>NC_000082.6:21804074-22157824 GCF_000001635.26 Mus musculus
TTGTTCAACTTCAACTTTTTAGGAAAATTATGCTAAGTGTTTTACTTTAGGTATTTTGTTTATTTTATTTTGATGTGTGTGTGTGTGTGTGTGTGTGTATGAATGTATGTATAAGAGAGGGTGTGTGTGAGTGAGCCTGTGTGTGAGTGAGCATGCTTGAGTATGTGTGTGAGTGTGTATGTGTGCGAGCATGTGTGAGCCTGTTAGCAGTCAAGTGCCTGAGTGAATGAATGAATGAATGAATGAATATGTATGAGTGTGTTTATGTGAGCCTGTCCAAGTGCAAATATGTGTGTGTGTGTGTGTGTGTGTGTGTGTGTGTGTTATCACTCCTCATGTGCCATCTGTCTTTTTTGTTTGTTTGACATAGAGTCTCTCATTGGTCTGGAACTGGCCAGTGGCCAAGTAGACCAGGCTGGCTGGCCAGTGAGCCTCAGGGATCTGCCTAGTTCTACCTCCCCAGCTCTGAGATTATAAACCCACACCAGGATGTCAGATCCTCATTCTTGCAGAACACTTTACTGACTAAGCTAACTTCTTAGCTCCCTGTGTGGTTTTGTTTTTGTTTTTGTTTTTGTTTTTGTTTTTGTTTTGTTTTGTCTTTTGAGACTTAGGAGCTTGGTGTTCTATAAAGGAGAAAATGCCAGTTTCCCCCTTCTCTTAGTAACTGAGTTTAGGTTAATGATTTAAGATGCATGTCACTGTAATTAGCTTGTTTCTTTGAAGACATCATTGGTTACCAGTAAGTAGGTGACTGCTATAGTACTCCTGGACAGTAGGGAGTGCTTTCTTCCAGAGGGTATACATTCTGATTCATGGTGAGGAAATGTTTATTTATCTTAGTGTGTATACATATATGTGTGTGTGTGTGTTATATGTGTGCTGGTGCATTTCTCTGTGTGTGTGTGTGTGTGTGTGTGTGTGTGTGAGTGTGAGAGAGACCCAGCTTTATGTGGGTGTTGAGAATCTGAACTCAGGTCTTTCTGCTTTTATAGCAATCATTGTACTGAACCATGTCTCCACCCTGTTTCCTTACTGCACTGAAATACTTTACTTGGTGCCTTGGAATTGTTTAAATTTAACAGAAGGCTATACAAAGTGTTGATTTTTCTCCTTATACAAATTACATAAATGCATATAATCCCAGTGATGTAAATATTTGTCAAGAAATGTAAAATGTGGACAGGAGCTACATGTTGCCTAGTCATAACCAAGCTTCTTGCATTGGTGGAGACAGAACGAATTGCATAGACTTTGAGAATTGAGCCTGCCAGGAACAAGACAGTTGGCCTCTGATGGAGAAGCTGGCCTCTGATGGAGAAGCTGGCCTCTGATGGAGAAGCTTCTTACTGCCTGTGACTGACTTTCTTCTTCTTTGACCCCTCCCCTGAACCCGAAACTCCTCACATTGATCTTTATGACCTTGCATGTAGAAATACTAGCTACCAGTGAAAAAGCCCAAGAGACACTAATTGGATATCTTGACTGTCCTTGGTCTGTATGCCCTGCCCTTATGAATCTAGTATCTGCCACTGGCCTTTCTTTTCTACCTTCTAAATACCTTTAAATTCCCTCTTTTAGGTCTAGCCTGTACCTTACTCTGTTGTCAGATTTCCTGAGCCTCTGTAAAAGCCCCTCGCTTGGTTCTCTATATTTACTCTCCTTCCCTTCTCTCATCTCGCTGCATTCAGAGGAATCTTCTTTTTGATCCTCTGCTTTAAGTCCTTGATGTTTTATTGCCTCAGGCCGCTAAGCAACAGCAGCAGTGTCCCCTATCCCACGTTTCCCCCTTGTGTCTCTGACGGTTTCAATGAGAAACGACCCTCATTGAAACCGTTTAGGACGTGCAGTCCTGCTGGGGGAAGTTTGTCACTGGGGGAAGCATTTGAGAGCTTAAGGCTCCGTCCTACTTCAAGTTTGCTCTCAGCTTGGACTAGTGGTTGAGATGAGAGATGCTAGCTTCTTTTTTCCTGCCTCTGCTGCCATGCCCTTCCATAATGGACTCTTAGCCCTTTGGAAATGTAAGCCCAAATAAACTCTTTCTTTTTTAAGTTGCTTTTAGTTGTGGTGTTTTATCATAGCAACAGAAAAGTATCTAACATAGCATCCTAGCCCTGTTTATTGAACTCATTCTACCAATCTTTGTCCAAATAGTTTTTCCTCCTTTTGTGTGTGTGTGTTTTGTTTTGTTTTTGTTTTTCAAGATAGGGTTTCACCGTATAGTCTTGGCTGTCCTGTAACTCGCTCTGTAGACCAGGCTGGCCTTGAACTCATAGAGATCTGCCTGCCTCTACGACCTAAGTACTAGGATCAAAGGCATATGATACTGCCACCTCTGGCAAATATTATTTCTTAAAAGAAGCCTTCTCCCACACTTCAGACGAGACGTCTCTCTGCCATTGTTTCCCCAGTCTCCCCCCCCCCCCCCCCCCGCAGAGTACATCATTTGCTTACTTTCTTGTGTGTTGATTGTACCTACCCCAGCAGACTGGTCATGATGGAACCAAACACTGGCACGTGTTTTATTTGCTACTATATGCCCAAGGCTGGGCAATGCCTAGAAGGTAGTAGAGATTAAGTAAGCTTTTATTAACCAGGTCTTCCTGTGTCTACTAGTTGTTATCTAGTTACTTTAACTTCTTTTAAATACCCTGAGTAATAGCTCTTTCTGTATATAAACCTTAAACCTTATCATAGTTTCTCAGGGCCTTACCTGATTGGTCACTACTGTCCCTCAGGTTTTTGTAGTTCATTTTCTAACAGACTACTTGAGATGGCTAATGTTGATAGCCAACTTGGTAGCATCTAGAACCTCTTAGGAAACACATGTCAGGGATCATCTTGGTGATCTTATTTGAAGTAGGGGGACCCCCCTGTGGGCATCTCCATTCCATAGGCTTGCATCCTGAACTTCATGAAAGAAGGCAGCAGGCAGAGGGCCACCATTATCATCCTGTTCCTCCTGACTGTGGACACAGTGTGACCAGCTGCTTCAGGCTCCTGATACCATGATTACCTTGGCACAGTGGACTGCACTCTGGAACTGTGAGCCAAAATAAACTCCTCCCTTAAGTTGCTTTTATTATCACAGCGGTAGGAAGAGTAACTAAGAAAATTGATACCAGGAAGTGAGGCCTTTTATAGATAAGCTTGAACATATTGCTCCTAGGCCTTTGAAACTAGTTTGTGGGAAGAATTGGGGAGGAGTTTAGAACTTCAGACAAGAAAAAACCCTTGCATATTTTAGGCAGAAGGTAATGGGTCATTATTCTGGGAACTTTGGAGAGGGGAACAAGAGAAATGCAGACAGTGAAGTCCTGAGGTTTCAGAGGAAAACGAGAGGACTCAGTCATGAACTGGGCAGGGGCAATTCATGTGACCTTTCAGCAGAGAGTCTGGCTTCATTGTGCCCATGCCCTGGCAACTTAGTCAAGTAGAATTTAAAGGGAGTAGATCAATTTGTTTGGCAGAAAAAAATCTCAAGACAGGGTTGCAACCAGGCTGGTGCTGGGTCTTGCGCGCGCTCAACTGGCCAGGAAGAACGACGTGCAACAGGATCCTTCTGCACACGTTTATTCAGTCCTGTTTCTTCTTTCTCTATATCTCCCTTGTTTATATCTCCCCCGAACCCTGGGCCTCTCACTCTTTTATACTCTCAGTTCCCATCCACGCACAGCAGGCCACGCCACCTCACCAGGCACGCAGCTTCAGCTAATCAGGGCAGCAGGGGCATATCTCCATCAAAATGGATTCACCGGTATCCGGTACACCTGCGCAGCTCTCAAGATGTTTGTGGCTTATATGAGGAAGTCAGGTGCAAGTCATACGACTTAGCTGCAGTCCCTGGCGCCTTTGGGACTGCCGCCACACCCGCTCCTCACAGCTGGGGAAACAGTTGTATTGTTAAAGAGATCAGTCACTGAAGAGAAATCTGAGTTGCACCTGACAATAGAAAAGGCCCTGAAGGCAAACCTCACCCACCAGACTCCAACTTATCAGGATACAAAGTCAGTCAGAGGAAGTCTGAACTGAATGGGTTCTTGATTCCTTGGGAGCAATGGCCTAGAAGAGTCCCTTGGGGTCAGCTCAGAGAAGCTGGTAGATCTATGGTCCAGGGAGCCAGGACATGTCTGGAGTTAGCAGGACTTGGCGTTGTTGTCTACCTGGTACAGGTTTTGAAATCAGTGAAAGATGCAAGATTGAAGAGGTGGTGGATTCTTGCTCCACAGTTTCAGAGAGCAGCCGAGGCCAGGTAGTGTGGCAAGGTCATAGTCCCACAAAGGGCCTGAGAGGCTACTGCCTGAAGCTGTGAATGTTGATGTCAGACCCATGGGACATCTGACAGGGAAAGCAGCGTCCATGGAGTGAAGCTACTCAAGGGAGAAGTTGAGTGTGCCTAAGTGGTACGTCCGGAGGGATGGGGATCCCGTCACCCCAATGGCAGACTTGGTACTGCAAGCTTGATGTCTTCTCTGTTGGGTTTTAGGCTTGCTTTGGGCATGATTATTCTCTCCTATGCCTTCATTTCTCCCTTTTGGAATAGGAATGGTCACTCATGTCATTTTATTTTGGAACTATGTAACTTGTTTTTTTTATTTTCTAGGCACTCACAGTTAAGAGATTACCTCAAATCTGAAATAAGGCTTTGGACTTGTGAACAGTATTGGAATTGTTGAAGAATATGGGGACTTTTGAAGTTGTCCTGGACATATGTTTGCATTATAAGATGACAATGAAGGCTGCCAGGAAAACTCAGAAAGTATTGTATTACCTTTTGACTTGAGTTCAATCCCCAAAGCCAAAGTGTGGAAGGAGAGAGCTGATTCCTGCAACTTCTTCTGACTTCTATAGCACTCACATATATCGGGCACATGCATGAGTATGCACACACACACACACACACACACACAGATCGAAAATAGTTGTAATAAAAAAAATTAAACAGATGGTCATGAAATTCTGGAAAGATGGGTTGAAAGGTCCATGGCTTCAAATTATTGTGTTTGGATGTCAAGTTTTAAAGGATGGAGTTGTGGTTAGTGTTGATTGTTAACTTTATAGCATCTAGAACTTTCTAAGAAACAAGCCTCTGGCACACAGAGATCATCTTGATATGGTTATCTGAGATAGGAAGAGCCTGCTATGGGTGGCTCCATTCCTTAGGCTTGCACCCTGGACTTAATGAAAGGAGGACGCAGACAGAGAGCCAGCATTTCCCGTCCTGTTCTTCCTGTCTGGACGCGGTGTGACCGATCGGCCACTGTGGTGCTCCTGATGCCTTGACTGCCTTGGTACGGGAACTGTGAGCCAACATAGACTCCTTCCTTAAGTTGCTTTTCTCAGGGTGTTTATCCCAGCAACAGATCAAGCAAGTAGGACACTGGCTGTCTTAGTCAGGGTTTCTATTCCTGCACAGACATCATGACCAAGAAGCAAGTTGGGGAGGAAAGGGTTTATTTGGCTTACACTTCCATACTGCTGTTCATCGCCAAGGAAGTCAGGTCTGGAACTCAAGCAGGTCAGGAAGCAGGAGCTGATGCAGAGGCCATGGAGGGATGTTCTTTACTGGCTTGCTTCCCCTGGCTTGCTCAGCCTGCTCTCTTATAGAACCAAGACTACCAGCCCAGAGATGGCACCACCCACAAGCTCCTTTCTCTGTGATAACTCCAGCTGTGTCAAGTTGACACACAAGCAGCCCGTACACTGCCCCAGGCACACCTTTCTCTAGAAAGGCCAGAGATTTCTCCTGAAGCTTTAGGAGCTCTGTGTGAGATTCGTTACATGTCCCGCGATCTGCTCTCAGATGACTGCAGTAACCACTCAGCTTCCGGCCTCCGGGTCTGTGAGTGGGGCTCTCTCCAGCCGTCTTACTTTAGCTGCATGGCATCTTCGTCCCCTATGTCTTCTCTGCTCCCTATGTGTTCATCTCAGAGTGACATCCTCTTCACTAGTATTTCTCCAGGAATGAAGTGTGACGCCAGAGACACTCAGAACGTGTTTATTAAAGGTGTGTATTTAGCCTGCACTAAGAGGTGTGTATAGATCCATGACCCAAACTGAGCTTCTTATATTTAAAAATTACTTTAAAGAGTGCATTTAATTAATATTCTGCTTTGTTCTGAAACACTTGAAATAGCTATAGTACTATATGTACCGCACTATCCTGTAGTAACTATAGTGTTGGGAAGACATATGCAGACAAAACAAAGAGTGTAGTAGTCATTTTAAACTGGGTAATGTTTATAGGCAGGAGGTCCTACACACTGACAATGGGCAGGTTGTACATTGGAGTCTTTGAAAGTTATCTTGCTCAGATACGACTGCACTGGAGTCACGAATCTTGTTCTGTGGAACCCTAAAAGCCTGTTTGCCTAGAAGGAAGCTTGACATTGCTATTCTAGAAAAAAACCTGACAATGGGCCTGCTCATTGTCAACAGCTTGCTCACTCAGAGGTGGCAGTCACCAGAACCAGCCACTGCTGATGTTAATGTCTAAACATTCCCAGAGTTGATGCAAACTTGGTGACTGGATAGTTTTGAAAGTCATTTGTCAAAGATATTAGCCAGCATGTGGATCACTCCAGGTCCTCCTGTTCCAGCCACGAGGAAAGCAAGAGTACAGGAGTTGTGCCTGCCTGCTGCCTGCCTGCCTGCCTGCTTGCCTGCTTGCCTGCCTGCCTGCCTGCCTGCTTGCCTGCTTGCCTGCCTGCCTGCCTGCCTGCCTGCCTGCCTGCCTGCCTGCCTGCCTGCCTGCCTGCTGCCTGCCTGCTGCCTGCCTGCCTGCCTGCCTGCCTGCTGCTTGCCTGCTTGCCTGCTTGCCTGCTTGCCTGCTTGCCTGCCTGCCTGCTTGCCTGCCTGCCTGCCTGCCTGCCTGCTGCTTGCCTGCTTGCCTGCTTGCCTGCTTGCCTGCTTGCCTGCCTGCCTGCCTGCCTGCCTGCCTGCCTGCCTGCCTGCCTGCCTGCCGCCTGCCTGCCTGCCTGCTTGCCTGCCTGCTTGCCTGCCTGCCTGCCTGCCTGCTGCTTGCCTGCCTTTCGAGGAGGGTCCTTGGCAACTTATGTGTAGGTTCATACATGTTAGAAAGCAAACTGGGAAGGAGGATGAGAGAAAGAAGTAAATTGGGTCTCCAGAACTCTTTCACTAATTCAGATTCAGAACGATCTTGTGAGTGTAGAGCTCCACAGGCCATCACTTGTGCAGCACATGTCTGTCTGTCCACCGTAAGTGCACTTTCCCAATACTCCTTTGTCCTTTTTGCCATTTTCAGCTGAGTGTGATAAGGGTGGGAGCCAGAGATAGTGAGGGACAAAGAGAATTGCAGACTATATTTCCTAGACAATGCTGGTGTTTCTAGGAAAAGACGGTACTGTTTAGCTGAGTGGTATTGATGTGCAATGTGTTGTGATGTTTTCTTTTTTACCTTGCACTTTCCTGTCTTTGACATGGAGATAATTGAACCTTTTGACATCAGGTTTTCTGTACTGCGTCATTTTTCAGACTTGAAAGAGAACTGAGAACAGGGTTTTTAGAGTAATGAGAGAAGAAATAGGGAAATGTCCATAGTCCAAGGTTATAACCCGTCTCAGGGAACAGACATAAGTTGGTAAGATGTGAACATCATAAAATTATTAAATCATTGAAATGATTATCACACATAAGGAAACTTGGCCAAAAGCAAAATCAATACGGTATGTTGCCAATAGTCTGTAGGAAACAGTTTTAAAAGGTGTTAGTTGAGATTATCCAACTATTTGACAACTTTCTATTCAGTGTTTCAAGAGATGAAATCATTTGATTTTGATATTTGATGACTAATAAGAGAGCCTGAGGCTGGGAAGATGTACCCGTATAAGAATGACACAAAGAATATCATATCTTCTAGCATCAATACTGCAGAAGCAGATCTTATTTCCAGGAAAAGTTTTGAGCTAGCAGAACGAGAATACCTTGCAGTGGATTTGCTGACATAAGTTTTGACATATGGTAAGGACAAGAATATGCCAAAACTTTTAACTCAGTGTCTTCCCAATGATGTTAACTCAGAACAGCCGGCAGAATAAATGGATCTTAGTGATAGGTCACTAGCCTAGAATGGCTCTATAGTGATAGGATGCTAGCCTAGAATGGCTCTGTAGTGCTAGGATACTAGCCTAGAATGGCTCTGTAGTGCTAGGATACTAGCCTAGAATGGCTCTGTAGTGATAGGTCACTAGCCTAGAACAGCTCTGTAGTGATAGGATGCTAGCCTAGAATGGCTCTGTAGTGATAGGATGCTAGCCTAGAACAACAGCTCTGTATTGATAGGAACTTTGCAAAATGCTTCTCTCTCTCTCTCTCTCTCTCTCTCTCTCTCTCTTTTGTGAAAATTATATCGTTTCCCCAAACAAGTGTAGCTAAAACTTTCTTTTTGCTCATACAATCTATTAATAATCTTTAGACTACTATTTTAAGAAATGTTCTAGATTAAGAGCCTTTGAAATGGGTGAACAGGTAAAGGTCCCTGCTGCCAAATTTATCCGGAGTCTGATACCTGGGACCCACACAGCGAGTGCATCAACTTCTGCACATTGTCCTGTGACCTCCACGTGCGTTCTGTGGCGTGTTCACACATACAAAGTAAATACATGTTAAAATGTCCTAGATAACAGGCAGTGGTGGCGCACGCCTTTAATCCCAGCACTTGGGAGGCAGAGGCAGAGCCTGGTCTACAGCATGAGTTCCAGGACAGCCAGGGCTACACAGAGAAACCCTGTCTCAAAAAACTGAAAAAAAAAATGTTCTAGATAAAAGATACGTGTGTCTATATATGACAGCTGACAGGTGTATTTGATATACTTTAAAACCAAATAATATGTTTTTGCTCAATATCTATTCTTAATGAACATAGATCCTAAAACATTAAGAACTATTTCAGGTTTGCTGAGAATGTACTGAATTGGGTGTGTGGCCACTAAGTAATGTGTACAGACCTGACCTGTCAGCCATTGCCCCTCCTTCGTGGCCTTCAGGATCTCTTAGCTTTGGTTCTCCTCCACTTATCCATTCTAGTGTCTGTTGCCCCCTTCTTAACTCCTTGACCTCAGTATGTTGGGGTACCCTAGAACTCAATCCTTGTGTGTTCTTCTCTCTTTGTCTTCTGTCTCCATCTCTCAAAAATTTATAATCCTTTCTCTTCAATTTGATGGCTCTATAATTCTGACTTGTCTTCAGCCTGCACCTCTCCCTAGGCTTGTGTGTGCGACTGCACAGCAGACACTAGTGTGAACAGTCAGAGGAGAAAGGTCAGACAAACAACACCAGCTGAAGGACATATCTAGGAAGGTCAGTGATGAGATCAATTCTGCACACTCTCTGTCTAACGTGCATCTCAAACTTTTAACCCACTCAAACTCCTGATCTTTGCTCCTGTCAAAATTCTCTTGTTTCCCCAGCTCACTAGCATACAATTCCGGGCTTTCCAGTTCTCCAGCCTGGAGTTACCCTTGCAACCTAATGCCTTAGATTGTCCCATGGAGTCAACTCTGAGTGCATCAGCCTCCACGCATCTCCCTAGGCAACTGCATGTCCTGCTGAACGAAAGCCATGATGTCACTCCCTGGAATGGGGGTGGGGTGTCCCCTTTACCTCTTCAATGCGACTTCTTCTCTGTCCTGATTCACTTGCTTCTGCTGCTGTCCCTGCTTTGTGTTTGGAGAGACCCCTTTGGTGTTGTTTCCTGTTCTTGGGATGTCCCTCCCTCATTCCACATGCCACTTCCTTTACTCTTTCAGGCCTTGACTCAAGTCACTTTCTTAGTGAAGTCTAGGTTAGCCTACTGTATAACCCCTTAGCCTCCCTTCCCCCACCGTGTGTAGGCTTTATCTAGGAAGGTTCTGCTTGCTATAGCGCTTTTGGGTTCATCTTTCCGGTGCCTCTGGTCTATAAAGCTTCTGCAGGGAAATCCACTGACCATGTTTAGGAGCTCTTGTGTATGTGACAGATTGATTTTCTCTTGACACAAGTTTTTCTTTGACTTTTGACAGTTCAGTTATATTTCTTTCTGTGGACTTCTTTGGGCTCATTAGTCAGAACACTTTGACCTCATTAAATTTAGATATGCAGGGGCGGCGAGATAGCTCAGTGGGTAAAGGTTCTGGCTGCAAAGCCTTATAACGCAATCAGTCCCCAGAACCTAGGTGGAGGAGAGTTGTTCTGTAATATTGTCACATGTGTATCATAGCACATACATACCTCTTCATACGCGGTAAATAGAGAGGTAATGAGGATGTAGAGGCCTGCTTCCCTTCACTCAGTCAGCAGGACTGGGGACGTGAGCGATGTCTGCCACCTTACACTGTCCCTCTCTTACACTGTAACTCTGTGTGTGTTGGCCATCTTAACAGTGTCTCAGGCCCTCGACTGTCACGTTTCCTTCTGTCCCTTCTACTTCATGATCTTAAATCGTCTGTCTTCGAGTTTACTGAGTTATTTGATCAAATGTAATGTTGAAAACCCATTGAGTTTTTCAGCTCAGTTACTGAGTTCTCCAGTTGTGTATTTTTTTCCTTTGGTTCTTTTATGTGATTTCTGACACCCTGTTGGTATTCTCTTGTTCCTGTATTACTTCTGTGATTTCACTGGCTATTTGTGTTGTGTCTTACAGTGCCTTCAGTTTCTTTAATACAATTTCTTTCTGTTCTTTCTCTGAATTCTTCAGCTTTGGTGTATACCCGGATTGTTTGTTTCGTTGTTAGTTTTGGTTTGCACAAAGTCTTACTCTGTAGACCAGGCTGGCTTCGTGCTTATGGCAGTCCTGCCTGAGCTTGCCCACTTGTTGAGTTTACACAAGGGAGCTGCCATGTCTGGGTAGGTTTCATTTCTGTGCTTCCTGTGACAGTTCCTCGTATTTGTTTCCTGTTAGACGTACCAAGAGAATAGACCTGCAGCCTCTTCTCCCAGTCATTTACGGACTAGATTCATACAGAGTGGATATTCACCCATCAGCCGAGATAGTTGAACCTCTCAAGTCTTTTATGGGTGCGTGGTCTCTGGACTGTGGGTTTATGTAATTCCATAATTGGAACACTTTTCCAGGAACTTGTAAGGGCTTCTTCCTCCCTCTGGTGTCTATTCTTGGTACTGCATACTCAGCACTATCCAGGCATCCAAAAATCCCACATTATCTCAGCACTTCCAAGTCAGGCTTGATAGAAACAGTCACTTAAAGCTTCTGAAAAGACGGGAAGTTAGACATACTTTCTTCTTTTCCCTTCTCCCCACAAGGAAGAAACTATGTATTTTACATTTCCAGCCGTGCTGGGAAGTGTACACTCAGCTACATGTCAGGTGCCTGGCTGCCTGTGGAGCTCTATGGCATCCAAATATGCAGTCCTACAAGAAAGTGAGCCCTTCAGATGTGTGTTACACTATAAATTGGGTATGACTCAGGTGAGCATAGCTGGGCTGGCCCTGGAAAAGGACACGTATCAGGGGAAATAAAATGCTTTTTACATCCGTGTGAAAGTGTCTGCGGTCTCAGCTCATAGAGACCAGCATCATATATTTCAGATACAGCTGCCAGCTCCAGATTGCTCAGCCGAGCAGCTGCAGCTTGTCATTGCCACAGATCCCTCCTCGGATCCATTAGGTTTGCTAGGGTTCACACAGAACCAGGAACTTACCTATGGATGGCTGACCGTAAAGGGAATTAGCAGGAAACGATGGAGAGGGACAGAGCAGGGCACGTGAGATGGGTGAGGGCTCTGCTCTCCAGGAATGGCCGTGGCTGAGCTGCCAGATGCTCCTTTGGGCTTTTGTGAGCGCTTCATTACCCAGCTGATTAACTGCCATGTTGCTTTATTTAACTCTTAGGTCCCCGTGTCCACCCAGCATCTGATGCTGCCCCTCAGTCTTGGTGGTGCTGGGCTCCCATTGGGTTTCCTAAGGTTACCAGCCATTGGCCAGCTCACTGACATAAAATATGTCTACCGCTGAAGACTGCAAGGATTTTAGGAAACAATTACACATTTTGAATTTCAAATTTTATTTTATTTTTAACCAAGAAGCTGAGAATAGGTGAGTAGACATAGAGATAAAAAACCTTGGAGAGAAGATGATTTGATTACCTATTTTTTTTCTTCTCTGTCCCAATTATTCCTTTGTTAATCTTACCTTTATTTGAAAGATCAGAGTTGCCTGTGCTTGTGGAGTTAGTACCCCATCCATTGTTCGTCAGTAAACTGGAGGCAGTAGGACCACTGAGAACCTGAGCAAGAAAGACAGCTGGTCGTCAAGACAGCCAGCAGTTAGTGCGATGTCATGCCTGACAAAGCACAGTCACAGTTAAGAGTCTGGACACTTCATTCCATGACATAGAACACATATTCTGAGGATCTGAGCACAAGTTTTAGAGACAGAAAAGGACTGGAAGAAAGAATTGACAAGTTAGCCGGGCAGTGGTGGAGCACACATTTAATCCCAGCACTTAGGAGGCAGAGGCAGGCAAATTTCTGAGTTCAAGGCCAGCCTGGCCTGCAGAGTTCCAAGACAGCCAGGGCTGCACAGAGAAACCCTGTCTCAAGGGAAAGAAAAGAAAGTAGCAGGGGATAGAGAAATAGCTCAGCAGTTAAGGGGATTATCTGCTTTTCCCGAGGTCCAGAGTTCAATTCCCAGTACTCACATGGTGGCTCACAACCATCTATAACGTGATCGGATGCCCTCTTCTGGCATGCAGGGGTACATGCAGATAGAATACTCATTCATAAAATAAATCTTGAAGGAAGAAGGTGGGTCATTTCCTTGAAAGAAGGGACAGGAGATGGAAGATCAGAAACATTCCTGTTTATATCAGGATCCCTCTTCCCGGGAGCCGCAGGGACCGATAGAGGAAGCTGTAATCCTACGGTTATAGCTGACCTACTTGGGGAAGTTTGGCTCACAAATCCTGATTCTTCAGGTCAGAGAAATGGCTCCGTTTCAAACTTTGCTGGGTTGAAATGGATGACACCATTTCAATTTTTAGCCTTGCATGTTGGATCCCAATAGCGGAGCTTAGCCCCTAAACAACAGCATTCAGTAATTTCTGTTTAATATGCCAGTACTTCAAAAAACGCATGGTAAGACAGGAGGTATGACTCAGCTGGTAGAGTACCTGCCTAAGCATAAGACCCTGGAACCCATATTCCTGGCTCCTCCTGCACTCGGGGCTGAAGTACAGCTGTCATTCATCCTGGCTCTCAGGAGGCAGAGGCAAGAGGATTAGGAGCTGAAGGGCATTACCACCTACAGAGGGAGTTCAAGCCCAGGCTAGACCATGTGAGACCCTGCCTCAAAACAAAGGGTTGGAGAGGTGTGGAATAGTTTAAGAGTACTTGCTGCTCTTGCATACGGTCTAGGTTTGGTTCCCGGGACCCACATGGAACTCACAATCATTCGCAACTCTAGTTCCTGGGGATCTGATGCCTGGTTTTTGGCTGCATAGGCACCAGGTTTGCACATATATACATATCTTAGGGTTTCTGTTGCTGTGAGGGGACACCTTGACACAGCAACTCTTACAAAGGAAAGCATTTAATTGGGGGGCTGGCTTATATAGTCCAGAGGTTTAGTCTATGTCACCATGGTATGCAGATAGACATGGCGCTGAGACAGTAGCTGAGATTTCTACATCTGGATTCTAAGGAAGCAGGAAGAGACTGACACTGGGCCTGGCTTGAGCATTTGAAATATCAAAGCCCACTGCACTGACACACTTCCTTAAACAAAGCCACAACACCTAATGGTGCCACTCCCTATGAGTCTGTGGGGGTCCATTTCATTCAGACCATCATAATACATGCAAGCAAAATACTCGTAAAATCTGAAAAATAACTATATTTAAATAAAAATATTCTTTAGCAGTTAAACTATCTCTCTACCTCCCTTTAAAATGTACAAAATTTAAAAACTATTATAAAACTTATGTCCCCTGCAATAGAAGATGTCAGCCACTATTGAGATATTCTAGAACAAGTTATCCTTAAGCTCAGTATCGCTGTCTGCTGAGTGTGCTTTCATCTCAGTTTCTAACATTAATAAAAAGTTCTGTAGAAACTCGGACTGTGAAATGTTACTCCCCCACCCCCACCCCCACCCCAAAACAGTGTTTGAAAGAAAAGTTTCTGGGCTACAGTTCCGTGTAATGTTTACTGTGTTTTCAACTTCTGAAAATGAGAGGGGGTGTGGCTAGCCGGTGGGTGTGGCTAGCCGGTGGTGTGGCTAGCCGGTGGGTGTGGCTAGCCGGTGGGTGTGGCGAGGGGGTTGTCGTCTGCACCTTTTGTGTTGAGTTTCATCTCATGATTGGCTCACAGTGCAAAGAACAGGACCACCTCACCTCACGGTGCCTTTTCTACAAAGATAGATGTTTTAGGAGTTCTCAAATAAAAACAATGAAGGCTTCATATTATCTAGGTTTTTAGGTGATTACACTGAAGTAACAGAATTCAGATATGGATTCAAATTCTCACTTCAGAATGGTGTATTCTGTATTTGAAAACAGGCCTGTTAGTGATAGGTTGAAGCCGTGCATTTGAATGTACTATAAGTACATAATGTGAAATATAATGAAATTTAATACTTTGTTTTAATACTTTGTTTAGTGACCTAAGAGAGAAAGAGCTTTTCGTTTTGTATAAAACATATTGATTCATCTGTAGTCGTAACTACCAGGTTCAAGGTGCAGGGACAGATACCACTTGGCATACCGTTCTAGTGTGTCATGTGAGCGTAGTTTCGATTTGGAAGTTCAGTAGGTACTCCCAGCTGACAGGGGAATTCCAGCAAGGTCATTCAACCGTTCAAACCTTAAAGGCGAACACAATTGGGAAAAGCTGCCTCTGTGTAAACATTAACCCCTCTGGTTTCAAGTGGCTCCTTTTATCCTGTTTGGTTTAATATAAAAGGGAGACCTGGAACTCGATATCTTTATACTTAGATTAAAAATAAGTTTAAGGAACTTGGAAGCATATTCTTCCATGATTTATTATTTCTTTTAAACTTAGAAGAAAAAAAAAGCTGCTCTCCCCAGCTAGCTATGGGAGGGTTGTTGTTGTTGTTGTTGTTTTTAACCACTGTGTGTGCACATGTGTGTGTGTTGGGGGGTGGGGTGGGCTTGGGGCTTAGCTTGCATGCGGCGGAAAGATCCTTAGCATGCATGTCGATCCTCATCCAGCTCACGGGTTCCGAAGCTTGGATCTCTGGCTGCAGGCTTGTGGCCAGCACCTTCATCCTTCCTAGCTCTACTGAGCAGAAGTTCTTAAAATATTTTCAGTATGTTTTTCTCAGTACATCTATCAGTCTAAATGAACCAATTCTTCTTGAAACATTATAAAGCTGCCCTTAACTGACATTAGGAAACAAACGGTGCTGGGTGCAAATCATGGCTTGCAGCATTTCTCAACCTCTGGGTCTCGACTGCACAGGGTCTCAGATCAGACATTCTACAGACTCTTGCTGCTTCAGTGGGGGGGGGGGGGGTTCATTTGCTGTCGAAAGACAAGCTTTTAAAAAGTAGTAAATATTTATATTTATGAAATAGCTCCAGCATGAGTATGTGCATCCCTGCAACGGGTCTTGATGAGCCCCGTTCCCACTAAATCCTCCTGTGCGCTCGCTCATCCCTGATCCACAGAGGAAAGCCAAGAGCTGGGGTCTGTGATAACTGTTGTCACTTCTCCAGGGGATCTGCACATGCCTGTATATCCTAATCCAAATGCTGCCTAGCTTTCAAGTGCTTCCTTTAAACCTCATGAAAATGAAATCAAATTGTCTGCACTTTTTCCTAGAACATACTTTAAGAAATGGTAAGTTGGGATCGCCGAGTCAATATTACAGTTACTGCCGCTTGCTCATTAGTTCCCATTGCTGGATGTTGCATTAAGTGACCTAGAATTTAGTAGCAGAGTCTACTGGTATATGCAGGTAGATATATACATACATAGCTATTTCCAACCATACATAAACAAAGATTAAACTGAGTCTTTACTAGGTGAGAACATTGCCTCGTCTGTCTATGTCTGATACTGTTTTTCATGTCACCACACACACAGAGTAATAGATAATGTTTGTGCAGTGCAGTAGGCTAAACGAGGGAATCTGAGTTCCTGCTTTGGAGCTTTCACGACGAAGAGCTGAGCTTCACATCTGGGCACATTATTGCATACTGCATCTTATCACACTGGTTGGTCAACTGCTGGGACTTGTGTGTGTGAGTTCAACTTTAGATAGAGGTTCACGCTTCTATCCTGCCACCAAACTCCTTAGTGGGATTAGTTATTAGTTGCTGTAACCTTGTATTTTCTCTGAATATATATTTAAAATAAGAAAGGAATGACTAAGAATTCTATCATTCTCACGATTATGGAGATCAAAGTTGAAAAATGAAAATAATTTATTAATCTGCCATACCAATTCAGATTGCTCTCAAAAAGCATGATAATGTCATTAAAACAAAACAACCCATTACATCAGAGAGCTGTAGGCAGGAGGCACTGTCAAGGAGTCTGAGCAGAGTTGCTGTTCACTGTGAGCCACACCCTGGGCCAAGTGACTTATGGAAGCCCCACGCTGTCCCTCAAGCTTGGTGTTATTTTCACCTGTTGTTTCTTAGCCTCAAAAGGTAGTCCCAGATGGTGTACAAAACGAACAAGAGCTGCTGGCATGGTGCATATAAACTTAATCCAGTACTTACAGGCAAAGGCAGGTGGATTTTTGTTGAGTTCAAGGCCAGCCTGGTCTGCCTGAAGAGTTTCAGGCCCGCCGGAGCTACATGGTGAGAACTCGTTTTAAAACAAAAACCACAACAACCAAAAAGGAAATAACTTGCCTGATTGATTTTTCGTCTATAAGCACAGATACTTAGGAAGCTGTGGTTGGACTATCCTCAACACTGTCCTTCTGATGAGTAGGCAGCAGTGGTCTCCTTCAGGCTGACATTACCATCAACAATGATAACTGGATCACTCAGTAAGCAGCCAGACACTGTTTTAGGAAACTATTACTTTGGCATAGATTTTGATGGTGTCTTCTAGAAACTCCTGTACTGATGTTTTGACTACTCGAGTAGCTTCTCCCGTGAAGGCTGCGACCGGGTGTTTGCTTGGCAACGATTGCCTTTCCGTAGGAATATTTAACGGTAAAGTAGTATTTCATTTCGATTGGTTGAAAATTAGGGGCGAAAATTGCTCTTCCACCTTACCTGTGTCCTGTTTATCATGTCAGTCATGGGTTTAGTTGTATTTGAGATCATTTAGAATTTGGTGACACACATATCCATGACATGTGGCAGGCCACGGCACAGGTATGTGCACATCATGTGCTCTCACATACGTACTCGATCCAGAACTCTCTGTGCCATTGTCAGAGGTATTGATTTGTCACTGACTTCCTTTCCGTGTGTGACTAAGCCTCAGCCACAGACGATAAACAGTGAGCGGTTATAGAAGTAGAGACATAGTGGCAGGTGTGGCCAGGATAAAACTTCGTTTGTTGTTTTTCTTCTTTGATAGTGAAATATATCTTGTAATTTGCCGAGAGAAGCCACAATTCAGAGTTATATTTAAAATTCTAGGTAGCCCAAGTTTTAAAAGCAGTCACATATTTCAACATGGCTTCTCTGGTAAGTCTCAGGTTTGTGCCCAGGTACCCCATGATGGGACTAGAAAGTAAGCTTATTGTCCAGGGGCTAGGAAAACCTCCCCCACCCGCTGTGTTTCAGTCTCAACGCTTGTATTAACACTGCGCGTAAATTTTGCAGTCTTCTCCCTAAGTTTATTTTCTCCCAAATAAAACTGGTGTTACAGTAGCTTCAAGCAAGCATGCATGTGTGTATGTGTGTGTGTGGTGGTGGGGTGCACATGTACCATGGTACATTTGTGGAGTTTGCCTGACAACTTGTGGGAGGTGGTTCTCTTGTCACGAATGTTTGGTTTTTCTCTGCTATTGCAAGCATCCTGATTGATTTTCTTTGAAATGTCTTGACTAGGTACTCCCATGAGTACTGAGTTTACCTTTGTTTTAAGGTAAGCCCTCACTCATCACCTCATGGCAAGATGCTCCATGGCTTTCCATCTTGCCTTTTTGATTGACATCTCTCCTTTCTCCAAGCCCCTCCCCACTCCCTCAGCATACGAGCCCATCCTGATAATTGCTTTTTTGTTTGTTGTTGTTGTTGTTTTAAGATTTACTTTAGTACACTTGATATACTGTTTCTGTCTTCACACACTCCAGAAAAGGACATCTGATCCCATTACAGATGGTTGTGAGCCAACATGTCGATGCTGGGAATTGAACTTAGGACCTCTGGAAGAGTAGTCAGATGACTCTTAACCTCTGAGCCATCTCTCTGGTAATGTTCAAAATGTCCATTTAAAGATGTGTGAAATTGCTCAAGCTGCAATCCCAATACTCAGGAGCTGGGGCAGGAGCTTGCTCCTCATTCAAGGCCAACCTGAACTACATAGCGACCCTGTCTCAAATCAGCTCAAACTAAGCCAAACAGGCTTTTTATTGAGTAAATGTTTTATCTTTAGATTAATTTTTTAGAGTTACAGAAAAGTTACAAAGATAGTACAAAAATCCCTGTATAGCTTCACCCAACTTCTCAGATAAGAATCCTCTGTGGACGTTACTTATTTGTCAAAATTGAGAAATGAGTGTGATTGTTAGCTGAAATCTGCACTTCATTTATCTTTTACAAAGTTTTTCAAGGACTGTATTTTTCTGTCTCAACATATAATCTAGGGTGTCATATTACATTTAGTGTATTTTCAAACTGATAATATCAGCTTTGGTAAAAAGTTCCCAAAGCCCGGAAGGATCATGTGTGCTTTCTACCTTTGGAGCCTCTGCTAATCTAGAGTCTGTTTCTGTTTTCTTCAATATCCTTCCTGAGAGGTGTATACAGGCATGCACATACACATGCACACCCATACACATGCCTCGGCCACACCCATGTGCACGAAAATGCATACACACAATTGCATTTAAACAAATTTCTCTACACATATATAGTTTCGATTATATTTGTTTATTCTCAATGAGTAGCCTACAACTGCCTTGTTTTTCATTCCATATACCATCAGATATGATAAATGCATATACTAGGTCCCTACGACTCATATCCTTTACTTTTGCAAATAATGCTGCTGTGGATATTCACACACACACACACGTGTTTGCTTACATGGAAAAATGTGGCTTTAGTTATTGCTTGATGAAAGGGTCAGTGTGTTCATCATGTGTCCATTTGTTTTCCAGAGTGGTTCTACCAGTTTAGCTTCCGTTATTTCCCCATAACTTCACAGCACTGTCTTATATAATATTTTGAATTTTACCAAATTAAAGTTAAAATATTGATTAAGATGATACCATTTAAAAAAAATTACTATCTCTCCTGTGCTGAATGAAATTGAGTGTGAAGAGGCACCATGACCTTAGCAACTCTTATAAAAGAAAGTATCCAGTTGGGGCTGGCTTATACTTTCAGAAATTTAGTCCATTATGATCATGGCAAGAAGTGTGGTGGCATGCAGGCAGATATAGTGTTGGAAAAGGAGCTGAGAGTTCTGTATTCAGATCCACAGGCAGCAAGAGAGAGCCACTAAGACTGGCTTGGGCTTTTGAAAACCTCAATGCCCACCTCCAGTAACACACTTCCTCCAACAAGGCTGCCCCCCAAATCCTTTCAGTAGTGCCCTCCCTGGGGACCAAGCGTTTCAATGTGTCACTCTTCATTCAAACCACCATCGTATTTGCGTGTGTTCGAAAGCCATCCCTCTTCTTGTCTTAGCTGTGACTAGACCAGAGCTCACAGAGGAGAGCAGAGTGAGGCACAGAATGTCTCAGTTAGTGTTCTGCTGCTGTGAGGAGACACCACAGCCACAGCAACTCTTACAAAGGAAACATTTAATTGTGGCTGGCTTACAGGTTCAGAGGTCCAGACCATTATCATCATGGTAGGAAGCATGGCAGTATGTGGGCAGACATGGTGCTGTAAGAGCTGAGAGTTCTACATCTTGATCTGAAGGCAGCCAGGAGGAGATTGTCTTCAGCACTGGGCAGGGCCTGAGCTTAGGAGACCTTAAAGTCTGCCTTCAGGGTGACAGTGACATGACAGTGATGGTGACAGTGACACATTTCTACCAATAAGGCCACACTTCCTAATACTGTTACCCACTATGGCCAAGCATTCAACCACATGAATCTATGAGGGCCAAATCTACTCAATCTACCACTACACTGATGTTAAACAGTTTGTGTGGGCAAAGACTTGGGGATCAACTAATTTGAATATAATGCATTAAAAAGCAAAAACAGTGTTTACTTCTAAGCCAAGGATATCTTTTTTATAGTTTTAATATTTTTCCTTTATCAGACATCTTAGACTATTCTATTCAGCCTTGAATAGAATATATTGAATATATTGAAATCAAGTTACCTATGTTATTTTTCTAGTCTACAAAAATTATCACAAACTTATGGTCTAAATGACTACAGATTAGGGAGCTGGAGAGATGGCTCAGTGCAAAAGGACCTGCTGCTCTTTCAGAGGACCCTAGTTCATTTGCTAGCTTAGGTGTCAGGTAGCTCATGATCACCTCTTACTCCAATGCCAGGGCACCTGATGCCTCTGGCTTCCATGGCACCTGCATGTACGTTCACATGCCTTCCCACAGAAACGAATGCACATACACGATTTAAGAAATAAATTAAGATTGTAGATTAGGGTAGGTCTCACTGGGCTTAAAAACAAGTATTTCCAGGGCTTCAGACCTTCTTAGAGGCTCTGTTTCTGTGCTGCTTAAGTCCACCTGCAGCCCATAGATTGTACCTCTTCACCTTAAAGCCAGCAGGGATTAGTGGAGTCCTCACAGGGACTCTTTCTAATCATAGCCGGGAAGAGTTCGAACTGATAACTAACTCTCTCTCTCTGTCTCTCTGTCTCTGTCTCTCTGTCTCTCTCTGTCTCTCTCTTTTCGAGACAGGATTTCTCTGTGTAGCCCGGGCTGTCCTGGAACTCACTCTGTAGACCAGGCTGGCCTCGAACTCAGAAATCTGCCTGCCTCTGCCTCCCAAGTGCTGGAATTAAAGGCATGCACCACCACTGCCCGGCTGATAACAGTCTTGTGACTAGATTGGACTGGTGGATAATGTCATTTCACCATTCTTAAACTCAATCACATGTACAAAGTCCCTTGTATAAAGTAATTTTTACAGGTTCTAGTAATGGGGACATCACATTCTGCTCATTGCAGAGACTCACCAGGATGTGAGGAAGCCAAGTTATATGCAGAGAGAGAGTCAAGAAAAGCTAAAGATTCCAACATGTATTTTTCTGGGAGAGAAAATATAATGTTCCTAGAGTAGTTAGCACATGTAGCCCATAATAGGTGGCTATTCCTGGAGGGGCTCCTGGTGAGGACTAGCAATTCAGGAGGGAAAGCCTACAGGCAAAGGACACAGCATTGAATTAAGAGAACTCAATGACATCTACAAGCTATCCTGCATTATTATATCCCTAGAAAACGAGGTGTGAAGAGGGAGCCGATGGTGTGCAAACACAGAAGCAAGCTTCAGGCCTTTCCGCTGTGATTGCACAACCAAGCGACTCCAAGGAGGAGGAGGCACTTGCATTGAAATAAGAATCAAGATCCTTGGAGCTCTGAGGACTGTACTCCTCCCACCCTGGAACGCATGGAAACCCAAACCCAGCCACCAGGAGTAATGAGAGTTCTCGGGCTTCCCCTAGTCCTTACTACTTTTGTCTTTACACACATTGAACTTGACCTTTGGGATGCTGCTGAGTCGCAGGAGTTAAAGGAACAACCCCTCCTACCTGGCCTGTAGGGCGGTAGCCTCCAAGGCCACTGCAAACATGTCTCTGTGTGAACTTGATCCAGAAACAGCCAGGCAGGGGACAAAGTTTAATCCGAGGGAATAGTTGGCTGCCTGTAGTTTCAGGTTGTCTGTCCAGACTTCAGCATGCCGTAAGTAGTTTCTGTTTTTTAACTTTTGTGGCATTTTAATATATAACAATTGCAAGAATAATTTCCATAAGATTAAATCAAGTTCTGAATGGTTTTGAGTCTTCTATACTAGACCTGCTTAGGAAGTTTCAGCACTTCACAAATGGCTTTGTTCTTTAAAATGAAAAGAGAAGCCATAA
The DNA here is from genome assembly GCF_000001635.26 of Mus musculus. Classification (NCBI taxonomy): domain Eukaryota; kingdom Metazoa; phylum Chordata; class Mammalia; order Rodentia; family Muridae; genus Mus; species Mus musculus. Next base: position 21,826,252 of record NC_000082.6, read on the forward strand.
AAATCCAAAGCGAATATTCTACTCAAACTGGTCCTGATTGAACAAAAAGATCTTAATGTCTTATGTTGAGTGGAAGTGTTTACAGCTGAAAACAAATGGGAATGGACTTATACCCCGTGCCTGGAGATTGAGCATTTCCAAATCGTGCTTAGAATTCACCCTATGTTCCTTACAGTTGCTTAAGGCATGTGTTAGTAGATATCTCTCTGAGCCGATTGAGGTAGAAATTTTTATATTCAAAAAAAATGAAAGGAACGAGAGAGAGTGGTGCTTAAAACACAAAAGAGGCTGGGAACCTAGAATGCGGCAGCAGAGTGAAGTGGATGGAAGCCACAGGTCCTGAGACTTAATGTGATGTGACAGAGAGATTGTAGGACTTTGACATCTGTACTGATTTTTCAGGCAGAAATCCCAGTCTGATATGATATGCTTATAGTATATGAAGCATATGGTGTGTTTGTGTGTGTGTGTGTGTGTGTGTGTAATAAATTAGTGCTGCTCCCATTGCCCTTGTCTTCAGATTAGAATTTTGGGAACCGCACATTGGCACACAAACATGCTGGCCTCTTGAGTGTAGATGCAAGGATTTTAGGGCTACATTTGGTGTTGGAAGGGTTGAGATTTTCTGTTTTCTTCTTACTACAATAAATATTTTAAAAAACTGATGCATGATACTTGTATGATTTTTGAATAAGGATTTATACTTTGACATGGTTAATGTATGAGTTAGAAGCTAGAGCTCTTAGCCAGTAACCCCACCAGCCATTGGTAAAGGTTGAAATTTTTTATGTAGACGCTTGCTGGGCTTCCCTGACTTCATCTCAGACCTTAGCGACAGTTTATTTCCAAGCCTGCTTCTTGCTGCTGTGTGCCGAGTGGGAACCAGACGTGGTCCTGGTGGGATGAGAGCTCAGGACATGTTGTTCTAAGTAGGGTCTAGGACTGTACTGAAGTGAAACTTTGTTCACCCTTTAGATTGCTGAATCCCAGTGATTCTAGGCTCCTGGCCTGCTAACTTCCTTAAGGCAATAAAGTTTCTTGGGAGAAGTTATTTGGTTAGTTGTTGGTTCATGAAGCGAGACTGGGGAGGGAGTAGAAGTCTTTGGAAAGAAGCCAGACTGATGGGGAAGCAGCTGTTTCCTGGCTGGGTCAGTCTTTTAGCCACCTGGAGCCAGACAAGTGTGTGTCGGCGTATGGATCTTAACCAGAATTCTTTGCTAATTTCAAAAAGCCAAGCTCTTTTGGAAATTTTCAGACACCCCTGCCAGCTTCTTATATATCTCCGAGTCACCTAACATTCATGCCATTGCAGCGCCCTCTAAGGTGACTCAGTCTAGCTCCGGGGTGTGTGTGTTGTGTTTGTGTGTGTGTGTGTGTGTGTGTGTGTGTATACCAACCCCATAACCCCTCTCTTCAGTTCACTCCAGCTACACACAAGGTTCTGCTGTTTCTTGGTTATAGCAGGCTTGCTTCTACCTTGGGGCCTTTGCTGCCTGGAGAGATCTTTTCCCAGGTTGGCTCATTCTGTAGCCGCCAAAACTTCCTCCTAGCAGCCTGGAAGAGTGCCCTGCAGGGCGCCGCCCCCACTCCTGCCCTCCAAACTACTCCTCTCCCTTTGCCAGGACTTGCTGTTTTGTTTTGTTCAATGTCCAGTAGGACATTGTTTTATACAGATAAAGAAGTGTGCATATATGTGTATATGTGTACACACTTGTATATTTGGTCTTTCTCCCGTAGAATGTGAATTTTAAGAGGGCAAGAGCATTATCTTGTTCAGTGCTGCATCATCAATACCCATCGTATTGCCTGGCTGTGGGAATAGACACTTGGGAAATAGTTCTACAAAGAGATTAATGTCCCCTGGTATCATTAAAATTGATTCTAAACATTCTTTTTAAAATAACTGATAGAGTCACATGATTCTAAGACCACCACCACCAGCACATAAAAAGGTCCATGCGGAAGTCTTCTCACTCATCCAGTCCCATCCAGGATGCTTTGAGTCTCGTGAAAGCCCTAAACCACTGCTGTGTCCTGTGCACCATGACCTGCTGTGTCCTGTGCACCATGACCTGCTGTGTCCTGTGCTCCATGACCTGCTGTGTCCTGTGCACCATGACCTGCTGTGTCCTGTGCACCATGACCTGCTGTGTCCTGTGCTCCATGACCTGCTGTGTCCTGTGCTCCATGACCTGCTGTGTCCTGTGCTCCATGACCTGCTGTGTCCTGTGCTCCATGACCTGCTGTGTCCTGTGCTCCATGACCTGCTGTGTCCTGTGCTCCCTGCTCCATGACCTCACTGCATGCGAAAGGAAACACAGAAGTGCTTTCTTTCCCCACAGGACACTTGCGTTCTGTTTTGAATTTTTCATATATGTTGACTATGTCTTGCTAATAATACTTAGAGAACACCTTCATTTTTAAATAGTTGTGTTTTATTATACTGTATGGTTGGACTGAATAGAAGCAATCTCGTAAAGTTGGGCGTTTGGTTGTTTCCTGTTACAAACAATGATGAAGTTCTTATGGTTCAAATCATTATCAAAAGATGCTGCAGACGTCCGATTGTCCTCCAGAAAGACGATACCAGTTTGTGGGGCCCTAGCAATAAAGACATCAGCCCCAGTGCCCTGCCAAGTGTATTATTAGGCTTTAGCCAGTCTGATAGATTAAAAAATGACTTCAGCATACTTTTTGTTGTTTTTAGAGTTTATAATAATTTTTTGTGAAGTAAAAAAAATTTAGTTGCTAATAAACAGGTCATGAAATTTACCAACTTAATACCAATTTTAAATGTACAGCTTAGAAATAGTATGTCCACATTGTGGGACAGATCTCTAGAACTTCCTTTTTTTTAAGATTCACTAATCATTAAAAAGTATGTGTGTGTGTGTGTCTGTGTGTGTCACACTCATGAATGTGCCAAGATGCATGTACAGATTAGAGGACAGCTTACAGGAGTCAGTTCTTTCCTTCCACTCTGTGGGTCTGGAACTCAAACCTAGGTTGTCAGCTTGCTGAGAAGAGCACCGTCCTGCTCTGTGCAGAGCGAGAGGAAGAGGAGAGCAGAGAACTCACCCTCTTGCATGCCATACACTAAAAAGATGCAGTTCATAGATAAACTGAGCCACGACGCTGTGGAAAGAGAGTGCAGGAAAGTGGTTTTGAGGGGAAGGTGTCTTGAGCAGGACACAAGAAGAGCTAAGTAAAAAGAAATGAGCTTTAAAAAAAGAAGCCCCAGTACAGGGGAACGCCAGGGCCAAAAAGGGGGAGTGGGTGGGTAGGGGATTGGGGGTGGGTGGGTATGGGGGACCTTTGGGATAGCATTGAAAATGTAAATGAGGAAAATACCTAATTTAAAAAAAAAAAGAATCATGTCTGCTTTGAGGCAGATTTAAAAAAAAAAAAGAAGCAAGAAAGAAGCGAGAGTATATGTTTATGGCCTCTCTAGGCTTTAATATGTTAATGTTTTTAATAAGTGGTTTGCATAGCATTTCCCAGCGACCACAGAATCATTTCTTCCATCTGGAGCCTTCGTTTGACTGACCCTGTCCTGCCCAGATTGTTAACCCTTTGCTTCCCTCTGGCCTCTGAGTCCTATGGCTCTAGCTCCTAGTTGCTCTCCAGCATTGAGACCACAGCTGTGTAAGTCTTGGTTTCCTTGGCACCTGGTCTCTGACTCATCTCTGATTTAATCGCTGTGTTCTTCCTGCTCATGCTGACCACGATTGAAGTCTTGTGGAGGATAGACTGCCATTTGTCTTGTTCTTTCTATATAATATGTAGGCAGAAAGGAGACAAGGAAAACCAGACACACTTACCTGAACCTCATCTGGCTCGTAGCTTATCAACTTCACAGAATGAGATCTTAGCAAATAAATAGTGTGTACATCGGAAGGAACACAGGAAGTGAATAAAGTTAAAGGGCATGAAATATATGAGGGCATTATAATATGTGAAGGCATTATAACATATGAGGGCATTATAATGTATGAGAGCATTATGATATATGAGGGCATTATAATATATGAGTGTATTATAGTATAAGAGGGCATTACAATATGTGAGGGCATTATATATGAAGGCATTATAACATATGAAGGCATTATAACATGTGAGGGCATTATAACATATGAGGGCATTATAATGTATGAGAGCATTATAACATATGAGGGCATTATAATATATGAGGGCATTATAGCATAAGAGGGCATTACAATATGTGAGGGCATTATATATGAAGGCATTATAATATATGAGTGGGTTATAATATTTGAGGGCATTATAATATATGAAGACATAATATATAAGGGCATTATAATAGCTTGAGGTACATTTAATGTCATTTGTTTTTCTATAATATTGGATTTAGTCTGGCAGTTTCATGCATGCATATATTGCGTTCTGATTCTCTCAGTCTTATCCCTCCCCACCCCCACCTTACCCCACTCCGCCTCAGCCTCCACCCCTGACCCTGCCCCATCCCCCCCGCCCCCGCCCCCAGCCACTCCTTCCCTATGAGTCCCTTTCTCACCTTCATGTCTTTTGTTTTGTGGCTAACTCCTGAGTGTAGCCAGGACTGTCTGCTTGAGCATGTGCAGTGTGGCGCTGTCCATTGGTGTGCATTAGGGTCACATGTGGCTGTACCTGAAGACAGTGACACCCTTCCCAGCATCCGCCACTTGTCAGTGGTTTCCCAGGGTGGGTAGGGATGTGTGTGCCCCTCCCTGACCCATGACTGACTGCTCCGTGCAGGAGCCACAGCAGCTGTGAGGTCATGACTGCAGTGGCCAGGTCACGCCCTTCCTCGGAGAGCATCCACATGAGGGCATTTCTCAGCCCTCTTCCCTACCCACAGGCTCGTACATTTTTTTCCCCTTTTCTCTCCCTCTTTGTGATGTTCCCAGGTAGCCTTGGGACTGACTATGTAGCTCAGGCTGACCCTACGGCAATCTACATGTCCCATCTTCCCCAGTGCTGGGATTACAGTGTCAATCACCATGCCCAGATCTCTGGTTTGTATTTTTAAAATCATACTTTGAAAATTTTGTATTTTTAAATAACTTAAAATTGCTAGTTGAAGATTACAGAACATGTTTGTGATTCCAGCAGCAGGAAGGTTAAGGGATGAGGCTAGCCTGGGCTATATAACAAGACCCTGATTCAAAAAAAAAAAAAAAAAACCCACGATAATAGATAATAGCTTCTCCTGAATATAGAATACTAACAGCCAGATATGGAAATGTCATCTGACTAAAGCTTACTAGACAGCATAATGCCCCCCCTTGCTACCAAAGTATGTGTATATGCAAACATATGCATATGCTCAAATTATTTACGTATGTATGCACGTGCACTCTCATACATCAAACTCCACTTAACCATCCGATTCTGCCCTGGCTTTTTTATTCTGGAAAATGAGATGATAATTTCTCACTCTGCCTTCCTCATAAAACAATCAATGTGGCTGTATCCCAGCAATATACTACTTCAGCCATACTGTTTAAAGATTAAATCTTGAGTGCTCTGTTGTGAGAGTGGTTTCCATAGCAAAGTGGTGTGATCAGTCTGGTAAAATTAATTTCAAAACACACTGGCAACACAAACTTAGCAGAAGCCGTTTACACAAGATAGTCTGCGAACATCAAAGACAATTATGGAGCACCTGGGAGGCGTAGGTCAGCGCTTTCCCTACCTCTCAGTGCACACAAGGCAGAGTAAACACCGTTCCTAGTGGGCCAGAAAAGCACCTGGACAGACAGGCAGAGGCAGGATAGCCACACAGAGTACACTTTAGAACTTGAAAGCCAGTTTGTGGCTGGCCTTAAGAGCAGATGCTAGGTAGCAGGGCACCCAGCACAGGCAGTGGGGGCTGCTGGGCACTGCAGGGAAAGGTCTCTCACAACCCAACACTGGGAAACCCTCTCCTCTCCCAAGCAGTTCTTGCCTCTTGTTTTGTTTTTTGTTTTGTTTTAAACAGAATCTCTTTGCATAACCTTGGCTGTATTAGAACTCAATATGTAGACCAGGCTAGCCCTGAACTTGTAGAGCTTCCCCTGCCTGTGCCTCCCAAGTGCTGGGATTAAAGGCCTGGGCCACCACACCCAGCTGTAAGCATTTCTTATAATCAGCATAGACAGTCCAATCCATCCCAGGCTGACTTCCCACTGTCTTTCCAGCATTCAGAATTTAATGACATGATGGGGGTGGTGGGAGAGTGGAGGCCAGGGGGTGACAAGTGTCCAGCATGTTTATGTTTTCTCTCAGGTCTCCAAATCACAAGGGAGTCACAAACTAGGGAACACACTCATCAAGGGAAGGCCACAGGCAGTCAGTCACCGGGATGCAGAGGGTGTACGGCTCAATGATGATATGAATTCTTAGCGGGTGCAAGGTCCCTGGGCTCAGTCCCCAGGACCCAAACCAAACCCCTCCAAACAAGCTACATGCTAATTGAGGTTTGGCAGAGAGAGCTCAGTGCTTGATCTGGAATTTCGATCGCAGCACCCACTTTTAACAAGTCAGATCTCCTTGCAATGCCTGCAAACCCAGCTCCGAGGCGGACAGACACCCTGGACCCTTTTCTGGCTTCTAAGCATATGCACATACACCTACAGAGACACATACATGCAAACATAAGTTATGGAGATGCCAGGGAAAGGCTACCTGCATTCTATTGTCTGTAAAGTGATTCGCAAGAGGCCTTCATGGCCGCTTCAAGAAACTGCAGAGAGATCTACCAGGATATTTTCTTCTGGGAAAGGCTGAAGAACCGAGATTTCAAACAATGTACTTAAGAAACATAGAAATGGGTGTGGGGGCTCCTGGGGAGACAGCTCAGCTGATAAGAACACTCACAGCTCCTCCAAGGGACCTACCTGAATATAGTTTCCAGTTCACACCTCTAATTTCAGCGCCAGAGCACCGGATGCTCCCTGGCCATGTACATACATGGTGTGCAAACACACAAACACACACACACATACACACACGGCGTATATTCACATACACAATTGTATACAAATGAATATATATACATATACACATATACATATATATTAAGTTATTCTACTAGGAAAAAAAACAAATATAGACTGCCCTTTCTTTGCAAAGTATTCTAGAATCATATAAATGACCTGGCAGGCTGAACCCATGCAGAGCACTGTTCAGAATCGATGGAGATGCAGGTGTGATAGTATGTGTGATGGTAATCCCAACACTCAGAAAACAGAGGCAGGAGGATCACAAGCTTGGTTCAAGGCTAGCTTGGGCTGCATTGTGAACCCTTGTCTCAAAAGAAAAACTAATTTGGTGAAAATTATGGATGTTTTATGACCCTTAATTTAAAAAATTCTAACCATGTTGGTAAGGGCTAGGGAGGCACTTTATTGTATTAGGAAGCTGCACCAGGGGGCACTGCAGACAATAGAGATGTCACTGGAATTGTTGTGGCTGGTACTTACATGGGTCAGCACTTGTCTTACTGAAGGTGCAACAGCAGGCTAAGGATGTAAATTACGTGTTTACAAAAGGGTCTTTTGCTTTTTTGTTTTGTTTTGTTTTGTTTTAGTACAAAATAGAAGTCTGGAACAAAATCTGCAGTTTATAGTCATCAATGGCTTGTTATATTTAATAAAGTATGAGGCAACTCTTCAAATTCAGGAAACAGCAGGGTTGTGTAGGGTAGTAGGTAGGGAGAAAAAGGACCCGGAGCGAATGTTAAGGGAGTGGCAGCACAAACGAGGAAGGCCAGACATGTGTGCCCTAAGCATTGTGAGAAATTCGCTTACAGACTTCAGAGCTTCAGCGTGTACTCTCCTCTCACCTTGCACTGGGACAGGACTTACCCAGTATAATGCTCTATTGCTGAAATAGTGCTGTTTCCAAATAAGGTTGTGCTCTGTTAGTGAACTTTGTTTCACTGTAACGAAGTATCCCAGTGAATCAGTAAGCGGCAAGGTCTGCTTTGGCTCCTGGTCTTAGAGGTTGCAACCATGTGCACTGGGTATCAGAGCAAGAGCGTGTACTGGAGGAGTCTGTTCGTCTGATGGTACCCGGAGGCTGAAGTGAGCAAGAGGAGATGTCGACGGAGCTTCAGTGTTGCCTGTGATGGCATCTAAATTGTAATAGCATGGTGCATTAATCCTTTTAATAGGGATAATAGAAACTCCTAACAAACATGCTGAGCAGATGCACCCGGGCATAAACCTGAATTCAGTAGCAACGGCAGACAAGACGAAGCATATCGGAAGTCAGAGACTGTGCCTCTGGCATCTTTTGAATTCCTTCTCTGCCGTGAGGTACAGGGTATGATGGTTACTCCTGATTCCAGGTTTCTAGCCCAGGTGGACCTGCATAACCAGGCAGGACAGTTGTTATGTATTTCTGGGTTTTGTACTAAAAGGGGGCAATGTACTATGCTATTCAGTCTTTGTTAAACATACCTCAGGGGGGATTTAGATGCTTTCTGTAGGTGTAAACCAAGTTGTCTGTAGGTGGGATGCTATGAAAAATTCTATATACCACCATTATCACAACTTACTGGCTTAAAAATATACATTTATCACCTCACTTATGGGGTGTGGCATAGCTATACCCTCTACAGAAGTGTTCTGACAGCCTTAGTAAAGACAGGTGCCAGGGCTGAATTCCTTCTCCCCTGGAGGTCTAAGGGATTTGTGGCAAGTAATGAATTCAGTTCCTATGACTCTGGCTTGTGGTTATCAGACTAAGAACTTCTGTTCTCCCACCTCCTTGTTTCCTGCCAAGTGAGGAAGTCTACCCTCAGCTCATAGAGATCACCCCACATATCCTTGCCATGTGGAACCCTTCAACATGGCCACATGCTTCCTTGTAGCTACTGTGCGAGAAAGAGAGAGGTGGCAGACAGGTGACATGGTTTTGATGACAGTGATAGTTATGTATCCGTAGTCATGTTGATCTTACCCTGTTGATAGGAAGAAGCGAGTCCTGCACATGCTCATGGGAGTCTACTCATGGGGTGACACTGGTGCCTTGCCCAAGGCAGCTTCTCTACCCAAACACCACTGCGGCGTCCTCTTACTTTTTCCTCTAGTTTGCTGTTGGTGGATGGCTGCCACTGGGATATTTTAACGAATGGAAATGGGACAATCAAAATCAGATGGGTAAACATATCCACTCACTGTGAGTAGTGCAGTGTGCTGCGACTCTAGAAACAACTGGGCATGTGTGTGCATGCGGCCAGTCTGACCTCAGCAGAAGATCTGTGTGCAAGATGCTCTGCCTCATGTCCACCAGCTGGTGTGCAAGTGGAAAAGGACAGTGAGTGGGGCAGACAGACCAGCTCTCTGTCTCACATGACAGTGGGACGTGGGATAGGTCCCATCTACCAGTTGGGAACATGATCTGCCATTCAGTAATTACTTCCTCGGTCTCTCCTTTCAGAGTTCAAGGTCGTCCCAGGCTGTGCAGCTAGTTTGAGGCCCGCCTGGGAAACTTGAGACGAAATCTCAAAACAATAACACTGTTTCTTTAAGCTCCTTAAAGGACATTGTCACGTTATGCCTACTGCCAGAGGCACTGTGTGCACACCTGTTTCCTCAGACTTTCAAACGGAGGTTGTTGCCATATCAACAAAATAAAAGGATCTCAAACCCTTTGCAAGCAGGAAGTGGCATCTTGCTTTATTTCCATTTCTTTAACTAATGTTTAAATTGAACATTTTTCTTATGAGCTTTCTATCTTTTCATCTGTAACTTAACTGGTAGGTGGGCCTTTTCCTTGTTCATCTCATTCCTACATTTATCCACATTAATGATTCTTTTTAATTAACAGGTTTTTCATACAACATATTTTCATTATGTTTTCTTCTCCCCTAACCTAACTCTTCTCAGATCCTTCCCACTTCCATACCATCTCAAATTTATCTCTTTATCTTAATAATTATTGAACTCACAATTGTACAAGCTGTTTCTTTTTACATTTTGTCAATTTTATAAATTCCTCCAAATAAACTCCCTCTTTGGTTCGTTGGATATATATATCCATTGTAACATACTTACCCACACTCATTTTCAAGTCATGAAGGAGTTCTTTGTCTTCTCTAAAAATATCACCATGTGGTTTTCATGGAAACTGTCCCTGGACTGAGTTGTTTAGCCCTTTCATTCAGACCTGGTGCTGACTCTGAGATGTAGCCCTGGCTGGAGGAGGAGGCAGGAGTCTCTTCTTCCCCCTTTTCTTCAGTTTCAGGCCATCTGAAGTGCAGCCCATCTGCTGGGAAAGCCGCTGTCCACGATGGAGCCACAGCCGGGGTCAGAGAGGGAAGAGTGCGTGCTGGGAGTGACTTCCTCAGTACAGAAGAACAGGTTCATGTTTCTGCATGGATGTAAAGCAGAGCTTGTGTGAACTTAACAGAATATACCTTAACAAAGCCATTTGATGCTCTTCTGTGTGGCTTACTTTACTATTTTGCCTATTGTCTTATTGATTGCCTTTCAGGATTCTGGGATACTTTAGCTAGAGGTTAACTCGCTTCTCTGACAAAATGATTCCTGAGCAATTCCAGCAACATTGCACTTTCCCTTTCAAATGTGAAAGTATTTCAAGAATATTTTTCTGGTTTACAGTAGGTGGCAGCAATGGATTATCTCACTAGGCTCAGCATGCAATGAGGCAAGTGCAGGGAAATAAAAGCATGTGCCTTACATGTAGGAGCGTGTAGTGGTGCTGTCTCAGAAATGCACACCATCACCTGTGACTGTTTCGTAGCCCAGCTATGCAGTGAGCACCAGTTTACACTCCTCTGGGAAAATACACTTAAGGTTTTATTAAGTCACAGCTTGTCTTGCAATGTGTGAATTCTGCGCATGCATGTATGTGTACATGTGTATGGGGGTACATGTGTGTGTATACATGTATAAGGGACATTGTATCCGGGTACACATGTTTGTTGTGCATGTGGAGGTCAGAGGAGAGCTTTGGGTGACTTCCTTTATTACTAACTTATTCCTTTGAGACATGGCCTCTAACTGAGCCCGGAACTAGTGACCAGCGAGCCCCTCCACCATCTTGCTCCTACACCACAGGGCTAAGGCTAGAGAGCCACACACCCACTCCTGGCTCTGCTGTGTTGTCCTGGAATCAGAGCTCTGTCGCTCACACTTGAGCAGAAGGGCTCTTTACATACTGAGCCATTTTAAAACACCAGCCTGTCCTCTAAAGGATACACTTTTCAAAGATACGTATTTAGTACAGCCCTGAGTAATTTAATAGACTAAACTATGCTAAGATCGAGTCTTTTCCAGGCCAGTGCTTCCGTTGTGAGTAGGTTTCAGTGGAACCATGCCTTGCTGATTTAAATTTCAGGTCTGATATCATCTCATAGTATTTATCATTGTTATTTCTAGAATGGGGTGTTCCCTATGAAGTTAGCCTTTGGCTGAAGTCCACTCAGGATAGAAGCAAGCCAATCCACCGCTACAGCGGGCAGTCCCGGGATACACTTGTGTAGGCAGGAGAAGGCCAGTACAATGGACCAGTGCTCATTCGCTGTCAGAGAGGCCAGGACCAACCAACCAACCAGAGACCGTGACAGAAGTGTGAGCAATGGCTTCCACTTCTCCCTTTTAGAACAGCCTCAGAATGAGAAAAAAAAAAAAAAAAAAAAAGTGAAGATGGCAGGGGAACAACTCCAAAATTCAGTGTTCAAGGGAAAATTCCATCCTGTCCTGAATTCTGTGTGTAAAAATGTCTTAAGGAAACCAGGTTCTCAGATCTACACACCATGCTTTTTCAGGGCAGGGCTGCATACTAGTTTGTTAACGGATCTCAGTTTGCTGCCAGCACAGACTAGCATGCTTTTTACTGAGTGAATAAGTGAAATTATCTACTTCTTCTCGGTGCCAACCACATTCTTTTCAATATCTTTCTAAAATCGCTCCTTTCTTCATATGCCCTGTAGTGGGCTATGCCACACACTGAAGTGTGAGTTAGCTCTTCCTCTCCAGCAAGAGCATGGGCAGACTGAGACAGTTACAGTCAAGGGAGGCTAGCCAGCACAGGGGAGTGCCTGGGATGGAGGCTTTGGAGATAATTTTCAAAGAAAATTCCAAGAATTTTGCATCAAGGAAAATTGAAAATGAGGCTCTAGGGTGTGGCAAGTGTTCCCAGACCCAGCGCTACTTACCTCACAGTGGTTTCTATGTCTCTAAAGTACCCAGGCCCCAGGAGCTGACCTGCTGCCCTCTGCTCCCTTCGTGGTAGACGTGTTGGATTTCCACCTAAACTTGCAAGGTGTGCTTCTTTGTTTCATGTTTGCACTCCTTTGCTACAGAGGCATCAATTCTGCTAGGACTTTCTCTTCTGTTACTTTGTAGATTTCAGATTGCCCACAGCAGCTGACTATGATTTGCCTCGTGCTCCAGCAGCAGACGTGTGTGTGTGTGTGTGTGTGTGTGTGTGTGTGTGTGTGTGTGTGTGTGTGTGTGATTTTTACCAGCCACAGATAGTTTCTGTGATTGTGTGACATTTGGAATTCTGGAGAATTCTCAGGAAGGTATTTAAAGGCTAGAGCACCAAGAAGTTTATGGGTTGTTGGTTGGTTGCTGTTGGTTGTTGTTGGTTGCAGTTGGTTGCAGTTGGTCACAGTTTATTAAGTAGTCCTATGCAAGAATAAATTAGATATTCTGACAGCAAAGATGAAACTTGTTCCAAGGAGCTCGACATTGTTAATCAGCAGGACGTCGTCTAATGATAACATCACCCCCTTTCCTTTCTATTTCTCCTAGCTAGTGTTGGGGGTTGAAAAGGTGAAAAAAGGGTGGAGAAGGGTGGAAGAAAGAAGAACCCATGAAGTAGCAAAAGACAGCTACAGAAACCTCTGTGTGTGGTTTCCAGGGTATCTGTACACTGCCGAGTCCTCTTCTCGCACACTTTGCTCTGTTTTTGCCATCTCTTACTTAAGTTACCTGCCAAGCTTTAATCCTCAGCCATATTGAGATTAGGTCAGAACTTATGGATTCATTTGGGCAGAAGTAGTTTTTAGCCACCAGCAGTTTCTATCTGTTACTAAAACAGACAGGTCTCCCTTATTTTGGCATAGTGACTGAATGTGACAGGAAACCGAGAGCTTTTCCATTGTGGCTTGTTACTTGGTTGTAAGTATATTGTCTGAACATAGCATCAATTATACTATGGAGTGAATATTAAAATAATCTTTCTTGAGAGATTTTTGCACACTGTCCTCTTTGCTCCGCTATTGTTGTTAACTGTAAAGTGAGGGCAGTAGTACTAATTGTGACTCTACACAGTAACAGCCTATTTGTGGAGAGTTGTATAAACACATTTTTATAACTGAGTCCATACTTCCTTGATTCAGTGTTTATGTCTTATAATCTGTAAGACTTCTATTTCTTTCTTTTCTTTTTTTGAAGTATTTGTACACTATGATCTCACCAGAAGGATGCTTTTAAATATTTTCGAGCCAGAGTGTCATGGAGCCTGAGCTAGCCTCAAACTCACTCTGTAGTCGAGGATGACAATCAACTTCTGAGCCTCCTGTGTCACCTCCCAAGTGTGCACGTGTGCAGCCCCACACCTAATGCACTGTGCCCTTACACATGGAAAGTCCTAATATGTGCCTCAGCAGTGTTGTACCTGGTGTGGGCACCTCAGCACAGCTGTCCCTGTTGTCATCTGCCTATTTTCTCCAATCCTTCCCCTGTACAGACCAGCTCCACTCTACCCTCCTATCATAACTGACTGTAACCACCCTGCTCAGAATGATCATTCTATTAGAAAAGAAAGAGTTGTTCCAGGCCCTTGCTAAGAGGGTGGCAGTGAGACTGGGAGTGGTAGAGCACACAGCTGCTTAAGGATAGGGTGCGCTTATGTAGGGACCAGCCATTGTTCCCACTACAAAAGACAAGCAAATCCGGAGAGTAGTCTTGACTAGGAAGAGTGGCTCTCACCTCCCTTCCCCTTCCCTCGCATTCTCAGAGCTCTTGCTGAGGCTCAATCCGAGCATTTTTGGTTCTCACTAGACTGATGCTTTCCCCTAAGGCACACAAGGCATCGTTTTCAAAGGATCTGCTCTAACCAAGGACAGCGAAGAGCACCACTCTAAGATAACCTGGTCTCAGCTGGGACTTCTCAGTCCCCAGGTGACTGAAGAGACAGAGGTATGGGAATTTTTTCAGCTGTAACCGAGGAGAGGTTACTGGGACGCTAAGGACCAAGGTGCTTTGCTCTGTAAATCTCATGCTGGGAAGACTTTTCTTGTCCCAAATTTCTAATATGTTCCAACCTCAACATACTTCTGGCCACACTAACTTAGCAGTGAAGTTTCTTGCCTTATCAAAATTCCTCGATGCTAGAAACTGGCCTTTTCAATGCTGGATTTCCACTTTGTAAAATTCACCATTAAGGGCTGGTGTGTAGCTTGCTCAGTGGCACAAGGTTACCCAGCATGAACAAGGCCTAGGCTAGGGGACAAAGCTTAAGTACCAGTATCACAAAAATAAAGAAGTTCCTCTGTAATTTTTACTCCTCTGCAGGGCGGTGGGAAAGGCTATGAACAGATTAAAAGTCCAGTTTTCACTATGCTACAGTATGCAGACACAGCTAATGAACCGACCTCATCAGGGCCTTCCTTTCTTACATATAATATAGAACTCATGTCATCCTATCTACGAACTCTGTGAACTGTAAAGTACATTGTAATATTATTTACAAAAATTGTCTTGGACCATAGTTGTTCCCAATTATTATTTTTTATCAGATAATCTGTTATTGAAATATTTTCTTGTTGCTTCTTAACTAGCTGGGCACTCCACTGCACCACTGTTGATATCATCGATGATGTCATGAGGGTGGCAGCCATTCACATTGCAGCCCACAGACTGTGCGGTACCCAGGATCTCCTTGGTAGTTCCCGAAAGTTCTCTAGCCAAAGACCGGTGTCTCATCTGCCGGGCAATGGTGACAATCTCATCAAAAGTAATGTTCCCACTGTGTTTAATGTTCTTCTGCTTCTTCCTGTCTCTTGGTGGTGCCTTGAGGGCTTTGATGATCAGGGCAGAGGCAGAGGGCACCACCTCAGTCTGGGCCTGTCTGTTCTGGATGCTCAGTTTCACTGTAACCCTGAGACCTTTCCAGTCACCAGTAGCCTTGGCAATGTCATCGCCAACTTTCTATGGAGACAGACCCAGAGAACTGATCTTAGGGATCAAAGCAGATGTGGCTGCGACCTTGCCTCCGGTGCACCTCAAGTACACGACTTTGATCTCATTGGGGTTGAACTTGGGCGGCATGGTGGAGGAGGCTGGTGTCAGATGAATCCAGATTCGGGACCCAATTTTTTTTTTTTAATAACAGCAACACTTCCATTTATTTACTTATTTTTATTTATTTATATGAGTACACTGTAGCTGTCTTCAGACACACCAGAAGAGGGCATCGGATCCCATTACATGTGGTTGTGAGCCACTGTGTGGTTGCTGGGAATTGAACTCAGGGCCTCTGGAAGAGCAGTCAGTGTCTTAGATGTGTTTTTTAACATCCACCTGTGAAACCATCACCAACATGAAGGTGATGGGCATAAACATTGCACAGGGCTTCTGTGGAGCACTGCCATTTCGTTCTGCCATGCTTCTCCCTAGCTGACAGCCACTGAATGGCTTCTCAAATGAGCACTCTCTTCCTAGGACTTTATAGCACACGAATCACAAAGGACGCTAGGAGTGTTGGTGCATGCCTGTAACCCCATCTCTTAGGAAGTAGAAGCAGTAACTCATTTCAGCCTCTACCACATGGTGGCTTGGAGGACAGTCTGGGCTATGGGATTCTGACTCGGAACCGTAACAACAGAACAGTCATATAAAGAATTTGCTGTTTTATTTTGCTTCTTTTACTCTTTCAGGTATGTTGTAAAACATCCAAATTGCAGCATATGTGACTAGCACATTTCTCATGGTTACTGAACATGGCAGTTATTTCTTGTTGGGCATTTCTATTTGTACTAAGGTTGTGTGTGTGTGTGTGTGTGTGTATGTGTTCTAAATTCCTGTTTTCTTGTTTCCTGTTTTCATACAATACTGAAAACAAAACACACTGCTTTCACTTCCTCAAGGAGTGTAAAGGTGATCTCTTTAGGAATAACGCTGGCAAGCCTGAGCTCAATTAGCTGGTGCTGAAAGCTACAGCAGGAGTAGACGCTTGACCTGAATGGTCTGTAATGTGTTATGGTGTAACAGTAGAGGTGGTCAACTAAATAGCAGTGCTTTAAACGAACTTCCCAGTCCAGGAGCAGAGTGAGGTCCAAGAATAAATCAAAGTTCTGAATGATATTCTGTGTTCGAACCCTTATATCTCCACTAGGAGTGGAGTATCCCTGTTACACAGCAGGTGTGTATTTATTACTTTAAGAAATTCTAGAGGCTGGAGAGATGGCTGAGTCAATGAAGTATTTGCCTTTCAATCATGAAGACAGAGTCTGGATGCCCAGTACCCAGGTGTGAGTCTGTGTGTGCATCTCCAAACATGGGGGATGACTCTAGCCCACACAGTGTGTGTGTGTGTGTGTGTGTGTGTGTGTGTGTGTGTGTGTGTGTGTGTGTTGCATCTCTAGGTACGGTGGTCTCAGAAACCCTAGCACTGTAGAGTTGGGGGAGAGGGAGTAGGTATGCAGCAGACACAAGCAGTTGTCTGGTACTTTCTGGCCATCCAGTCTAACAGATTCTGCGCTCTAGATTCAGGGAGAGACCCTGCCTCTAGATTCAGGGAGAGACCCTGCCTCAAATAATAAGGTGGCAAGCCACTGAGGAAGACATCTATGGGTTCCACAAGCACATACGCACAGGCATACAAACATGCACAGAGAAAATATGGCTGTTTTAGCAGTTTTGTGACTGAAGATGTTCTCTCAAAAATACCCAGCAGATACTCATTGTGTCGTGCTGGGCCTCCACATACTGCTTGCTCCATCACAAGCAGCTCTGTCTTAACTCTATGGGATCAGTGGGGAGGAGGGAGAGAGAGAGAGAGAGAGAGAGAGAGAGAGAGAGAGAGAGAGAGAGAGAGAGAGAGAGAGAGGTGTGTGTGTGTATGAGAAAGTGAATCCAATAAGATTATCATTTTCCAAACAATAATAACGTTATTTCTTCAAAACAAAGTATATGACTCTTTTAACATTAATATTTTGGGTGCATCTTTTTTCTTCAAAATAAATATACAAAGTATATGACTCTTTTAAGGTTAATATTTTGGGTGCATTTGAGGGGAGGAGCTGGAGTTATAGAGTTGGGTAAAGCACATGGTTTAAGCTTTTTAAAAAGATGAAGTTAGAAGGTTGCCTTGTGACGTGGGGAGAGAGGCTTCAGACATGTCTGTTAGATGCTCTGTCCTGTTGTGGGGGAATCTGTCTTTGCAGTTGTTTGTCCTTAGTAAAAGAATTCAGGTCTCTGCTCATGTTGTCCTTAGGGCTAGTTTCCTAATTTTTAAAAAATGTCCCCGATAGTGTTACAAGGATTCTGAGGCTGAGTATGATCGTTTGTGTTGGCTGGCTTATGCCACATGTCTGTCCTTTGTCACTAGCCATAACCAAAGACATGAGGTAGCCAGACTTGTGCCTCTGCTTGCTTTTGAACCCTAAGTGGTGTTCATCTGAATCACATAGGTTGAAAATAGGAGGAGAGACAGTTCCTTCAAAATGGGGACAGGAAGAGGGCAAACCTAAATGGAAAAGGTGGGTGTCTGCTACCTCTTGTTCTCATCCTCCTTGAGCCTGAGTGCGACTGTCACCTTGTGCCTAGATTCCTCTCGCCTTGGACTTACGATCCTCCTGCTTCCACTTTCCAAAAGCTGGAGCTAGAGACACGCATGACCACACCCGAGTGGCTAAGCAGAATTGAGTTTAGTTCTATTCTTCACACTGGTCTTCAGGCAGTAACTGTCCCGTTCTCTGTAGCTGTCCCCAGTCCTCACCCTGTGTCTAGAAGACAGGTGAGCTGGGCAGTGCCGTGCAGATGGAAACCGTTTCATTCTGCTCTTTTAGTGTGTAAAGCATTTCCACTAAGTTCTACGCAGTATTTTTAGACCTCTAAAAGCTTGGTTATGGCACATCACCATAATTTATATTATGGATGACGTATTTTGAGGTTGCTAAATATTTGATCAATTGAGAAACCACTTGCTCCAATGAGTTGGCATTATCAGTTGGAATTCCTACCTATTTCACTAATAAGCGTGCTTTTGGCAGGGAGGATGCATTGACTCTCCATTATGCCATTAAGGTTTGTCTAGCTAGGATATGGCATCTAGCCTGGTGTGCTGGTTCACCAACCTTATTGACAGAGAACACAGTAAGTCCAGAGAATGAGTATGGATATTCTTCGTCTTCTTCCCATTCAATGATTCTGAAGTAAGCGTGGTGTCATGGATATTTGGCATAGCCTTTGGGGTACACACAGGGTCTGCTAGCACCATTTCTATACAATATTAGCCATGAACAATCCTAACTTACATAGATAAGCAAGCTTCTTTGGTCCATTTTTCCCACAGTAATAGTCTGCAACCTTCTTTATAGTGATCTGTTGATTCTCTGTGCCATCAGTAGTCTATCCCTCGCATGAAACAGTAGTGGAAAGTCTCGGAACAACGCTGTCCCCTTTCTCTGCCTTACACGGCATCTCCATGAGAAGACCCCCTGTGAAGGCTCCCAGCCACAAGACGTTTCACAACAGCGACCTTGCAGTAAACACTTCTGTTCTTACTTCAGTTCAAGGATTTGAGACCATCCTACAAATACACAAATGATGGTCAATGCTTGGGAAGTGTTGGTGATTGTAAAGCAACATGTTAGGGAGAAGATAGTTGCGTTAGCTTCTACTTCGGTATAACATTTACAAACTTAAAGAGTAAAGAATTGCCACGAGCCCATTTGGTGACTGAACACAGCTGTTTTTACTGCTAAGAGTTTATACTGAAGTGTATCTTTTGCTTCAAGATTCACTAGGAGTCCTTTTAGAGCCTTGTCTTAATTGAATATCAGACATTGAATAAAATCAATGAGGGAATGCTGTCCCTTATTTAAATCTAACTGTAAATTACCCTTCTCCTCCCACTTTTGCTACATAACAAAGGTTAGGAACATGTTGGGATAAAAGCAATACAGCTTATGTAATTCCATCTTAGAAAACTGTATACACCCATGTTCTGTTATTTTGTTGTTTCAAATTGTGTTGTGGGGTGTGTGCTTGCTGATCTGACACCAATCTTAAGAACGAATTCTCTGACTTTGATTTCTTTTTATTGCATTAGGCATGTTACTAAACATCAAGACAGGGTTAAAGGAAATCGCTCTAATAGCTCTAGTGAATAAAAAATATTTTACCTTTGGGAGCATTGATCCTTCTAAACTTCCACTTTGACTCCTTCATTCAATAGCAAGAACAATGTGTTTATGGTTGTCACACTTGAGTTCTCTCTCTCTCTCTCTCTCTCTTCTCTCTCTCTTCTCTTCTCTTCTCTTCTCTTCTCTTCTCTCTCTCTCTCTCTCTCTCTCTCTCTCTCTCTCTCTCTCTCTCTCTCTCTCTCTGCGCTGTGTGGCTCTGCTGGTCTGTGATAGATGTCTGATTGGCGGGCTCTGTTTATTCTGTGACCAGATTCTTTCTAAAAGAGGGCTGGCCATACCTGCCTGAAGCCTATTGGCTGGGCATTCTCTGGGCCCTCCCTCTCCCTCCCCCCAACCTTTTCCTTCACAGCACACACAGCCACTAAGTCTGTGCGGAATCCTAAACCAGCCCAATTTACATCCATTCATGAATGTGTGACGTCAGCAAGCTTTGAGCTCCTTTGCGGTGGGCCAGAGGATTGTGTGGGTAGAATCCCCTCCCCCTTATTTTTCCAATTCTGCAAGGCTCTTTAGATTAACCTTCCATCTTTTTAAAGCAAGAAAATGGAACAGCATGTGTAGGAATTCTTCATTGTTGTGAGTATTACACTCTTTTCCTGTTTCGTCAGCATGTATCTCACAAGGACAGATGGGGAATTTATTTGTGCTTTAAGCTTATTAGAAAACGGATATTACTGAGGGAGACCCAAGGTGAAAGAGACAGCAAAAGCTCGTAGGAAACCTGAACAACCCCCACCCCACAATCCCGGCACAGCTCAGCTACTGACAGCTGGTTATTTCTAAGCTTGTCTGCCTGCTAGACGTGGACATTTTTTGATTACGGTTCTGCACGTTACCTTTGGATGCTTGCTTGGTTTGTCTTAAAGGGAGATTCAGTTCCCTTCCAGGGGATGTGGATGTGTTGTGGGGGAGCCTGGGAGAATACCAGGAAGGAGCTGCAGAAAGTGGGGCTGGCGAGACCGAGGCGAGGAGCAGGCTCTTGCCCGGCACTTGTCTCCTGTGCTGCTGTCCTCTCTGCCATGTCTCACCCTTCACCTTGCCTTTGTTTCCTAGTCGTGGAACCATCAATATCTCGTGTTTGCAATATGTTCCCATAAATACATCTTGTGTGACCATTTTTCAAAAACCTTTATGATGAGAGCACTTGGGATATATTTGTATATATATATTTGCTGCCATTTTTTACATATTATTTTTATACTAGAATATCTGTAGTGAAGACTAAACAGGAATTATCCTTAAATTGTAAGGATATATTTTTAAAGATTGCTAAAGAAGTTATTTCTTCCCATGTTCCAAAACTGTATTGTAAAGAAATGTAACTGAGTAGTTTTCTAAGGTGAACTTCCAGTTGAAGAGTTTACGCCACTGTGTTTTGGAAATAGAGAGAAGTTCTGATGTCTTGCACATGTAAAATTGGCGTGATAATTTGTTCATAGTTTTAACCAGAAGTATCTGGGGTTGTTTTTCAATGCTTAGGTTTATTTTGAAGAAAGTTGTGACATTCAAGAGAACAGATAGAGCACTGTCCTGTTCTGTCCAGGGTGGTTCCTGGACACAGGTGACCTAACTGCACTTCCCAACTTTGAGCAACTGATGTCCTGCTCTGAGACATGCGTTTGATTTTTCTTTTTTTTTTTTTTTTTTTTGGAGGGGGTGGGGGAGAGGGAGAGAGAGAGAACATGCACCATTATTTCTTGTCACTCAACCATGTCTTAGTCACTTTGTATAATCAATGCTTTGTTTTGAGTTTTTCTCCTAAGCAGAGGTTCTAAGTTGTGGTCCCCATTTTCAGATCATTCCTTGGTGGATTATTTTGGAGGAAGGGTTATTCTTAATCGTCCCAATGAACATCCATTTTGTAAAAAATTATTACACCCAAAGCTGAAATATTTTATTTTCTTCCTCAAATTAACCTTGGATGCTGTCATTCTGGTTTTTTTTTTTTTTTTTCTGTGTATTCTCATGTCCTAGAGCTGCAGAAGGGGAACCCTCTGCCTACTGCCCAGACAATGGTAGTTTTTTTTTTTAAGATTTATTTTTTTATTTTATGTATATATGAGTATACTGTAGCTGTACAGATGGTTATGAGCCTTCATGAGGTTGTTGGAAATTAAATTTAGGACCCCACTTGCTCCTGTCCAAAGATTTATTTATTATTATATATAAGTACACTGTAGCTGTCTTCAGACA
This sequence comes from Mus musculus, assembly GCF_000001635.26. Classification (NCBI taxonomy): domain Eukaryota; kingdom Metazoa; phylum Chordata; class Mammalia; order Rodentia; family Muridae; genus Mus; species Mus musculus. Next base: position 21,847,838 of record NC_000082.6, read on the forward strand.
CTCCAGAAGAAGGCGCCAGATCTCATTACAGATGGTTGTGAGCCACCATGTGGTTTTTGGGATTTGAACTCAGGACCTTTGGAAGAGCAGTCAGTGCTCTTACTCACTGAGCCATCTCACCAGCCCGACAATGGTAGTTTTATGTTTTGTTGTTTTATTTGCTTAGTTGAACACATTCAATATTATTTTAGATACAATATCTCAATATAGTGCATTTTTCTATTTTGTGTCCTTCCAAGTCTGTGTTGAAAGTATTTCCAAAGATACATTAAATTGCTGAAGTCTACCAGAAGACCAACTTTTTAACCTTTTAAAAATTTAAGTTTATGTATTCAAAGGCATTTTGAGAAATGTTCATTAGATCCCACCTTTATGCATAGTTTATTAAATCAGAGCTTTATTTCCAGGAAAGAAATTTAGCTTGCACATAAATTGAGTGAAGTAAAACTGTCCCCCTGTGGCACCGAGTGGATCTAGAACCCACTGTCCCCGCTGGTGCCGGTATTCCAGATTATATTTATTTTCATGTATATTGTACTTGTGGGATAAAACAATAGCTTTTAATTGTTTAATATCAAACAATAAAATACTGTGTATCAGCGATTATCAACAGATGCCTTTCTGTCTAAAAATTGAAACTACTCCAGGAGTAGGAATTAATTTATTTAGGAAACAAAGTTAATCAGACCAAAGCCGTGTCCTGGGTTGCTGGTGTCGGAGTAGTCCCCAAGGGCAAGAGGCCACATCCACAGATGTGTTCACAGCAGCCAGCAGTGGGTGGCAGAACCTGCAGCTTGGTTTGCCCTGTCTACTTGCCTTCCCCTGTGTGCCACCGCTCACTAGCCACATGAGGAGCACATGTGACCCAAGAGAGCCAAGATGATCAACTCTCCCCAGTGTGCAGCCTGATACTTGTATTCTTTGTTCAAATTAAAGAGCATTGCCTAGGAACACTGCTGATTGAAGAGGAAAAAAGTTATTCCAAGGACATCACACTCCATACTCCTGCTATGTCAATTATTATTCAGGGAAAAAATGGGACGAGCTAAGGTTTTAGAAAATGCAATTTTCACTCCCAAGAAGTCTAGAAGGTAAATTAGACATTGACTCTAACAGTATAATTCACTACACAATTTTCCTCTCTCCCTCCCCTTCTCTTTTCCATTCTTCCTCTTTTCTTTTTCACTATTGGGTAATTTTCTAGTATGCTCACCACGACCAGGGTCAACTTTAGAATATTTTCACTATCACACACAAAAAAAGCAACCCCACACTCATTAGCAGGCCTTGCTCACTTCTCAATGCCCTTAGCACTAGGCGAACACCAATCGACCTCCCTTCTTACATCTTTTTGCTTATTCTGGGTATTTCTTATAGATGAGGTCACATGACATATGATCCTTTGTAATTAGCTTTCCTCACTTTTTCCTAAGCTCATCCTTGATTTACATAACATATACCAGTACTTCATCTCTTTATAAATAGTATGTAAGCGTACATAGTTAAATCACCACTCTTTACTCATCCGTGGACATGGGCTAATTCTACTTTTAGGTACTAGGAATCCTCCTGCTCTTTATATCCACATACACGTTTTTGCTTATCTTTCCACTTTTCTTGGAATAGAAATGGTGGGTCATATGGTAACTGTACAGTAACATTTGAGGAGATGCTGAACTGCTTTCTAAGTTGGCAGCACATTCCCATCAGCAACACACAAGAGTTCAAACCTCCCCAAGTCCTGGGAAGCGGCAGCCGTTACCTGTCATGTCCTGACCATCCCCTAATCATCTGAAATTGCACCTCCTTGTGCCTTTGTTGACATCTCCGTAGGGGATGACGGTATCGAGCATGTTTGATGTGTCTACTGATCATATGTATATCTTCTTTAGAGAAATGTTTGTTCAGACCCTTTGCATATATTAAAAATTAACCACTTATGTTTTTATTATTGATTTATGAGAGACCTTTCTGTTCTCTGGATACACGCTGTGCAGATCTCAGTGACTTGCAACTATTTTCTCATAAGCCACGGATGGTCTCTTTCTTGGTGTCAAGTATGAAAGACCAAGTTTTTATGAAGTTCAGTTTCTCTTTCCTTATTTGTGCTTTTGATGTTATATCAAGGGCAGTGTTTCCTGACAAGGTCATTAAGGTCCATCCCTATGTTTGCATCTAAACAGTTTATATTTTTAGCTCAAAGTTTAATTAAGTTTTCAATATGCCATGAAAAAGGGATTCAATGTCACTTTAGAATATGGGTATCCAGTTGTTCCGGGACTGTTGTTTTAAAACGGATACTCTTTCTCTTTTGGCATTCTGTCATGGAACTTTCAGAAACAAAACACTTGCTGCATGTGATGGCCTACCCTTGTAATCCTACTGGGGAGGTAGAGGCAGGGAAGTGAGGTGTTCAAGGCCACCCTTAACCACAGAGTGAGTTTGAGGTCAGCCATAGCTGCATGAGAGCCTGTCTCATAAACATCACAATGGGAAGCCCTGATGTAATGTTCCCACTGTGGACACTCAGATGTAACTGGCTAGTCACAGTCTAGTCACCTGTGCTTTGAAGGCTCCTGTACTGTCACGTGTGGGCAGGGTTGGAAACTATCTGGGTGGTCATTTGGGGGTCAGTCTTGGGAAAGGACAGAGAGAAGATGAATGAAAACAGAATTCTGACATGCAAAGGAGGAAAGAACTCACTTAAGGTTCCTCACACCAGAAAGCAGGGGCTCTTACCCACCGTAAAGGGGAGACATTGTCACAGGGGCGTGTGAGCCTTTATTTAGCACTTTGTACGTGCTTATAAACCGCTTCAGAGCTTTTGTGTATATTATTTCATTTAAATATGATCCTCATAATACAAAGTACATACTATTCTCACTTTGCAGCTGAGACAAAAGGCTGCTGACTCAACCAAAGATACCAGAGAATATATGTAAGGCTCAATTTTCAAATTCAGTTTTCATGCCTAATCTTTCTTTTGTGTGCTGCGGATTTTGAATTGGGTAGTACTGTGAATTTTTATTGATCTAATCTAGCATGAGTTACAGGCCTTTCCTACTATTGCTTTAGGCTGGACAAAGAGTAAAATAAGCAATTGTGGAAATATACGGTTGAGGAGTTGGCACAGCAGGTGCGGTGGGAGGTAAGAGGGTGGAGCTAAAGAGGGTCATCATGCTGTAGATGACCCTGGAGCCCAGGCTGCTGGGCTAGATGTAAGACAAGCCCGACGAGGAGCCAGGGCTCACATGCTGGGCTGGAGAGGACGATGAAGTGGGTGTAGACAAACCACAATAGAAAAGAATGGGCCAAGTAGGATTGGCAGGCATAGCAATGCTGCCTTTCTTTCTTTCTTTCTTTCTTTCTTTCTTTCTTTCTTTCTTTCTTTCTTTCTTTCTTTCTCTTTCTTTCTTTCTTTCTTTCTTTCTTTCTTTCTTTAATCAACACATATTTAATGACTGACCATCTAGTATGTATCTTGGGCACTAATATGAGGCAGAACATAGAGGAGACAAAAAGGCTTGCTCTTTTGGGGCTCACTTTATCTCAATAGAAGGAAACAAGCAGCAAACAAGTAACTCACTGTGATACATGTTTCCAAGAAGGAAAGAGCGGTGGGCTGAGGGAAAGGAAAAGAAGTGTCCTTTCTAGGTGAATTGGTTTCTTTTCTTTTTTTTCAGATATTAACTCCTCAAAAACTTTAAAGAACCAATAAACATTGGCTAAGTCAGAAGGGAAAGAGAGAAAGGGGAGGTGGAAGGAGAGGAGGCTGGCTGCCCTGAGCTGGAACCCTCCGTTCATCATTTTGTACCCAGTGTCCAGCATCCCATAAACACTGTATATTGCAAAGTCTGCTTTTCATTGGGGGAGGTGTTGGTGCTTCCTCAGCAGGGGGAGAGAGAGAGAGAGAGAGAGAGAGAGAGAGAGAGAGAGAGAGAGAGAGAGAGAGAGAAGAGAGAGAGAGTTAGTTCTCATAGCATCACCCCTGTGGATCCGTGCAGCAGGCCATGGTTAATGAGGGTGGGTGATCCCAGATGGATCAGGCAGAGGGACAGAGGTAGAGGCAGTTGGACCCACACTTAAGCTTCTTTTGGTTTCTACACATTAGTCTGAGTTTCACATGAATACTACCTTGAGACATTCACCTGCCTTTTATCTCAATAGCTACTTATATTAAAGTACTTTTTAAAAAATAAGAAAAATCAGTTTATCGTAAAGAACTTGCATATAAAAACAGGATGCAGCTAAGTTAAGTTAAGCAAGTACTTGTCCTGACCCCGAGTCTGGACGTTCCGTGAATTTCTGTGCAGCTAGAGTAGCCATTCTGAAGCTGTAGAATGTTGCTTTAGATATTACACTTTCGCTACCAATTACATTTTTATGTCCTTATCTACCCAAAAAAGAAAGAGAGAGAAAAGAAAAATCCCATAACAGAGTTAAAACTACTATTAGCTTTCCATCCCCTCTCACAACTCATGTGTCCTTTATAATGTGGACTTTTAAAAATAAGCTTGCCTTTTTGCCTTATCTGTGGTAAGACACAAAGTCACGATGTAGGAAGAATTGAGCGTGTAAAAGGCCTACATGGAGTCTGACCATTCTCAGTGATGCATTCGCTGCCCTGGTGGCTTTTTCCTCTGTTCATCTTAATCCGTGAGATAAATGGGCAGAGCGTTTACCGAGTCAGATGGTGCTCTAATTCTGACAGTGTAGGAACCTGGCTGTGATGGCCATCATCAAACAGGCAAATGGCCATTTTAAGGCATTCTGCTTAAAATTCCACTTCACTCTAGACCTTTCACATGACTTGAGTAGCACTTCCACAGGAGGTGGCTGCTGGTAGGCAGTGTTGAGCGTCTCAGGTGGAGCAAGGCAAAGAGGGTCAGTTAATCTCAGACCTGCCCAGGACTTCCTTCTAAGCCAGTGGATCAACCTACCTAATGCTCATTTAGCTCACGGTGGTTTCCGAATCTCAGTGGAGATGTGATGACCTTAAACTGCTGCTCCTCCATCACCCAGGTGCTGGGACTGCCAGCGCCTGTTCCACGCCAGGCTGTACTACCTAGTCTTAACAGCTGGAAGGATTTTGTGTGTTGACTCCTTTTAATACCAGTACTTTTCTGTGTGACAGCGTGATAAAAAGCTGTCTTCTTTCAAAACCCAATTGTGTGTTGCAGGGCAACCCCCAGAGAATGCCCAAGAGCCAATTTTAATTGTTTAAAAATGCTAAGGGAAAACAATGTAGGGCTCTCTGCAGACACACACTGGTTGTCTCCAGCGACTTCCTGGACTGGGCAGCGATGGAACTGGCAATTCTAAAGGCAATTTGGTGAAACTATGGCTTCAGAAAGGATAAAGAAGCAAAAGGCAGAGTTGGTTGTGGTGAAGGACCGAGGAAATGGCTGAGGACGAAGGAGACATGGAGAACAGAGGCCAAGGAGAGGGTTGGCTGAGTCAAGGAGGAGGTGGCAGCTAGGAGAGCAGTTCTCACCTGAAACTAGGGAAGTCGCTCTGGATCCAGACTAAGAAAGATTCTATTTTAGAGTCCTAAAGGGGACTGTCACAGTTGCTATTACTAAAGAGGGATCGATTTGCAAAATAAGTCCACTGAGGCTTCTTATTACCCCCAGGCACGGTGCCTGCATTGTTAGCTGCTGGCAGCCCTGCCATTAATGGGATACATTAGACTATCTGCAGGCGTGGATAGCCGAGGGTAATTGAGTCTAGTGAGATAAAGTGCCAGGGAGCAGAACACAAGCCGGGGTTGCTTTTTCCAGAGAAAATAACCTCTGATCTGAAGCAAGAGTAAGCATTTCACTAATCACACAGCAACCATTCGCCAGATCACAACAAGCTTACGTGCAAATGCATACTGAAGAGAGACATCTGCACCATACCTATGGCTCGTCCCATCATGACTTCCAGACCTCAGCTATGGGCTCCCTTTCATTTTGTTGGACAGAGCAGCTTCTGGGAAATGCCCACATGACAGTGCAGCTGGTGAGGCCCCAGAGCCAATAGGAAGACAGATTTCACCATTTTGCTGTATTCTCCTACCCCCTCCTTCCTTTATCTTGCCATTTTGAGTAGAATCCCTTCCATCTGTTCATTTATGGGAAAAAAAATAACTGAACATTTGCTTTATATTGCTTGAGCTGATTTTTGAAGCTATGCCTTTAAGTACTCTCAGAGACCTCAAAATCAGATTAGGTTTCTTGGAGAAAGAAATACAATCATGTGGCTTTTCTGGCTTCTGCCATGATTTTGGTCATTCAGGATTTTTTTTTTTTCAATCACCATTTCCTGCTATTCTTTGAGCACAAGAGTTACTCAGGAAGGTGGAGGTGGGTATCACTTGAGTGAGAAGCCATCCTGGGGGACATAAGGAGATGTACTGCCCCAGCTCAGAAACAAGGATGGGTGCTGGGGATATTGCTCAGTCAGCAGAGTGCTTGCCCAGCTTGCGTGAAGCCCAGGTTCCAGCCCTGTAAACTAGTGTGGTGGCATATAATCCCAGCACTGGAGAGGTAGAGGCAAGAAGATGAGTTCTTGGGTCCGGGGCAATAAGGGGTGTGTGTGTGTGTGTGTGTGTGTGTGTGTGTGTGTGTGTGTGTTGCTTAGTATTAAACCAAAGGCCTTGTGTGTGCTAGACAAATTCTTGTCACTGAACCACATCCCCAGCCTATGTAAGATTTCTTTCCACTGAATCTTACACCATTGATAAAAGGTTTCAGTATGTTTCGTTCCTGCTAACTATTTCAAAGTCCATGGGATGATTTTGAAAGCAAAGCAAAGAGCATCCACTGAGGTTCTAAATGCTCTGGACCAGCTGGTGCTATCAAGAACGCCAACAGTGCTGAAAAGAAGGGGCCAGTGCCAGCTGCTCGCTGGGCCTCTCCGGAAGTCACCATCGGGTTCTTATTCTGTTGATATACTTAGAACTGCTGATGATCAGGGAGCTGGGAACTGTGCAAGCTTTAAAGGCAAGTGAGCCAAGCAAGCATGGAGTGGTCAGCTTAGGCTCCATATGCTAACAATGGCAGAGTAACCAGCTCCCTTCTAGTCTGTTTGGAGCCCATTGTACCAACAGCTGCAGCTGGCATGACAGACCATAAAGAAGCAGGACAGAAAAGCCTAGGGGCTCTTTTTCTTTTTCTGGGAATGCAATGCATATTCAGATAAGTTACTCAGTGGGGAGATAAGCTGTAGTCTAGTTAGGCTAGTGATAAGATTCAGTGCCACACAGACATAAGGACCAAAGTTCAAATCCACAGCACCCACAAGACACCTCTAATCCCAGTGTTTGGGACGTGGAGACAGGAGATCCCTGGCAAGCTGACTAGCTAGACTACCTGAAGCTATGGGCTCTGGATTGAATATTAAGATCCTGCCTCAGCCAAGTGCACTGACAACACCCTTAATTCCAGCACTTGGGAAGTAGAGGTAAGCAGATCTCTTGTGAGTTCCTGGCCAGCCAAGGAACTACCTGATTTAATATCTAAGGTGGGATGAGCTGACTGAGGAGGGTACCTATGGTCATCTTCTGGTTTCCACTTCCACGCATATGTGTATCCATCTGCATGCCAACATGTATACACGCACGCACGCACGCACGCACGCACACCATCCACACAAAATAAAAACAGGAAAGGAAGTGAGGGAGATGACAGGAGAACCTCGGTGTCACTGCAGAGCTAAGCAGGTCACAGGAGAGACCTGAGACCACTCCAAAGCAGCATCTTTGCGGGAGGCTACTTTGCATCAAAGCCTTCTCAGGCTCATGAGTAATATGGATTTATAATGTTAAGTAATATGGATTTATAATGGTGAGTTACCCTAAAATAGCCTATCCCCAGAAATTCTACTATGCCGAGGGGTCACGCATTTGAGTAAACCGTGTTCTGGGCTGGATTCTGTGTGAGCTTCTAAGAAGTTTCTGGTTTTTTTCCTCGAGTAGCATTAGCCAGGGATTTGTCAGAGACCAGGAAAACATTGAAAAGGCTAAAGAAAAGAAAGTACTTTTCCTAGAAAATCCCTCAGATTATCTTCCTGTATATAATTGTAAAATACCATTGATGAAACAAATAGTAGTAAGCTTTTCAGTTACTATGTGATAGTTTCTCTCCCAGCATATGCCCAGGTAAGAAGAAATAAACACACTTTGTTCTCTTCTGTTTCTCAGTTGACCCCTCCATATTTACCTGTGCCTGCTGGAGACAGATCTACTCAATCCAGTCAGCTTGGCCTAGCTCCACAGTGAGACGATTTCTTTGACAGTTATAAGCCACTTGCCCTGCTCTTTCTCCCACAAGTGTGCGTTAGCCCCTTTACGGCATTGGTTCTGCCGGAGTCTTACCATGAACCAGCCAAAGCAGTGCTTCACAAGTGTCTCCCAGAGTCTAATATCCTCAGCGTCACTGAGGAGCTTGTCAGAAATGCAAATTCCAGGCCTACTCCACTTCTGCCATCAGAAATGCTGGCAGCAGGTCCCGGAATCTGTGTTTAACAAGTTGGCTAGTGGAGACTGGTGCATGCTGAAGTCAGAATCCTTGGTTTACAGCAAAGCTCAGATTTTTAATGTGCATAGGAATTGATGGGGATTTTGTTTAAAGCCAGATTCTGGATACTTGGTTTGGCAGCTGCCTAAGTGGCCCCCAAGTGATGCTGATGCTGATGCTGCCAATCAGTAGCAAAACACTGAAGTCTGGATTTGGGATGCCACTCCTCTCAAAGACCCATGTGTTAAAAAGGCTTGGTGCTATTGGAGGAGGTGGCGCTTGTAAAATGTGGGGCTAGGTGACAGGTTTAGGACATTTGAAAGCATTTCCTTGGGATTATAGAGGCAGTCTGGTCCTTTCTCATGAGGCGAGCTGAGGTGCTTGTTTTACCACACACTCCAGCTGTGGTGGTCTCACTCACCACAGGCCCCAAAGCAATGGCTAATTGATCATGGACTGAACCTTTGAGCCAGAATGAACCTTGTCTCTTTATAAATTCATTATCTCAAACATGTGTTACAGTTACAGAAATCCGAAAAATACATATGGATCTGGAAGAACTATTATGGGCTGCTCCAAGAACTAGCACAGTTAAGTAGGCGTCATTAAAGCTTGTCTCCCACTTGCTCCCAAGGGGAATGCAGCTCCCAGAAGGACTTTTATAAACATTGATCACGACACCATTCTAAAAAAGAAAGAAAAACAAAACAGCTTAATTGCCCAATAATTGGAAAATACAGTGACTCCCCCTTCACAAATACTCTGTTTATAAATTTACTTGTCAAGTACAGTTTATTCTTAGGCCAAATCAATTCTCCTGGTACTCTTATGATTGTGTTCACAGATAAGCACATCATAGCAAACGTCTGAGTGTGTGACACACTCTGAGCCAATGCGGGACAGAGGGAAGCTCTGCATTCTTATTTAGGCTCCCTGCTGTGGGCACATGCCTTCCTGGTACAATTACTTATGAATCAGAACACATACCCTTCTGTGAGAATGACCCAGTGTCACACGAGATGTGTCAATCATCCCTAAAGGCCTCACCTTACAATACCATACTTGGTTAATCACATTCCAGCCTGAGTTTGTCAGCTCTCAGGCCCATGTGGTGGCAGGCCACCAAGGCTGGGGTGTGTGGGGGGAGCAAGCTGCTCACCTCCTCCCAGTGTACAATGCTAATGACCTAAACCTCTCAGATAGCCAACATCTCAACATCAGGGCTTTATAGGGTAGCACCCCAGACCTGTTGGTAAACAGAGTTGCAAGGGACGACCAAAGAAAGAGAGACACTTGAGGTTGTCAGGAGGCTTTTACGTCAGCGGGGGAACAGTCTCAGATGGAATGAACCCTGAGCAGCTTTGCAGAAGGGTATTTATTGATCGTTACGCAAATGTTATTTTTAGAATAAATCAAGTTTCTCATACCAGAGCCACTGATCTGATGTTTGTGCTATGTTAAAAAACACATGGCCCCCACACTTCTGTCATCATGGTGCAACATGTGTGCAGTATTGTGTAGTGCTCAATTGTGCAAGAATTCCAGGTTTGCCAGGATGTCCTGTAACTGAAGTTACATGAAGGCCATAGAGCCCCTTCTGAAATACAGTTCCATAAGTCTCAGAAAACAATCACCGATCAGATACAAAACATTTCCTTGGAGCTTAGGCGGGCCTAAAAGAAATTGAAACACTCTGGTGTCCATGTCAGACACAATGGCTTTACTAATTTTCCCACTGCGCAGACCAAAACTATAGTGCCTCATAAAATATCTATTTTCAGGAAACTATAAAATGATAAGTAAGCACTATGAGTCATTGAACCATGGATTTAATGTTAATTGATTAACAATATAAATGTACATGTTTAATTTTAATTTTATGGTGTATAAGCAGAAATATAGGTAAAACAAGGTTTGGAGCCATGAATAGGAAACCTGAACATGTGACCAGAGGCTCATAGAAGCCTCACCCTTTGTCTGTCCAGGAGCAAAGGTTCAGAGTTCACTAATCCAGTCTTCAAAGAGGCCTCGTATAGTGTAGCCACGTCAGAGGAGAAGAATGGGTTGCCAACTGTACAACCCATGCTGCATTTAGAAATGACAGGGCATGCCTGCGGCTGTATGAAAAGTGTTGTTGGAGTCACGAGACACAGGAGGGGTTTTCAAGTATAGCACTGCTATTAGATTTAATTTTTCACGTAGGGAAAATCGGAAGAAGTACACCCAGAATCTGAGAGGTTATTTGCTTTTCAGTGTTGTTGTTCTTTGAACGTGTGTTACCTCCTCATTGCTGTAGATGTATTGTGAGGCGCCTCTTCTCACGTCCTGGGCTGCAGAGGCCGCGAGCTCTGCAGGAGGACCTTGTGCTCAGTAACAGAAGAGCACATCCTCTCATTCAACCAAGTAAAAGTTGCTCCAAGCGATGATGTGACAATCCCAGAGGCATCTAGCGCTCGAGGCGTTAGGTAGCTATCCTGGGCTGTGCTTTGTGAGGGAGTGGTTTTGCCCAAGAGCTTTGACTTCTTCTAAATCTCCCCACTTGTCAACATGGTTGACAATCTGGTCTCTGGAGTCAGACAGATGAGAGGTGGGTCCTGATGCTTTTGCTATTTGCTATGTGTCTCGTGTAAATTGTTGAACAACTCTAAATTTCTCTGATGCATATGGATATAGTAGGCATGATCGTGGAGGCAAGCGAGGGTTCGGTCAGATGGAGACCACGCACAGTGCAGAGCGCACACTGAGCCCGAGTGGACAGCAGCTGCTCCTTTTCCTTTGTCTATTGTATTGTGTGCTGTGTAGGAGACTGCCAGCTGTTACAGGGCGCATTTTAAGAAAAAGGAATAGAAAGAAAAGGAGGATAGATAGAAACAGGAAAGGAAGAGGCAAAAAGGATTATGTCCCAAAGATTCACAGCTTGCTGGGAGACAGTCACATACACTGTAGTGTAATAGAGTATAATATAATACTGACTCTCTGACAGTTGGTCTTTAGACTAGAAAAGTGAGGGCCCCAAAATAGTTCATTTGTCTGAGTTGTGTATCTGTATTTATTAGATTAGGATTTTAAATTGAAAAAAAAAAGAACCTTAAAATGTTAATTAGTTAATAACAATAAGTAATACACTTCTTACTAACACAAAGATTATCTTTTTTAAAAACAACAACAACTGTTTTCCCACCCTTCAAGCCTTCTTTCAAAAGGTGGTAAGCATGGTGAAGAGGTTTTCCTGTCTCCTCAGGGTCTGACTTAATACATGATGGTTAGCCACTGCCTTAATCTGTTGTAACAGAAGCTGGCCTGTAGTGGCTTCTGGGACAGTCACTACTTAGAATGAGAAAAGAGGTGGGGGGAAGAATGCTTGGGCATTATGAAAACAGCCCCCCCCCCCACAGACCCCTGCCAGGTCTGGGATCCCATGTCCCCAGAGCAGAAGAGGGTATCAGATCCCCTGCAGCTGAAGCTGCAAGTAACTGTGGGTCACCAGCTGTGGGTGGTGGGAACCAAACTCCAACCTCAGGTCCCCTGCAAGGACAGCATAGCTTACGTATGGCCTCACCATCTCTCAGCCTTCATCCTTGTCCTCTGAAAACATAGCTTACATATGGCCATGCCATCTCTCAGCCTTCATCCTTAGCTTTACAGAATGAGTGTCTTCTATGGCACTTTAGATTTGGAGGGGTTTTTTTCCCTTTCTGTTACCTGTGCCAGCAGCACAGTTCTGCACACCCTAACCGGTCCAAAGTTCCTGTCAGTAGAAACTAGGTTCTGCAGCATCAAGGCAAAAGAAATTCTTCCCTTAAGTACCTCACAGATAGGCATGTGTGATTTATCCTTTTGTACCTGGCTTCCTTCATTTAACATAATACATCCAAAGTTTACCCACGCAGTGTTCTACAATTTCCCCCTTTTAAGCCTAATAATAAGGATAGAATTTTGTTTGTTAAGGATATAGTTTATCTGGGCATGGCACATCATGACCATAATCTCAGCATTTAGGAGGCTCAGACAGAGGGCTGCCAGGAGTTTGAGAACAGCCTGGGCCTCATAGTGAGTTCAAAACCAGCCTAAGCTATGGGGAGCCTCTGTCTAAAATAAATAAATAAAATTTATAAGCAGAGCACCCAAAGAAATAGCAGTGAACTAAAAGTGAATGTGAACTATAGGATTTTAAAAAGGAGAATTGGCTTATCATTATACACTGCCTCACACCTTATTACAAAGTTTCTGATTTCAAAGATTTTTCTAAAACTCACAATATTGAGCTGGTATGGAATGAATAAGGTGAGGGCACTTCCATGTTGAGCCTGAATACCCAAGTTCAAATCCTAGGACTCCTACAATATGTCCTCTAACTATACACACCCCCACTAAAAACAATTTCTTACTCTTTTCTCCATTAATGGATATGGCAACCAGAATCTTTGACACTGCTATTTTGAGTGTGCCGGTTATAGGTTCATGTGTTGGAAGCTCCATCTCCAGTATGGTGGTGTTTGGGTAGTGGCGCCCTTGAGAGGTGGGGCCTTGTGGGAGGGTACTGCCCTTAGGAGGAATTGGCTTATTTCTCTTGAGAACTGGTTGTTAGAGACACAGCAGACCTGGCCCTGTGCTTCCTACCCTACCATGTGCTCTCTTGCATAAAATTATTTTATTGCTACTTCATAACTGTAATGTTGATACTGTTATGAATCACAATGTAAACATCTGATATGCAGGATATCTGATATGTGATCCCCAGAGGGATTGCTTAGGAACCACTGATCTAACGTGAGCTTTACAGCAGAGCTTTACAGAGATTCTCAAATCTCCAGAATTATGAGCTACATAAACCTCTTAGTTGTGTGGCACCTAGCCTCAGGTATTTTATCACAGTAAAGTAAGATGTCTGAGGACATTCCTGGCTTTTAGCCAAAAAAGGAACCATTTATTTTTCTTTGGAGTATTTTCAACTTAAACTTCCTAGCCAATTTGTACTTCTTCTTCTCACCATTTATCCTCTGAAGAGGTATCCCTGACTGCTTTTATAAAACTTGGGCAATGACCAATTTGACTTTTGCCAAATGTATGGGGATGTCAGGAGAGGTAGTCATGGTCCCCCTGCAGTGGAGGTATAGAAAAGACCCTATCAGTGGTTTTCTTCATATAACTTTCAGGTGTGGGGGAAAATGGAAATCCTTGACTGGTGCCCAGAGAAAGGTGAGGGAGGAGTGGAGGCAAAAGTGAGCAGGGAACCAGGAGAAAACAGACAGAGGCTCTTAAGAGGTTCCACATCAAAGTCCACGAGGTCTCTTGATAATGTCACAAGCATCGGTCTATTAGTCTACCTCATTTTCTCTTTGCCCTCTAAGCTTGACTTGAGAGTGATAAACCCAAGAGGTTCTTTCATGAACTTTGATAGCGGTTGGAGTGTCTAAAAATCACAATGTGAGGTTCCTCTAGAAAGGCAGAGAGAAGATATTTAACCATCATTGATTCTTCAGTTAAAACAATAGTCTGTTTCTCTTGTCTATGGGCAAACACTGGAATGGTGGATTAAGCCATGGTCTAAAGTCTCGTATCTGGACAGCATCTTTATCAAGAAGAAAATCATTAGAGAGATATAATGCTCTAAATAATATTGAATTTGGGGTTAAGTTTGTTATGTAGGGAACTCGAGCCCTGGGACTGTTACAGAAACATAACAATAATCTTTGGTTATGTTTTCTTGCTGGGTATTTAAGACCATGTATTTAACCAAAATTAATAGTTTTCCTGTTTTATTGTCAAAGATGGTTGAGAATCTGTTTGCCAGGAGTTACTTGGGGTAGGTGTGGGGGTCAGACCTCTGGCTCCTCTGGGCTTCCTTTTGTCAGTTGTTCTGTCTGTGTAAGGTAAGTCAGAGGTCTTCTTTGACTGTGGATTTTCTTGGAAGTACTGAAGACACAGGTTAGAGTCCACCCAGGTCTCCATGGCCTCCCTACACAAGAGAACCAATAATGTCCCCACGAGATATTTGGAGATGTGTACCACAATTTCCTGGGGCCTTCTTGACCATGGAGGGTGTCTTAGTCAATATTTTGTTGCTGTGAAGAGACACCATGACCACTGCAACTCTTATAACAGAAAGTATTTAATTGGGGCTTGCTTACAGGTTCAGAGGTTTAGTCCATTATTGTTAGGGAGAATGGTAGTATACAAGCTGACATGGTGCTGAAAAAGGAGCTGAGAGAGAAAGACATTGGACCTGGCCTGGGCCCTTGAAACCTCAAAGCCCAGTGACTCACTTCCTCAAACAAGGCCACATCTCCCCTAACAAAAACACATCTCCTAATCCTTCTCAAGTAGTGCCACTCCCTGATGACTCAGCATTCAAATAGATGAGCCTATGGGGTCCGTTTCTATTCAGACTACCACTGAGGGCAAGGGGCAAAAGACTATCGATCCCTCTTGACTAATTTAACATTAGGCCTTCACATATAGTTATGAGACACTTAGGTCCGTTCATTAGTCTGTTTCTTTTAGCTACCACATAATCCTTAGACAAAGCTTGGCAAAACCGAACACTTTTAAATAGTCTTTGATGAGATGTACATTTTTATTTCTTAAGTCAGTCTTCGTTACCAAAGGCAGATCAATAACTCTAACAATTTAAGTAGAAGTTTGATTGAACTTTGACCGTAGCCATTTTTAGGAACTTAAACCTTTGTAACTCATACAGTCTCTCTATCTTTCATTGTCATTCTGGAAGCATACATCTATCTTCACCCTCAGATGCAAAGTCTTATTTATTAAAACTATTTTTGGGTTTTCCTCATCTTGACATTTTTTAGTACTGTTTTTTTCTTTTCTTTTCTTTTTTTTTTTTTTTTTTTTTGGTTTTTTTGAGACAGGGTTTCTATGTGTAGCCCTGGCTGTCCTGGAACTCACTTTGTAGACCAGGCTGGCCTCGAACTCAGAAATCCGCCTGCCTCTGCCTCCCAAGTGCTGGGATTAAAGGCGTGCACCACCATGCCCGGCAGTACTGTTTTTTTCTTAATAACATGAATCACTGTAACATTAACAAATAAATTACCATCTGTTGTGAGAACTTAATCTATGGAAGATAAACAGCCTTCACTCATCCTCTAAGGTTCCAAAGACAAACCAAAGGTCCCATTGCCACACCCTTTCCGAGGAACCAGGGGGGTTGGGGGCTTAGAGGGCATGGTCAAGGTATTACTCACAGCAATGTGACCCCAAAGCAGTCGAACTGGAAAGTCTTCACCAGCGTGGGCAGTGAATTTCCCATAGCCACATAGGTGGAGCCCCAGCTCCTTATTTCTTGATACATTTAGGCTATTTCATGTTCTTTACAGTATTTGACTTTTCTCTTCCTGGTAGTCTAGCCTTTCCTTTTAAATATTCAGCTTTTAAAATATTATAATTCAATACTGTTATTGGGTTCTTTTAAAAAATATATTTCCTGAAATTCCATATCAGTATTTTCTTCTTCTCCCACTTGTAGAAGATAAAAACGAATGCATTGAAATTATAAGCAGATACACTCTTCCAGATTTGTCTGACAAGACCACAGGTCTCCCTAGATGGCTCAGTGGCTAAGGGTGCTTGATGCCAAGGCTGACAACCTGAGATGGGAACCCAAGACCTACTTCGTGGAAGGAGGAAACTGATGCCTGCAAGTTGTCCTGACCTCTAAACAGGACATGTGCGTGTACATACACAATACATACATACATACATACATACATACGTACATGTAATTCCAAATTCAAGTCGTATAAAGGATTTAAGGAGTATGTTACTAAACCTCACTAAATCTCAATTTTCTTCCAAGAAACATCAATACTACCTGCCATGCACACCTCACACGGCTATTCTGAAACTCAAATGAAATTAAAAATCTATGAAATGACTTTGGAAACACAGTAGTATAGAGACTTAAAATAATGGCCATTTTCACTTGAAGCTCTTTAAGAAATATCTCTAAAGGCACACCCAGGTAGGGAATAGGTTACCCCAAATAAGTAAGAGATGACTGTCACCTTTTTCCTCTCAAATGTACTGACTGAAAGTCAGAAGGGACTATGTAGTGAAGCCCCGTGTATTCAGTCTGGAGCCTGAGCAACTGCAGAGGGAAGGTCCTTGTCATTGCTAGGTGATGCATTCACAAAGTTATGCCATACAACTGGCCTGGGACAAGCAGCCCCTTTGTCACAGCTCACTGTGTCTGAGACAAGAAGCCTCTTTAGCCCACTGGGTTGAACATTTGCTGAGCCAAAGGATGGTGGTCCCTCTCCAGTCTCACCATTAAATTCATTTCTTTCATTAGTTGTTTTATGTTCTCTAGAACTAACCAGTAAGTTTAGAGTATCTCACACCTGAAAGACATTATAGAGATAATTTGGTTCAGTTCCCTTCACCAAGATTTTTTTTGTTTTTTGTATAATTTCTCAGATGGACGTGGTCCCAGGGAGGCTTTCTAGAGATTGTTCGCATGCCTGTATTTGTATTCACAGACTAAAAAGACCTCGGAGATCATTCTAGTTTAACTCATCTCACTTGCTGATAAGGAAACTGAGGCACAGAGTTGTTAAGTAACTTGCACAGGGCCAAGTCCCTTGTGACCCGGCTGGCTGCCGTCTGTTGGCACTTCTTTCTGAATCATTAAACTGCAGTTGAAATGGTCATAAACATCCAGGGGTATTAATATACATAGCCTACAAAATATACATAGCCTACAAAAGCCTGAGCATAGCACATATCTATGTTAACTATAGATGAACTTATCTTGATTTTGACTGGAAAGAATCTAAACCTTCTTACATATATTCAAAGGCACTTAAGAGTTTTCTAAGAAACTTCTTCCAACAGCTCGTGCCCTCTCTCCTTTCCTGTTCAGGAGAATGAAGGCGAAAGAAGGCATCAATCTGGCCTGCTGTGTATAAATATCTAAGGAGTCATGTGACTGGGGGTGGGGGTAGGCCCAGTTCTCTGCCTGACCAGAAGGCTGTGGCAGTGTGGCAGAGGGTAGAGCAGAGCCTTGCCATGTGCCAGAGACTTTGAAAGGTTGCCTGGCCTCCCTACCTCCTGGAAGGACTTTGTATCTGAAGGAAATTTGTGACCTTTGGTCCTGTGCCATTAATCACTGGAAACCTTATGTGTACCCTTTGCTCTGGGGCATCGGGTGTGGGCGAGGGTTAATGGCAAGGGCAGAGCACTAATTGACTGTGATGAGAGATGCTGATAAAGCAAGCTGGGAGAGGGCTTTGAGGCGTTTGTATGGGCTTGGTTGTTAGAGAAGCACTAGAAATGGTGTGATATAAAGAACTGGCAAGCAGTGTTGGTTCAAGGAATTACCAACATGCCTAACAAAGAAAAAGCATCTTTGAATGTGTACACCAGCAGATTAGCCATTTACAGTTCTCAACCCCAACAGTGAGAAAGGCATCCTCCCACCCAGACTTCAAACCTGATAGCACTTTCCCGTAAAGACAGATGGCCGGCCCACCATTCCCTAGAGGCAGAGATTATGTTCCCTGCCCTTGTTATACCTCCCTCCCTTTGCTATCATGGCTGCGCTTAATCTGCCTTCAATCCAGACTAAAGTGTTGGTCCTCGTTTCCTGGCTGGATCCTGCCTTTTTATTTCCCTGGCTAGACTTGAATTCTGAAGGACAGATACAATTTCTTGTTTGGTTGCTTTTGAAATTATAACAGTTCAGGAAGATAAAAAGCAACACGGAGCCAGCTTTGCACGTGCACGTGACTGTTGAAGAGCACAGCATGCCGGGCACAGCCAGTGCCCAGGACAGGCTCACTGAACGTTGATGTTTTCTCGTCCTTTACAGACCGTGTAGAATTGTAATCTCTGGGGCCTCTTGTGTCAGAGTCAGTGCAGATAAACTGATATTGATAGAAGTTAGGGCTGTTCTCAATGTGTCCCTGAACAGCATCGTTCACAGTAGACAGCCTTACTTGCTGATAGTCACTGGGAGGCAGTGGTGCCAGGTCTTCCTCCTAAATGCAGAACTCTAATAAATGTTTAAACAAAGCAACGGAGGACAGGCATGCCCAGGTGCCCTTGTGCTCCCAGCACTCACGAGGCATGAGCTTACTAGTTTGAGGACAGCCTTAGGCAACATGGCAGGACCCTATCTCCTTTTTAAAATGCAGCAAGCAATAAAGTCAGCTTTCCTTACGTATGAGTTCCACCATTCATAAAAGTGTGATGGCCACATCTGGCCTGAGCCTGTGCTCTTATCATTTATCTCCACACGGTGAGCCATGATGATGATTTACGTTGCTCTCTCATTATAATGAGGCATTTAATTCGGAGAGTATTTAAAGTACACAGAGGGTTGCATACTTTCTAGGCCAATATGTCTTCTCTTTGTGTGAGGAACTTCTCAGGGAGTCCTCAAGCCGACCCCTGTAGATCCTGGAGGACGGCCGTATTGCTAATGAGAATACAGATTTTGTGTATTCAGTCAGGAAAGTTTGTCATCTACAGTCACTTCTGCATCTGTTGTTCTCTGTTGAGTCCAAACAGTGGCTTATAGAAGACGGCTTTGAAGAAAGGGGCGCTGTTAGGTTGGGGGAGGCATGTGGAAGATTGTTAATGTGTGTCAGTGAGAAAGACAAGAAAAGAAACTGGAAATTACCCTTGAAAGAGGAATAATCGAACTGACCACCAAATTAAAGATTTAAGTGAGCCCATGTAGAACTCCCAAGGACATCGTCGTAATTCTGTGAACATCTTCCCTTATATTTGTCTTTCTAATGTCCCTGACTCCATTTCAATTTAGCTACTTCCTCCCTCTGTTTCAGCTGCCTCTTCTGAAAGTGTGATCCCTGCTTAGTGACAATGCAGGACTAACTGGTACCTCCTGTGGTTCTTCTGCACTGACTGCAGCAGCTGGCCTACCCCTGACTCCAGCCAGCCAGTGCACCATCAGTCCTGTATTCTTAGCATCGTGCGTAGTCTTCCCATTCCCTCTATACTAGCTTGGTTTCCACATGCTACTCTCCCTCTTGTCTACTAGTCTTAAATAGAGCCATCTTTCAGATCTAACCATCTCCTTTCTCTGTCGGGAGGGCAGACATCCTTACTCTACCTCCCCCACCCTGCTGCTTCTCGCTCTCGTCTCACGATTCCTCGTGTGTCTGCGTGAATGCGCCTGTCCTGACTGATGCTCTTTCCGCTGTTCATGCTGAATAGCAATCTTACTTTTGAGCTTTGAAACTTCAATGCTTTAAAGCAGTGGTTCTCAACCTCCCTTCCTAATGCTATGACCTTTTAATGCAGTTCCTCATGTCGTGGTGATCCCCAACTATAAAAACATTTTACAGCTACTTCGTAACTGTAATTTTGCTAGTTATGAATCATAATGTAAATATCTGAGTTTCTGATCATCTTAGGTGACTCCTGTAAAAGGGTCATTCGACCCCCAAGGGGGTCACAGCCCACAGTTTGAGGACCATTGCTTTAGATGCTCTCACAGTACCTAGTAATGTTTGTGTGTTCTCCTCTAATGGGTCCAGGGCAGGATACACTGTTTTGTTCATCTGTATGTTGAACTTTTTACCTAATATCAAGCCACACCATCAATGATTAACAAAGTATCTGTTAAGTTGGTGAATGAGCAGGTAGGAATGTGTTGTGGGGATCTCACTCACAGAGAAAGGGTGCTTTTGCTCTAGTTTTGTTCCTTGGGTGACAAATCTGAGGGATAGCTTTCTCAGAGGGCAGCGGTGAGAACTCATGTGGAGGTCTTGAGTTTTTCAGAAGACACGGCAGGTCTGAGCTGTAAGTATTCAAGCAGCATGCCAAGATGAACAAACATGCCAGAGGTGGTTGTTTTAGCATTTCTGATTGTATTTTTCTCCCAAGAGTGAACTCGGGCCTCATTAAGGCTATATTTGTTTGGGTTTTGGCTTGGTTTGGGTTTTGTAACCTATAATTTAATTTTCCATTTTATTATCTTCTTATTTTCTTCTGTCTTTTTCCTCACCTATCCCATCTTTAAAAGTATTATATTTTAAAAAATTATCTAAGGCAACTAAGCTTTTAGCTTGCAGTGAGGGGCAGAAGAACATAGCCAACAGTGGGGTAGTGGATGGTTACGGAAGTGTCCACACACAAACGATGCTGCTTCCGTGAGCTTAATATCTCCTGGCTACTTCTCATGATACTGTAAATAATATTGTCATTCTCTTGTCCAGAGATAGTTGCAAGTTGACCAGAGGTCTACGAAGTATCCTTAAAGCTGTCCTTCCTTCTCTTGAGTTTGCTTGTCTAGTGCTCTCTGAGTCCTAAACTCCCTCTAGTGTGCCATACACTTCTCTTTATACTTAACAAATCAAGGACTTCACATATGAGGGGTGTGTGTGTGTGTGTGTTGTCCATGTCACTTTGGAAAGCCAGACGATGCTGTATCTCCCTGCTGTAGCAGAGGTCCTTTCTGGACTCAGAACTGCCCTTCCCTCGGAGCCTTCTATGGATGGCTGCATTGATAGATGGAATCTCCCCAGGGAGCCTTATGGACCAGCCCTCTGTCTGTTACCATGCAGCACGACTGTAATTTATAGCCACAGATGGCGACTTCCACCTCATCACCCCCTACTTATCTTCAGCAGACATTTACCTCTGCCTTTTTAAAAATAATCTGTACTATTTGCAAATGACTATACACAACCGTTCCTATTTATCAAAATACACTTTAAAATGACGTTTCATCAGAACATGAAGAATATTATGCATTGTAGAAACAAATAGGCAAACTTTCTAGTGGGATTTTCACTGTGGAAATGAAATATTAAGGCAAATATTCAAGTCAGGTTCTTGAATTTTGATGGGGGAGTGTCAGCTCTTCTTGGGTGGGTGTGGTCAGTGCTGGGGGGACTTGGGGTGTTTCTGCCACCACTGAGTTACACCCTTAGCCTCTGAGGATCACCCAGAGCTCAAGGATAAAAACTACAAACAAATGAAGCAGTCGGAGATTTGTCTCCCCCGACTGTGGCTTGAGCCCTCATGGATTAAACCAGGGCTTCACAGAGCTGCTGTCTCAGAATCTCTTGCCGTGTGCCACCTTTCTGGAACTTAGGAATGTGTCACCTGATCAGGAGAGGTACTTGGGAAACGTGCACTGTATTTGAGATACCCCTCTGCTCTGCCATCCTTCTCACTTGGGGCACATCTCTGAAAGGAGGCTCTCTTGGAAGAAACAGGAACGGCTCTTCCTTGATCTTACTTGAAAGTCTTTATGTTGATCCGAAGAAAGCACCGGTCCAATTCTGGGAATTATTTTTACATGTTGCTAGACAGTATTTTTAATTTTTTTTGCCCACTAATTTTTACTTCATTGTTTTGAGCTTTTAGTTATATTTTTCTTAACTTCTTTATTATGCTGTGCCTATTTTTGTTAGCAGCTTCAAATATTATTGAAGGCCAAGTCTAGGTGTCTTCTCTTAATGTTATTTTTAATTTAAATCCTTTCAGAAGCCAAGCTTATTTTATTCTGTCTTACAATAAAAAAAATCATCACTGTTGAGTATTAGTATCTAGTTGTAAATCTTTTTGAACTCTTAAGCTGCACATTGTGAAATACAGACAGCATTAATTACACCGGATGTCGGGGCCAGGTGATGTCTGGACGTCTTGCTGTGTAATTTAATCCTGGGTGCTGTGTTGTTTGGCTACACTGGACTCTCCGTGAGCATATGTAATTAAGTGCACATGTGTAAAAAAGCAGGGTCCCCATAGGAAGGAGAGGGAGAGAGATCATTAGCAGGGATTAGATGTGTCTCTCCAGCTGGGCAGTATGCCTCTGCACTCCAAGGGCTTTCCCAGTGTGAATTATGAGACTGGCTCAGCTGCCTCTCTGCTCCCCTCTGATTGAACTGCATTTACTAATGCTGTTAAGCTGTGTCCCCAGAGACAGCACACCCTGAGGTACCAGATATAGATCATGCATGCAAAAAGAATGAGGAACCTATGGTACATAGTCTTCTCAGATCAAAGATTGAATGGCAAAATGGAAATTTAAAAAAAAAAAGCCGCGGGCAAATTTTATGTATATACATGGGGCTTTGGGAAGAGTTGGTAGATGGAAATAATTCCTGTCTAGCTAAAACAGATAGTAATTAATCAAAGGAATGTAGTTCAAATCTGTTGAGACTATCTGCCGGTCTGCTGCTCCCCTGAAATTCTAAAGACTAGTGAATAAATCCCACTCTGAATCAAGTCTTATGTCCATCTTCCTGATTGATGAGGTCCTTTGGTAGAGATGGTACGTTAAGAATTATGAAACCACGCACCCTTTTAGTATGGCATGTCATACAATAACAAAAGTCTGACCTATCAATTGGCCGAATAGAAATTATAGCTGCAGTAAATGTTTTAGGGGTTTCATTGACAACTAGGGACACATATACTATGCTGCTGTCATTTTAAAAGGCGTGGCAGGGAAATGGGAATATTAATTATGGTCATTTTGTAGTGTACATAAATAACAAGGCATCACATTATACGCCTTCTGTCTGCAAGATTATTTTTGTCAGAAGTATAACTTTTGCTAACCCAGTGAAGCTGGAAAACAAAGAGGCCCGGTGTCTTTCCCCGATGACTTACCTAAAAAAGACCAGCATGCCACAGATAACACAGACATTGTAACTAAAGAATTGTTTTTAAGCTTTTTCCAAAGCCATGCACAGTTTTTTGTAGTCTGTTGACAAGCGTTGAAGTCATTGTATCTGATCATTGAAGCCAGCATTAGTGGCACACACCTTGAAGGCCAGCTGAAGCAGGTAGATCTCTGACTTTGAGGATAGCCTGGTCTACAGAGAAAGTTCCAAGGACAGCCAGGGCTACACAGAGAAATTCCGTATCAAAAAAAGAAAGGAATGAAGGAAAGAAGAAATTATAATATAATTACATCATTCCTCCTTCCTTCTCCCTCCTACAGACCTCCTCATGAACTCCCCTTGCTGTTTTTCAAATTCATGGTTTCTTTTTTTTTTTTTTAATAGTTTTGGTGGTGGTGGTGTGTGGTTTTAGTTTCATGAAGTGCCCCTTGTCAATTGTTGGCCTTAATTCTTGGACCAATGGAGTCCTGTTCAGGAAGACCTTGCATCTGTATCCTGTAGAATACTGCTTGGGTTTTCTTCTAGCGACTTCTGTGTTTCACAGTTAGGTCTTTGATCCATTTGAAGGTAGTTTTTTCTCAAGGTGATGGATGATACAGGTCTGATTTCATTCTTCTGCATGTGGCCATCCAGTTCCCCAGGACCATTTGTTGATGATGCTCTTTCCTCCAGGTTGTTGTCTGAGTCTTAGTCAAATATGAATGGCTGAAGTTACATGTGCTTATGTCTGAGTCTTCATGTCATGGTTGTGCCAACACCATATTGTTTTTGTTACTCTGTCTCAGTAATGTTTCTTATGATCTGGAATTGTAATCCCTCCAGCATCGTTCTCTTTGCTCAGGATTGTTCTGTCTGTCTGGGGACTTTTGTGGATCCACGTGAGGACAGCTTTTTTTTCTATTTTTGTCAAGATGGGATGGGGATTTTGATTGAGATTGCATCAAATCCATAAACGGCTTTTGGTAAAATTGTCATTTATGCAGTATTAATTCCACTGATCCATGAACATGGGTTTTTTTTCCCACTTTCTAGTGTCTTTCCTATCTCTTTCTTCAGAGGCTGGAAGTTTTCATGGAGAGGTCCTTCCTTCCCTTCCTTGATTATGTTTATGCCTAGATATGGTATTTTCTTTTAGGTTATTGGGAATGAGACTGTATTCACAAGCTCCTTCTCTGTATTGGTGGTGGTGGTGATGATGGTGTATAGAAAGCCATCGATTTGGGCAAGCTGATTCTTCCAGACTGCTGCATTTGTTCTCTGGTAGAATTGTTGGGATCTCATGTCTAGTACCATGACATCTGCAAATAGAGATAGTGTGAATTCTTTTTTCTTTCCCTATTGGAACCTTGTCATTTCCTTCTCTTGTCTTACTGCTCCGGGATCCCTGTGAGCACAGCATTGGAAAGGAGTAGTAGGGCAGTGGGCAGCATAGTTTTGTTCCTCAGTTAAGGGCCCTGCTTCAGGCTTTTCTCCAATTAGGATGGCGTAGCTGTGGGTTTTCGTATTTATCCTTTATTATGTTGAGGTGTGTTCTTTCTAGTCCTACATTCTCTAGGACTTTTATCATGAAGACATGTTGGATGTTGTCAAAGGGCTTTTCTACATCTATTGAGAGGATCATATGACTTTTTCCTTTAAGTCAATTTGTATGGTAGAGGGTATATTACATTTATTGACTTGAGTTTATTGAACCATCCCTGTATCTCAGAGATAAAAGCCAACTTTGTCATGGTGGATAACCATTTTTGAAGTATGTCTGCATTCTGTTTGCAAATATTTTATTGTCCATCAAGTATATTGACTTGTAGGTTTTTTTTTATTGCCATGTCTTTATCTGGTTTTTGGTACTAAAGTGATACTGGCTTCATATAGGAGTTTAGGAGTGCTCCCTCTGTTTCTTTTTGTTTGGTTGGTTGGTTGGTTGGTGTGTTTTGTTTGAGTAGTTTAAGGATTTCGTAGTCAAGTGGTGATGGCCCAAGCCTTTAATCCAAGCACTTTGAAAGCAGAGCAGATAGATCTCTGAGTTCAACACCAGCCTGGTCTCGAGTGAGTTCCAGGATAGCCAAGACACAGTGAAACTCTGTCTGGAGAAACAAACAACAGCAACAAAGAGATTGGCTGTAGATCTTCTTTAAAAGTCTGATAGCATTCTGCTGTGGAGTTTGTTTTTTTTTTTTTTTTTTTTTGTTGTTGTTGTTGTTTTTAGTAGAAGGCTTTTATTGCTATTTAAATCTCCTCATCTGTTATAGGTCTGTTTTAGGTTGTATCATGCAGTGATGTATTTACATTTGCATGTGCCCACCCTTCCTCCCTCCCTCCCTCCCTCCCTCCCTTCCTTCCTTCCTTCCTTCCTTCATTCCTTCCTTCTGTGGACACTTAGAGCTATGACTGTTCTTTGAAGCAGGACTCTTAACATGCCCCAGAGGTTCTGTTGTGTTGTGTTTTCATTTTCAATTTTTATTTCTTTCTTGATTTCTTCTTTGACCTATTCATCATTCAACAATGAGTTACTTAAGGTTTTTGTGGTTTTGCCCAGATGACCTTTCTATAGAAAGCAGGAAGTTGAAATCATTAATGGGTTGATGTTACTGTCTTTAAATTCAGTAGTGCATTTTTTTATCAAGTGGGACTCACTGGGTTTGGTACATATAAGTTTAGGATAGTAATTCCTTGTTGGTTAACTGTCCCCTTGTTGGTTAACTGTCCCCTTGTTGGTTAACTGTCTCTTCATCTCCTCTGATTAGTTTTAGTTTGAGGTCTATTTTGTTGGATCCTAGAATAAAGATACCTAGGTTCTGGTTCCATTATATGGAAGTATTTTTGCCCATCCTTTTACTATAAGCTAATAAGTATTTCTTGCAGGTGACAAATAGGTGGTGTTTTCTTGGTCTATTCAGTCAGACTATGGCTTTTGGTTAGAGAATTGAGGCCACTGATAACTAAAGTTATTATTGAAAGTTGTGTGTTAGTCACAGTTATTATGCTGTTGATTTTACTCTGCATTTTAGTAGTTATTGCTTTATATTTCTCTCCTGTCTCATGGCTATGCTTATTCTTCTCTTGAGCCTGAAATAGGTTTCCTACATTTTGTTCAATGTTGGTTTGCGGTATATAAAAAGATTTGGCTGTTTAGTCCTGGTGATTTTTCTTTTTTTACTCACTGAAGTAAATAGTTTTGCTGGGGAAGTAGTCTAGGTTGGGAGTCATGGCTACTTCAGTTTCTTCTGGCTTTCAAAGTTCCCATTGGGAATCACCTGTTGTTCTGATGAGTTTTCAATGCCCTTTCTTTGTTCTGTATATTAATATTTTAACTATGGCATGCCATGGGAATCCTTTTGGTCTGGTGAATTTGGTGTTCTGTGTGTTTCTTATATCTGTGTGGCCATGCCTTTCCTTAGATTTGGAAAGTTTTCCTCGTGATTTTGTTGCAGACCTGGACTATGCCATTGACTTGTGATGCCTCTCTCTCCTCTATGCCCGTAATTGGAAAGTTTGGTCTTTTCACAGCGTCCCAGATTTTCTGTGTGTTCCTTTCCCGTGTTTAAAAAACATTTTCGTATCCTTGGCTTATTTTGTCTAGATTTCCTACTTAGTCTTTGAATTCTGATAGCCTGTATTCTGCATGATTTATTTTTCTTGTAAGGATTTCCTTGAGTTTTCTAGTTGGCTTATTGGGCTTTCAGGGCTCTCTTCATTTCCGCTGTGTCTTCTTCAGTGCTCCTGTCTTGTCGCTGAGTTCCATCCTTGGTTCTAGATTGTCGTTATTTCCATGAGCTTGTGTCTGTGTGTCCTTGAGCATCATTCAGATATTGTCCTCTCTCAGGTCATTAAGCTGTTCTGTTGTGTCATTCTCAAACCATTGAATCCTTTGATAAACTTTATAATTTTTTTAAGTTCTCTGTCCCAAGGTTCATCTAGGTGTTTCTCCTTGGCAAACATCTCTAGAGGAATGGTGTGTTTGGGGGTGAGAGGAGATACTGCCTTGATTGCTCATGATGTATGTATTTCTTCGATGAGTAATTTCAAGGCACATGGTCTTCTTTTGTTAGTTATGTGTCTGATAGGGTTCGGGCAGGTTGGGGCATCAGAGAGTATTTGCAGGTGAGCTTGGGCCTTGAGGCTGAGATGGCATAAGTGACGTAAAGACAAATGGCTTTTCTAAGCACTGTTGGGTCTGATGGCCAGTGATTGAGCAATATCAGACACCCAGACAGAGGAAAATCAAGTTGGCCAAACAAGTACAATAGAGCAATTGTTATTATTGTGGAACAATTCTTTACTTTGCAGATAGATTTAGAAGCAATGTGTCATGTAGTTACTGTGGGTGATAGAGTTGTTGAACTTTTGAAAAATATCCTCTAGGGCCTGTAGAGATGGCACAGTGTTTAGCAGTGTTTGCTGATCTTCCAGTGAACCCCAGTTCAGTTTCCAGCACCCATGTCAGGCAGCTCACAACCACCTACAACTGGCCACCAAGGGTACCCAAACACACATGGCATGTGCCGACATATACATACACATAAATGAAAATAAAATAAATCTCTTTTAATGTTCATATGGGTGCTAGAGAGACAGCTTAGTCACTAAAGTACTTGCCACACAAGCTTATGTTTCTGATTTTGGACTCCACTTCCACGTAAAGCACTGGGCGTGTGGCAGCACATACCTGTCATCCCAGTGACAAATAAGGTGGAGGGCGACTATGGATTATACTAGAGTTGACTTCTGCCCTCCACTTGCATGTAAACACATATACACATAAACATATACACAGGAGTGCTTATGTTCACTTATTAAACATTGCTCTTACAGTGGGTTCAAGTTATAATTCCAGAGGAAAGTGCTGATGGTGTCTCTAAATTCTACCCTTAATAAAACTAATCTTTGTGTTGAAAGGCTACATCCTATTTCCACTCACAGATAGTCTGTTGTTCTGCATCTGTTCTTTTCATCAGAGCCACCACGTGCACTTGTCTGCAGGACACATCAAGAGCAAATAGGAATTCCTGACAGCCTCCCTGTTGCCATCCTTTGAGTGGGTGGAGCTCATGAAGGACTCTTTAATAGTGTACAGTCTTGGCTATGTTGGGAATAGAAATGGAAACTCCCCCAATGAATAAATCATAGGTATGGACTAAATAATTAAATTAAATTGTAGATATGGTTGACTCCCTAGCACCAAGTCTAATCCATATTCTAAAATGAAAAATTATTGATTGTTGCCAATTTCAAATTTAGATTCTTGGTAAAGTTCAAAATGTTCTATCCTGTTTTCCAAAGCACTGTGTGTACTGAGCCAGTGCTTAAAAGACTTAAAAGGCAGCGGGTTGATTGTTCCAGGCCAGCATGGGCTACATAACAAGGTCATAACGTGTTAGGATACAGTTGTGGTCTTGGTTTCTGGCTGCAGAAGTGGGGTGGCCTGTGCTCAGCTCCTGTGTTTAACACTTAGCTGACAGTGGGTGGTTGAAACAGTGTGCACTCCAGCTTGTTTATTAAGCATTGTTAGGGATAACACGAGGAGTAAACAGGAAAACCAGTTTAGGGCTGTGATAGACACAGACTTCTGCTAGCATTAGCTTCTGTTGTTGTCGTTCTTTCTTTCTCTCTCTCTCTCTCTCTCTCTCTCTTTCTTTCTTTCTCTTTTTTTGAGGCATAGAGCATGCCCAGAGCCTTGGACATGCTGGGCAAGAACTACATTACTGAGTTAGAGCCCCAAACCAGTTACTATTATTGTGAACATGCTGTGCACAGATAAGGAACTACTTATGATCCCGTGTGTGCGTAAAGTTCGCTCCATGAAGTGAAACATCCCATTACACCTGGGCCTGTATTTAGTGCTGAGCCAACTAGCAGGGAGGGGCAGGGCACACAGGGTACTGAGGTAAATAAGACCTGAATTTTCGCATAGTGAGTTCACACATTTATCAGAATTAATGGTTTCTCCTGAGAAACAGAAGCCATAGTACTCCTGTCTCTTTCAACAGTTTAAAATTCCAGCGTTTCCAAGCAACAAAGGGCCAGCAACTGAGCAAAGGTGGCGGGAGACCCTTACCAGCCTCCTGCCTCCCATGTCCGTGCGGGATCACAGAGCTCTGTACATCATGTACACCCTGGCGCTGGCGTGGCACTGCGTGGGCTGCATTCACCTCTACTTCAGTTAGACTTCACTGCCCAACAGAGCAATCAGAACGCCTGGCCGTGATTGGATGAGAGAATCTCATGATGTAATTTCCTTCTTTTTCCACTTGTCCAGGGTCATGCTGTTCTTAATGGCAATGCCAGCAGTGCTTTTTAAATATGTTTTTTGAGATTATAATGATATCATTTTCCTCTCTCCTTTCCTCCTGTCAAACTCTGCCATGTATCCTGCCCACTTACTCTCTTTAAAATTCATGGCCTCTTTTTCCTTTCTTGTTGTTACACACATGCCCACTTACACATACATGCATGCATGCACGCGCATGCGCGCGCGCACACACACACACACACACCAATAGGCTGACTATTGTGCTCCTCCCTGGGGAGGGCTGTTTCTCCCACTCATCATTGATTAGATGCCTGTAGTATATCTCTATCTCTATCTCCATCTCCATCTCCATCTCCATCTCCATCTCCATCTCCATCTCCATCTCCATCTCTATTCATTCCTCAGGAGCCTCAGGAGCTTCCCTCCTTCCATATTAGCTTGTCTTTGGCATCATCCTTGTTCCACTCATGTTTAGGCAGCCATGTTGTTGAGACTTTATGGGTGTAGCTCCTATCCTAGGAGACACAGTCTCACAGCAAATTCCCTACCTCCACAATGATCCTCAAGTCCTAGGTGCAGGAGGTGTGTTAGAGAGGTATCAGGTGGAACTGGGTTCCACAACTCTAAATTTTGATCGGTTGTGGTTTTTTGCAGTGGACTCTGTCTGTTGCACAGAGATGTTTCCTTGGTGAGAGGTGAGGAATATACTCACCCAGTTAGAGCCTGGAAAGGATGTCCAGACCGTTGCTAAGCAACACATCATCTGTCCCCTCCCTAGAGCCACCATCAGACTTAATAGCCGTGACCAGCATTGGGTTATTGCTTCATAAGCTCTCTCTTTTTTTTTTAAGGTTTATTTATTTTTATGTACATTGGTGTTCTGCCTACATGTTTGTGTGAGTGTGGAAGATCCTCTGTTACTGGGGTTACAGTAACCGCCATGTGGGTGCTGGGAATTGAACTCAGGGTGTCTTTAAGAGCAGCCTGTGCTCTCAACCACTGAATCATCTCTCCAGCCCACTTCATAGCTTTACAAGTCACTTTTATGTCATTTATTTAGTATTAACATAAATCCTATGCTGAAGCCTTTTCTTATAATTTTTCATAACCCGTGTTGAAAGGGGCCTCCACAATTAGTATTTAATCATAATAAGGATCTCATATGGTTTCAGTAATAAAAATGGTGTTCAGCATACTCCATGGATGACCCAAAATATAATAATGGCACTTTCCATCTTTAGAAGAAAAAAGAGTTCCCACACATTTGCTCAGGCAGAAAAGGGCATTTTCTAATGGTTCCCCACATCTAAAGAGCCAGTGACCGACAGTAGTTTCAGTGTTCGCAGCAAGAAGCCCCTTGGCAGCATGGACTCAGCTCTGTAGCTGTCGTTCCCAGCTTTGCCCAGTATGTCTCTGCCTTCGCAGGGCTCCCCACTGCTATAATGCTCAGGCACAACAGTGCTTCTGGCTGGACACAACACCCTGTTCTGCGTCTACAGAGGTTGACGCATGGAGATAGATAGCTTGCTTCTTAGGTGCTATTGGGTTCAGTCAGTGTGGCGCCCCTGGGATCTCGGAGAGCGGGAGTGTGCAGGTTGTGACTCAGTATCCATTTCTCTGGCCCACACTCACATCACCACACTTTGCTCTATCGAGGACCAACATTCTTACTGGTGACCAGTAATTATGATCTCCAAGACTAGCAAACATTCTTTCCCTTGTCTAGGAAATAGCTCAGTGGCTCCGTTAACTCTGGCTGGGGCACAGACCATCCCTGTGCTTTTTCTGTCCACCCCTTTGTAAATGATTCATTTTATTGAACTTTCATTTGCCCCGTTGGACAATGCCATCTGTTTCCTAACAGGACCTAGACTCTTGGAAGCCCACAGAAACATAAATGGCAATGCTGGTCATTCACCCTGTAGACAGTGGTCACCCAGACATTGGAAATCTGAATTCAGAGAAATGATTATATACAGTCCCAGGTTACCTTCACTATAACCACTAGTACATTTGGAATATAGACCAGTCTAATTAGAAACAGATGTTTCCTTTAGAACATATCTAATCTGCAAAGAATAACCATGTGACATGATGTGTTCACAACATGGTGTTTACTAGAAGCAACCATTAACTGTTTTTATTCTCACCATCAGATGACATCCCTGTGGTACCCCTACTCTACCTCACTGAGGGAGTCATTCATCTTTCAACACTTACAATTCTTCAAAGCATATCCTTTTTAAAACCAAATAAGGTATAGAGACTCTGGGGTTGGTCAGCACGGTCCCAGGTCCAGGATCCATGAATAGCAATGCTGAGCTGCAGTCCCAGGTCCAGGACCCATGAATAGTGATGGTGAGTTTCTTAGTGGGACATCACTTATTTCTGGGCAGGCTGATCTTCTGGATGGCTTGAAAACAAATGGCTTTTTCACAATAAAACAGGAACATCCATTCTTTGTGACCACATTAAGGTTCTTTTTTCCAATGAAGTAAAGACAAATTTGTTTTCAAATTCATGTTCCTAGGCTAACAAGATGGCTCAGCATGTAAAGGCGCCTGCTGCCGAGCCTGCAACCTTAAGGGCAATCCCCATGGTGCACTCGAATGGTGGGAGAAAGTATTTCACTCCAGCACACTGTCCTCTGACCGCCACATAGTCACTGTGGCCGTGGGTATGGGAACAGACACACCACAGAATGAAATGGGATTTTAAGAAAGCCACAGTCATTTGAGCTCACTTTTAATTACACAGATAATAATAATTCTTACTTGGCTTGGTGGCTGTAATCCCGGTGTGCAGAGGTAGAGACAGAACATTCTAAGTTTGAAGTCATTTACACACACACACACACATGCATGCACGCGCGCGCACACACATACACATGCACACACACACAGCATGCGCTTCCTTATTTTAGAATCCAGTGCTTATGAATTAAAGTGTAAATAACAAACCTTCATTGGGGCCTGGCTCTGGACCTCATGCTGTGTTGCCTTATTCAACCCTTGTTACATACAAAGAAAGAAGCACAGGAACCAAGATGCATGAGTGGCCCAGAAAGCTTGAGTGCAGAGCTCATGTGTTTTACAGCAATGCTAAATTTATCTAATTGTCATTTTCCATAAGCAGTGTTTTCCTAGAGACAGTTTCTTAAATTAATAAAATAATCTCCTAATTTAAAACATATCAATAATAAAACTCTGGGAATTTATTTCTCCTTTTAATACCAGAATAATTGGGTATTAATATTCTCTCAAATATTATAGCTGCTTTGAGCTTGCTTGCATTCTGTGATTTATTAAAACCTGGAGTGTAGAAATAGCTGCTCTAGTTAGAGACAAGGAAATTGAATCTGTCTGTGCTTTCTCTCTCCTGTGTCTACTTTGGCCCCTGAGCTGCTGGGTCTGTTACCCTTGGCATTTCAGAAGCCACCTTGCTACCCCTCTCTGGCAAGTGTGATCTTAGCTTTTCTTCTTTTTATTTTTTTCATTTTTAAAAGAAAATTTTATTTGCCCCCCCACTAGTTCTTCCTTTATTCCTCTTGATTTCATATGATTTGAGCATATATCTTCTTATTTTAGATTTGGTTAGCCAGGTGTGGTAGTTTTTCAAATTCCAGCATCCCAGTGGCTAGGGTAGGAGGGTTGTTAACTCAGGGCCAGCCTGAGCTACATAACAAGGCCTGTCTAAACTTCCAGGGCAGCCAGAGCTACATAGTAGGACCTTGTCTAAAGAAGAAAGAGAGAGAAAATAATAAATAAATAAGACAATACCAGAGGGTGGCTGAAAAGAGCTCACCACTAATCAACAACTCAGAAATAATGTTTAATTTAAATTTTTGTTCAATTTTGAAGACTTTATTTATAGTCTTTATTTATTTATTTATAGCTAAATTTTTAAAAACTGATTTGTTCCTACTTGCTTTATGAAAGTAAAATCTGAAATTAATAATAAATAACATTATCTTCTATTAGCAACATGAAATAAAATTGTTTAATCCAAGACTGATCCATTCAACCACATCTTCTTTCTTCTCTCTCTCTATCCTGCATCCTGGGATGCTGGCATAAAGCCAAGGTAATTCCAGAAATTGGCAATTCCCTGCCAAGTGTGCAGCTGCTGTCTAACCCTTGCCTACTCGTTTTGTACCAACCACTTCTTCTTTTTGAGGACACAAATTTCAGAGGGCAGAAGTGTGTCCCGAGGCTGGCAAGGAGCACTGTCACGTGCTCCTGCTGCCAGAGGCCAAAGGCTGTGGCAGCATCTCGCTGCAGCTGCAGCTCCGAGGTGGCCAGGTAGCCTGCTGGCGGGCCTCTCACCCTTTACCCCTCTGATATTCCACATCTTTCCCACTTGCCTGTCAATGTTCTAACACCCTTCCTTCAAATAAATAATAGTGTCGATTTTTCATGAATAAAAAGAACCAAGTAGTCAGTCCCCAGGAAGGGTACCTGAACCAAACGTGGACAGGGAGAGGGGACGGGAACAAAGGAGCAGATGGCACTGGGAGAGTCACTTGCTATTCCCTTCAGCTTCTGCTTCTCAGCTCTTCCCTGCAGTGGCAGTGGGTGGGTGTACACAAACAGGTAAAATCTAGATATTTTTATCTTCCTACACCCTTCTGAAATACAGCTCTGGGCACATTTGAATATAGTCATGGAGATGGTTTTTTTTTTCCCCCCTTTTTGTTCAAGCTCTCTTGGTTGCCCTGCCTTTGTGGCTTTGCGCGGATGCTGATATTCTGGGGGAGGCACAGGGGAAGCCTTGTGCACACAGGGAGGCTGGTCTCATGCCTGCCCGTGGTCAGAGAGAGATGATCACTGGGTAGCCTGTGCTGCTGCTGAGAGGTGCAAGCTCACCTCTTCAGTGGGTCTGTGCCTCCTCAAACACCTCGGGTCCAACTTGAGTAGCATTTGGAGCTGCTATCTCTCTTGGCATCTGTTCTGGTGATACTGTGGCTACTTGTTTCTCTGCATGGACAAACAAGCAGGCTAACAGAAGGAGCCCAGGAAAGAGGAGGACTCATCCCAGGCTTGCCACTGGTCAGCAGCCTGCATCCTCTCTGGGACTTGATTCGCATTGAAAACAGTTGGGGTGAACTTTAACCCTCGAATCTCCAGCTACAGTCCTCTAAGTCCCATGTCCAAACTGTGTGGAGTATGCAGGAGAAGGGTCTAACATTCAAGTTCTGGGAGGCAATCAAAGGCAATGACAGTGGCTATAGCCTACATCATTTGGGGGGTCTCTTGGGCTCCCCTGACCAACAACCAAAGGGAGGGTTTTCATGGCTGAACCTGGAGGGTTTTACTAGTCTTAGGCAATCATTTCACTTCAACAGTGTAACTTCATTTAAATCATTTATATATGTATACACATACACTTATATGTAGTATACACATCTTTAAGAAAATATAAAATAGTGTTTTCCTGTAGCATTTTCAATTTTCCTCAGTGTTATTTATCCCACCCCTTCCCTGTCAGTATTAACTTCTCTTCTTCCTTCTCATAGATTGTCAGCACAGCTCTCTTCAGAGCCCTTCCCTGCCACGGTCCTTTTGTCACTTTCCTGGTAACTTCAGGTATCAAGGGATTTGCAGTGAGAATTCACAAATAAGAGAGAGCGCTTGCCCTGTTTGTCTTTGGGGTCTGGGCCACGTCAAACCTTATAATATACTCTAGTTCCGTCCATTAACCAACAAAACTCCTGATCCCATTCTTTAAGTCAGGTAGAATTCCACTGTGTATGAACCACATCCACTCATCAGCTCAAAGCCATGTAGGTTGTTTCTAACACACACACACACACACACACACACACACACACACACACACACACACACACAGAGCTATTGTGGCTAGAGCATCAGTGAACAGGGTTTAGACAGTATCTGTAGAGTAGGATGTCAAGTCCTGTGGCACATGCCAAGGAGTGGCCTAGCTGGCTTGCATGGTCAGTCTACTTTGAGCATTCTCCATGGTGACTTCACGGTGGCTGCACTAGTTTGCAATCCCACCAACAGGGAGTGAGGGTCCCCTTCCCCCATATTCTTACCACCAACATGGAATGAGGGTCCCTCCCCCATACTCTCACCAGCATTTCTGTTCATTATTTCCTAGCTTTAGCCATTCATACTGGGGTGAGATGGAATTTCAAAGTAGCTTTAATTTGCATTTCCTTAATTGCCAAGGTTACAGAACACTTTAAAAGATACAATGGAAACTTTACATCTTTAAAAACATTGAGGAAGACTAGAAACTAGAAAGACTTCCAATGGGGCAAGCATTGATAAATTAATATTGTGAAAATGACCATCATACATGAAGAAATGTAGAGATTAATTGCAATCCCAATAAAAATCCCCCTCTCATTCTTCATAGAAATAGAAAAAAATCCTAAAATTCATACAGCACCACAGAAGGTATGCTTGCTTCTTGTTTTGAGTTCTAGCCACAGCCCATTTTTTAACCGGCTGTCCGTTTTCTTGTCCCTTCATTTTTTGTTTGTCTTTGAGCTCTTTGTCTGGTTGAGATATTAATCCTGTGTAAGTGCACTGATGGTAAAGATCGTCTCTCACTCTGTCGGCTTCCTCTTCGCTCAGTTGCTTTGTTTTTTGCTGTGCAGAATGCTTTGGTTTTATGAGGTCCCATTTTTAATTGTTGGCCTTGACTCCCGAGTAAATGGAGCCCTATTCAGAGAGACCTTTTCTATGTGTTATACGGTACTGCCTTTGTCTTCCATGTCTCTCATTGAGCTCTTTGATCCATTTGGAATAAATTTGTGTAGCAGGTAATAGCTATGGGTACAATTTCATTCTGTGTGTAGATAACCAGTTTCCCTGAACCGCTTGTTGAAAGTGCTGTCTTTTCTCTAATATGTATTTTTAGCATCTTTGTCAACTATAACCTGGCAGCAATTACATGGACTTACGTCTTCTATGTTGTTCCATTGGTCTACATGTCTGTTTATGTCTCAGCAGCGTGCTGCTTTTAGTGCTATAGCTCTGTAATATAGCCAGAAATCTAATCTGGTATGGCAATCCCTCCAACACTGGGTTTTTTTCTCAGATTGCTTTGGCTACCCAGGATCTTCTGTGATTCTTTATAAATTTTAGGATTTTTCTATTTCTTTATTCTTTTTCTATTTCTATGAAGAATGAGGTGGGGATTTTATTGGGATTGTAATTAATCTCTACATTTCTTCGTGTATGATGGTCATGTTCACAATACTAATTTATCAATGCTTACCCCCACGGGAGATCTTTCCAGACTCTAGTCTTCCTCAGTGTCTTTAAAGGTTTTCATTGTAGAGATTATCACATCCTTGGTCAGGTTTATCCCTAGGTGTATTTTTGGCTGCATTGTGAATGGGTTTGCATGATCTCTTCCTCAGTGTGTCTGTGACCAGTGTGAGGAAAGGATGCTGACTTTTGTAAGCTGATTTTGTGTCCTGCTACTGTGCTGAAAATATGGATCCTTTCAAGAAGTTTTCTGGTGGAATTTCTGGAACCTCTTATGTAAAGCCTCCTGTCATCTGCAAGTGGGGGTGACTTGGCTTCCTCTTTTCATGATTGTATTCCTTTTATTTCCTCCTCTCGTCTTCTTTCTCTGGCTAATGCCTCAGGCCCAACACTGAAAGGAGCTGGATAGTGGACAGTCTGTCTTGTTCCCAGCTCTGAGGGGGATGCTTTGAGTTTTCCTCCATTTAGGATAATGGTGGCTATGGATTTGTCATATACCAAGTTATACCATGTACTTCATTGTGTTCACATATACCAAGTTATACCATATACTTCAATGTGTTGTCATATATCAAGTTATACCATATACTTCAATGTGTTGTCATATACCAAGTTATACGATATACTTCATTGTGTTGGCATATACCAAGTTATACCATATACTTCACTGCTTTGAAGTACAATCTCCAGCCCCACTATCTCTAGGACTTTTATCATGAAGACATGGTAAGTTTTGTTGCAGGACTTCTCTGCATCTATGGAGATGATCATGCGATATTTTTCTTTAAACCCATGCATACGCTTTATTGACTTGTGTATGTAGAACCACCCCTGTATCTCTGGGGTAAATGCAATTTGATAAGGGTAAGATGACCTTCATGACACTTGCCTGTGTTAGGTTTGCAAGTATTTCCTTGAGCATTTTTTAAATCTATGCTGGTTTCATAAAAGGAGTTTGGAAGTACTTTTCTGTTCCTTTCCTTTTTTAATTTTAAAAATAATTTAAGAAGTATTCATATAGCTCTTCTTTGAACACCTCTTCAAATTCTTCTGAGAATCCATTCAGACCTGGGTTTGTGTGTGTGTGTCTGTGTGTGTGTGTGTGTGTGTGTGTGTGTGTGTGTGTGGTGTGTTGTTGTTTGTTTGTTGTTCTGTCAGGAGGCTTTTTATTACAGTTTGAATATGCATCTGTTTAGGGTATTCATCCCTTCTTGGTTTAACTTTGGTGATTTGGATGAGTGTAGGAATTTGTTTGTTTCTTTTAGATTTTCTAACATAATGAAGTACAGGTATTTAAAGTTTTATTTTATAACATTCTGAATTTCTTTGGTGCCTGTTAGAATTTTTTCCTTATTCATTTCTGATTCTATTAATTTGGTTTATCTCTGTGTATGTGTCTTTTTTTTTCCCCCTTGAGCTGCTGAGTAGAACTCATGTTCTTTTGTGTTTGGATGGAATATTCTGTAGATATTTTAGGTTCATGTGATGTATGATGTCATTTAATTCTGATGTCCTTTGAGAGGTTGAGCCCAAAATATTTTTTCCAAAAAAATTAATTTGAAAACTGAAATTAAAGAAGTAATTTATTTTTGGAAGATGTATGTGATTATTGTCTTTTTTCTGTTTGTGTCCTTGGCCTGATTTAGTGGTTCAGTTTCATTTGTTTGCTTTCTATAGATTCTCGGCTATGTTTATGTCTCTCTTCAGTCTGAAGTATGGCTTCCAGTAGTCTCTGTAGGACTGGCTTGGTGGACATGAACTCTTTGAGGCTGTCTATATCACAGAAAGTTTTTTTCCCCCTTCACTGGAGTAGACAGCTTTGGTAGGTACAGGAGCCTCTGTGAGCCTCTGTGGTCTTTTAAAACAGGGAGCACATTGCTCCAGACACTTCTGGCTTTAAACATCCCATTGACAAAGAGCTGTTGTTAGGATGGATTATCCTTTATCTGTGACTCGGTGTTTTTTCTCTTGCAGCTTTCAGCACCCTGTCTTTGTTCTGAATTGAATATTTGGTGTTTTAACTATGATATGCCATGGGGGATTTTCTTCCCTGGTCTTATGTATTTGGTATTTTGTGTGCATTCTATATCTGTATACCTTTTCTTTTTTCCCCCTTTATTAAAAATAGGTTCTTTTCTCATACAATGTATTCTGATTAAAAGTACATGTACTTTTATTTTTTACTTAATTTTCCCAAGATTTATATATTTTACGTGAGTTACAGATGGTTGTCAGCTGTCTTGTAGGTGCTGTGAACAGAACTCAGGTCCCCTGCAAGAGCAGCAAGTTCTCTTAACAGCTGAACCATCTCTCCCATGGCTTTTCTTGATATGGGGAATATTCGTCCACGACATTTGAATCTCCGGTCCTTGGCTAGTCCACTTGAGATTCTTCTCATTCATCTATGCCTACAATTCAAAGTTCCTATGTGTCCCTTTCATGCATTTGTAATGTTTCCCCCACATTTTTTTCCGCATGTAAGGTCTAATTCCAATTCTGCCTCTTACCTCTGCCCTGTCTTATTAGTAACTTTTCCGTCATTGCATCCAAAAACCTGACAAGAGTACACTCCCCCAAAAGACCACCAAGGAGTCGACTCCGATGCAATCACACTGGGATCTCTTTATTTCAAGCTGGAGCTAGGGTCACACTGCTGTCTCTCGCACAGCAGAGCAGGGGGGTGAATCCCCGCGCTCTCATCAGGACAAGGTTTTATAAGAAATGGCAAGCGAGGGGGTTTCTAGCCTGGTGCACATCTGATTGGGGGGCTATTATGGAATTTGCTGTCCTTTAAGATGACTCTTGTAGGCACGTCAGGAAGTGGAGAACAGGGATGACGCTATTCACCTGCTCTCTCCGTTCTACCTTTTTATCCAGCCCAGAAATTCAACCCATGAAATGACAATACCCGTACTCAAGAATAGACTCTCTCCTAGCTGGTCCTCTCTGGAAGCACCCACACAGACAAGCCCCAACGTGTGTGTCATTACTGTACCAGGTGTCAGCAACCCAGTCAAGGACAATCAGAATTAAACTGCTTGCCACACTAGCATTAGAGTTGGCTTCAACCCCCAGCACACTTCCTACTCCCAGAGATAACGTGTTCATCAGCCTGTGGTGCTGCAGGACAGATGGTGTGGTTTGCATGTCCACCCAGGTGTACAGTCATTCTCCACCCTTAAAATGCAGTCAAAGGCCGCTATGGAGTGTGGAGGACAGGGCATGGCCTGAAGAACTATGGCTTCCACGGTGTGGAGTGATGAAGTGCAGGCCATGGGCTGATCTCATCACCAGACTTCCTAGACAAGCACTTTGCCTGCTGAGCCATCCCCCCTCCCCCTCAGAATACTCTTTCTTCTGCTTTCTTTTTTGAGACATGGTCTCTCTTAGCCCAGGCTGATCTTGAACTTCTAATCCATCTGCTTCTAGCTTCAAGGGCTGGAATTACAGGCACACACCACTGTGACCTGTCTCCATCTCTCCTTCCCCCACATTCTCCAGTGTGAGAGCAGAGTTATTAAGGTCTAGCATATCTAACAGGTGAGGCACAGCTAACTGTCCTCAGAAGCCAAATACAGAGATAAATGGGGTGGGGGTGGGGTCAATGTGTGGCCATATTGAGAAAAGGCTGACTCCCACTCCTACCCTGAATCTGTCTTCAAGGTCTTGGTGTGGTGTGTAGGCTTAAATAAAGAGCCAGAGTCACGCACAGCCACGGTGTATGGTCCTATCCACTGAGCAGCCATCATTGTCTCAGCTCTAGTTTCTCCTGAAAGACCCATCCACAAGTTCAGATCTCCCTCTGGGAAACAAGTTTCTCCTCTGTTGGGCCCTGAACTTCAGTTGTTTTCTCCTCCCATTTCTTGGGGTCTGTCATTTCAGCAGTCTGATAGCCAAAGTGAGGGACACTGTCCTTCAGAATATCCTTGATCTGTCTGTCTGGTTGCACGCTCCCTACTCTTGATTCTTTTTTTTTTTTAAAGATTTATTTATTTATTATATGTAAGTACACTGTAGCTGTCTTCAGACACTCCAGAAGAGGGTGTCAGATCTCGTTACGGATGGTTGTGAGCCACCATGTGGTTGCTGGGATTTGAACTCCGGACCTTTGGAAGAACAGTCGGGTACTCTTACTAACTAAGCCATCTCACCAGCCCCCTACTCTTGATTCTTAAGCAGTTTTCTATTTTTGATTCTGCATGTGCCTGAGACCATCCGGTACTAGTTGCTGTTGTGTCTTTAAGGGCAATAGAGCCTTTTTTTTTTTTTTTTTTTTTGGCCCTCATAGCCTAGATTTAGACTTCTAGGGTACAGGATGGCTAGCAGTCACCATGTCAACAGTAAGAGAACAGAGACATAGTTCCACCTGATCACCCTTAGCAGCCCGGGGATCCAGCCTAAGGACTGATAGCTTTGGCATGGAGAAGAGTTTTAAGGGTAGCCAATGAAGCAAAGCAGGGTTGAAGACCTGGTGGAGGCTTTTTTGTAGTGTATGTTTAAGTGCAGTGAAAGAACCACACAGAGAAAAGGGAGCTGCATCCAGATGTGGGATGTGTTTCCCAAGGGAGAGTAGAGAAATAATTAATTGTCTTAATATTAACCTGATATAACATTTTAGGTGCTCTCAAGTTACATCTCAGAAGGTTGCTAAGAAACCTTTCTCTTTTCTCCTTTGTTAAGTGGAAGAAGCGAAGCGGCCCCAGAATGCCCTGGGTGTAATTATAAAGGTGAAACTAGAAGCCACTAGGTTTGCACAGGGTTAGAATGTGTCCTTGCCCTGTCAGTGGGCTTCCTGGTGAGAGCTTTTCAGGTTCACAGTGTCCCGGGCTGATGAGGAATAAAGACTTGAAGGAAAGACTTGAGGGAAATGAAAGAAGATTGATTAAGGAAACTGATATCATTGTTTGTTTGTGTTTTTAATCTTATTGTATTGTTTTTCATTTTCATAAATGCCTGTTTGTTTCTAATGAAAGACAGAAAGGGTGTGGATCTGCAAGGGAGGGGAGATGGGGAGTCTGGGAGGAGCAGGGGGAGAGAAAACTGTAATCAGAATATGTTGTATGAAAAAAATCTATTTTCAATAAAGGGGAAAAAAGAAAGTGAGATGAACTCCCAAGTTGCCTTCTAAAGAGAGAGGGACTCACACACTCCCACCTAGATTAGTGGCATGTATGGGACTTATGTCAGTAACTGAACAGAGACTGAGGCAATCTTTATTGAAATCAGTCATCCTTTTTTTTTTATTGAGTTGATGTATTTAAATGTCTGTGTGTGTATGTGTGTATGTGTATCTCTATGTGTATGCATGTGTGTGTGTGTGTGTGTGTGTGTGTGTTCACACATGGGCTCATGCACCACAGTATGTGTGTGGAGATCAGAGGAAAACTTGGGGAAGTCGGTTTCCTCCTTCTGTCATGTAGCTCCTAAGATGAAACTCAGGTCATCTGCCAGTCTTGGAGACAGGAGCCTTTGCTTGCTAAGGGCCAACTTGTTGAGCAGACCAACAGGAGTCTTGTGTTACTCCTCCAATCAGGGACACCTTGGTGCCTCTCTCTCTTCTCTTTGCCCCTGCCTCTCTCTCGTTTTACTGATTTTGTAGGGTACTGATTGAATCATCTCTCTCTTGTTCTTGGGCTACATGGACTGACTAACTTATGATTCACCATGGGCTCTCACCGCCCCTTTCTATGGAAGCTCGGGTCTGTCTTTCTTGCTGCAATGTGACTGGTTAATTTTTCTCACGGTGTCTTTTGGTTCCATACAAATTGTCACAAATGATGGGATAGCACCCTTTTAAGGCTGAGTAATGTTGCATTGGATGATATAAAACTTTTGTTTCTCTTTCTGTCCCTCCATTGATGGACCCCTAGGTCTGCACTTGTTGTGACTAATGCTACAGTAAATGTGAGACTCCAGATGTCTCTCTGACAGACTGATTTCATGTCCTTTAGACAGGAGCACATTGCTGGGTCACATGGTAGCTCTGCAAAACTACCATGCTGTTTTCCACAGTGGCTATACTAATTCACAGCTGACTGATGGTAGTCGGCCCTTGCCCTTGCTTGCTGTCTCCCTGTGGTTCTGGTTTTACACAAGCCTGGTGAGTTGATGCTGAGCATTTCTTAGAGGGATTTTGACTACGTGCTGACTCTGCCTGCTTAAGCTTACTGCCCGTTTTCAATGCTATTGAATTGAGGTTTTTATACAGTCTAGATCTTAGTAGATGTGTAGTTCATGAATATTTCCTCCCATCCTATGAGTTGACTCTTCAAGACATTAGGTTGTCTCCTTTGCTGTGGGAAAGCATTCTAGTCTAACGTCACCTCATTTACCAGCTTTTCATTTGTTTCTGGGATAAGAGTCTTATCCTGCTTTCAGAAAATTTGAGATTGATTTTTGCCATCTGATAATCTACGGCAAATCTTGTTTTCAGAGGTTCAGACCTTCCCCAGTGTTTCTGGTGGGTAGATCAGAAGAGAAGAATAATTAAAAACCCGGGGCTTAGGTGTGTTGCCCTAGATTGACAAAACCCGTTATAGCTCAGGAATTTACCCTGCTGTGCACCTGTGGTTTTTGTCTGTATGAACTGAGAGCTGTAGAAGTTACTCCAGCCTAAGACACCAGAACAAAGAGAGGAAGAGGGGCTGAGGCATACAGTAGTCTATACATCATATGCATGTATGTATCGGAACAACCTGGGTTTCCCTTGTTGTAAGGAGAATTTTTTTCTGATTAAAATGGTTATAGAGGGAGAAGGAAGAGAGAGGACCATGTGGCAATCTGTCTCAAAACAAAACGGCTGTTAATAGAGCATGCTGGGACACCATGGAAATCGAAACTGCTTAGCTTTGAAGTTTGACCCCCTGAAATGAATTATTGTTCATTTTTTGTATGAGTCCTTCCAGTCTCTTTTCTGGAATATGTGCGTTTATATCCTTCTAATACTTTCTCAAGCATGTGTCACATATATTATCCTAGCTGTTCCTTATAGTGACTTGTCATGAACAGTCTCTCATGATAGTAAGTGCGTTATTTTTCACTGCTGCCCTGTATTCCGTTGTACCCAACCTCCTCTTGGTTTCAGCGGTTTTTTAAAACAATACTTACTTAAATTTATGTATATATGTGTTTCCCTGTGTGTGTGTGTGTGTGTGTGTGTGTGTGTGTGTGTGTGTGTGTGTGAACCATGTACATTCTGGAGCCCTCTGAAGTCAGAACTAAGTATTAGATCCCCTGGAACTGGAGTTACAGGAGTTGTGAGCTGCTATGTGGGTGCTGGGAACCAAACCCAGGTCCCCAGAATAGCTGTCAGCTCTAATCACTGAGCATCTCTCCAGCCCTGTTTCAGTGTTTTGGTTGTGTAATCAGAAGTGGAAGAGTGTAGGTACTAAGGAAAGAGTGGCCTCATGGTCTCCCTTTTTTTCCAGGTTTTGGAGTCCTCTCTTGCATCAAACCTCTGTTGCTGCAATCTTCTGACTGTCATCTCAGGACCTGGGTCACCCTCATGGCACAATGGCCAACCCTCAGGAGCACCTGAGCTGCTCCTCTTTGCCACACTTGCCCTTGACTGAGAACAAAACCTCTGGTGGACGAAATGAGCTTGCAGCTATGGGGAACCACCCTTCACCCAAGCTCCCTGAGGACCCTCAGGAGAGGGGGGCTATACAGTCAGAGCTGATGGAGATCACAGGCAGCCCGATCTCCACAACAGTGTTGACCAGTGTAAGCGAGGATTCTAGGGGCCAGTTTGAGAACAGTGTTCTTCAGCTAAGGGAACAGGATGAGTCAGAGATGACCCTGTCTCTGGGGAACAGCAACACTGTGGATGGAGAGAACACGAACGGACCAGAAGACATCAAGATTCAGTTCAGCAGGTCAGGCAGCGGCAGCGGCGGGTTTCTCGAAGGACTGTTTGGATGTCTCAGGCCCGTGTGGAATATCATTGGGAAGGCATATTCCACTGATTACAAGCTGCAGCAGCAAGGTAAGCCAGAGCACGTGTGTCCTGGGAAGGCACTTCTTGTAGCACACTCCACCAGTAACTGGGTAATCTTTAAGGAGTGGGTCAACAGGGAGGCCAGATGACCACCCGTTTCACTTTCCTACAGACTCCGAATGGAGCAAGTTCATGCTTAGGGGTTCCTTCTTATTTAGAGCCAAATAGACTTTGTGGTCCAGCGGCCTAATGGTGTGTGGAGTAGAGAGCACATTTAAGGTCATAAAGAGAAGCCTTGGAGGGCCCATTTGTCTCATTTAAGATGTCTGTTATCACATGTCTTTGAAGATATCTAATAGTTTAATATAATTGTATCGATATGTAACTTATGAATGATTGGCATCATGGGTTCGTTTGTTTT
Source organism: Mus musculus (assembly GCF_000001635.26). Lineage (NCBI taxonomy): Eukaryota > Metazoa > Chordata > Mammalia > Rodentia > Muridae > Mus > Mus musculus. Next base: position 21,892,814 of record NC_000082.6, read on the forward strand.
CTTACTGATCATTTATAGGGTCAAAAAGTCTACCTGTTTCAAAAACCAAAAGAAAAAAGAAAAAAAAAGTCTACCGGGCAGTGGTGGCACATGCCTTTAATCCCAGCACTTGGGAGGCAGAGGCAGGTGGATTTCTGAGTTTGAGGCCAGCCTGGTCTACAAAGTGAGTTCCAGGACAGTCAGGGCTACACTGTCTTGAAAAAACAAACAAACAAACAAACAAATAAAAAGAGTCTGATGGCCAAAGTCAGGCACAGTAGCATGGGCTTATACTTTTTAACTATTCAGAGGCTGAGGCAGGAGGGTTACCTGAGCTAAGTTAGGCCATTCCTAAGCAACATAATGAAACTGTCACTTAAAAAACAAAAACACAGGTCTAAACAAGCCCAATGGCCACTTGACTAGTTCAAAACCAAACTGACACCGCCCCAGCCCATCAGAGTCCAGGCCTGCCTTACGTTGTAATAAAAAAGAAGTCTTGTCTTGCAGTACAGGTGCAGCAGGCTCAGAATACAGCAGACTCTGCTTTACAGAGCATATCATTTCTTTTTATTGTTTGTTTTGTGTGAGTGTATGTGTGTATGTAGCTGGGGGCTGGGCATGTGGAGGTCAGAGGACAGTATTGGGGAGGGGTGTGTGTACCACACGTACACAGCTGTACCTCTGAACCACACCCCAGCCCTCTGCTTAGTTATTCATTTGTAATTTTTGTGTTGTTTTGGAGACTAGGTCTTGCTTTGTAGCCATGGCTATCCAGGGACTCACTATGTAGCCCAGGTTGGCCTCTAACTCTCTCAGCCTCTAGTGTGCTGGGATTGCAGGTGTGTATCACCATGCCTAGCCTTGGTTTGCTTTAGAAGAGCTTTGTTCTGTTTCTCACAGAACCAAACGATATCTACTTCCTCAATAAGCTCCATTTGGTTCTCAGGGCCTCTGCCTGTTCTGTGCTTATTTGCATCCTAACCTGGAGACCTCTGTATCCGAGTGTACCACTGAGCTTCAGACTCAGACAAATTATTATCCATGCTTGCTAAAAGAAGCCCTTTAGTTGTTTGACTTTTATTGTCCTACAAATTTATATTTAACTCATCTTCCAGTTGATCATGTGACTTTCAGAAAGGCTCATTTTGGAAATAATTAAGACACAAGCCCAGTCTATCAGGCCTATAGTATATCCTACTGAAGGCTGGTGCTGCTGTGGCCCCAAAAAGTGACTTGCCAGCCAGAATCGAATGTTGTGCTTTTCCTGTCCGGATCAGGAAGCTAATCTCTAATCCTGCATCGCAGGCCACCAAAGGATGAGAGATGCGCCCCTGTGTTTGGTGTGGATCACAAGTATCACTAGGCTTTTGAAGTATCATGTCTGCATCTTCCTTTTAGTATACTGTTAAGTTGTAGTCGTGATGCCAAAGTAGTACATTGAAACCGTTTATTGCCAAGTAGTTTGCAGTATCACCCAATACTGCCATGGCCAGATCCGAGTGCACAGACAAAGCCTTAAAGCATCCAGGCATGAGGGACTTCCTCAGTCTGTGGATCAGGGTGATATCACATAAGAAATAGTAGTCATGGTGCTTAAACAAGACAGAGAGCTCTGGGGAAGTGCCAGTGTACAGGTATAAAAACAGCGGGCCAGTCGCATTAGTGATCTGTGCGGCTCTCTAGGGGCTCAGTTCTATGTGTCTTTAAGACTCTCTTACTTCTGCTTTGTCCTGTCTTGGCCTCTCCTTTAGCCTCTCCTTACAGGTTAATTATCAGTATTTAGTCAGGTCCTTTCCTAATTACTGATAGTTAACCTGTGAAGTTAAACAAAGAGGACGAAGTTGGCATCACTGCATTTTGGTCCTGGCAATCAGTTGTTGGGAGCCTGGCTTGAGTGCCTGTCTCGTGCTCTCTGTGCCCTCTCCAGTTGCCCGTGCAGAGCCTTCATCTCTGGGGATGCCGAGGCTTCACTGGCTGCAGAGAATGTCTGCAGCAGGAGCTGTCACTAGTGGAGAATTGCATTATTATGATACTGTCAACAGTTGGGAGTTCAATGCCAAAATGCATGTCATTTGCAGTTTAATAATTCACTTCCCACTTTATAAAACTGCTAATTAATAGACATTGCTTCTGAAATATATAATAATTATAGTATGAGCATCATAAAGCAGTCTGAAAGAGAGAACTATTTAACAAATCACTAGATATTTATATAGGTAAAAATAGAATTACATCAGCCTTCATACCATATACCAAAATAAACTCCACTTGACTATAAAGAGACAATTTTTTATTTACTTTGTGTGTGTGTACACATGTGTGTTTGTAATATGCATACTACAGCATGTGTGTGTGTAGGTCAGAGGACAACTTGTGGTTCTCTTCTTCAGGGACCCAGGGGCCAAACTTAAGTCTGTAGACTTGATGGCAAATGCCATTACCATGGCGCCATCTTTAAAAATCAATGATAGAGAAGCACAGAATCCAGACTACAGACCGTGCAGGGGACTGGAAAAGAATACAAAGGGAAGTGATAAACAGGCGAATGTACGGCCTGAGCAGATAGCTTCCGAAGCCTCTCCACTTCTGATGAGCAGATGCTAAACAAAACGTTTATCACTGACAAACCCACTCACACTTAGAAGACACATGTACGGAAGTTGGGAATTAAAATGAAACAACAATTATATGCTCATTACTGCCATAGTGTGATGAAACCAGCATTTCTGGTGTCAGTACTCTCAGCATCAAGCACGGAAATCCTTCTGTGTACCTGCTCGGAATGCCTTATCCCCGAGGCTGTGAGACTGTCTGTACTCCAACCAAGGGTTCACTCTGAAGAAATAGATGAAGAAAGGGCATGTTTTATTTGCAGTTATAGTATGAGGCCTGCAGAGATGGCCCGGTGGTGAACAGCGCTGTGTGGTCTTCCACTTATGTTGTGGTCAAGCTTTAGTACCGTTATGAGAAACCACGCTTTATTATGACGTGAACTGTGAGAGGTTCTCTCTCCTGGATGCTGAGTAACTGTCCCTACTCTCTGATGGACACAGTGGGCAGAGATTTCATTGGTTTTTTTAAGACTAGAACAGATTCACAACCAAGAACTCAGAGCTACTTCGATTAGTGTTCCACAGACCATTTGTGGGTGAGTCTGGAATCTCTTGTGACCTCTAAACTGACGTTCTTGTCCTCCCCACACCACTGTGTTTGCTTCTTGAGGTAATGGTCTCTTCAGAAGGGGGAGGGGACATTGAAGAGGACCAATGGATGCGTTCCTTGTTAGGTTTTGTAAGCTAAAAGTGCATGTTAGTGGATTTCTAGTGTTTTATCTACATGTTTGTACTTATTTTATATATGTGTATATTATTTATATATATTGTTTACTTGTGACATCTTAAGCTTTGAGTGGTGGAACATGCCTGTTAGCTCAGGCACAGGAAGTCGAGGCAGGAGGACCAAGGTCATCCTCAGGCATACAATCTAAGCTACGCAAGACCCTGTCTCAGAATAAAAGACCATTTTATTCATTATAAAAATGATATATGCTTTTATCTTAAAAACCAACACAGAAAAAGATAAGCATTAATATAAATTACCAATGGTTACTTAGAATAAAGTTTTTAAAAGTATTCTTTAAGGACCCTGAGAAAGGCAGAGCCGGTTTGCAGGCAACGCTTTGGGGATCGGGCTTCCACTCCAGCGCAATCATGTCTATTATGTCCTATAATGGAGGGGCCGTCATGGCCATGAAGGGAAAGAACTGTGTGGCCATCGCTGCAGACAGGCATTTCGGGATCCAGGCCCAGATGGTGACCACGGACTTCCAGAAGATCTTTCCCATGGGTGACAGGCTCTACATAGGCCTGGCCGGCCTGGCCACTGACGTCCAGACAGTTGCCCAGCGTCTCAAGTTCCGACTGAACCTGTATGAGCTGAAAGAAGGTCGACAGATCAAGCCTTACACCCTCATGAGCATGGTGGCCAACCTCCTGTATGAGAAGCGGTTCGGTCCCTACTACACAGAGCCTGTCATTGCTGGCCTGGACCCGAAGACCTTCAAGCCCTTCATTTGCTCTCTGGACCTCATTGGCTGCCCCATGGTGACTGATGACTTTGTGGTACCTGCTCCGAATAAATGTATGGGATGTGTGAGTCTCTCTGGGAGCCCAACATGGATCCAGAACACCTGTTTGAAACCATTTCTCAGGCCATGCTGAACGTGGTGGACCGGGATGCAGTGTCAGGCATGGGCGTCATCGTCCACGTCATTGAGAAAGACAAGATCACCACCAGGACGCTGAAGGCCCAGATGGACTAACCTGTGCTCTGGTCCCATCTCCCTTTTGTTTTTCTTTTTAATAAAATAGCCTTTCTTTCAAAAAAAAAAAGTATTCTTTAAAAGAAGGCAAAAGTTGAGAGCAGTGCAGTTTGGGTGGACAGTTTGTGCGCAATAGCCACGGCCTCCCCAGCTCCTTCATGCACGGCAGGCAATGCAGGACAGTAGAGAAAGTGCTATTTCTAGAATGGCTGGCCCTGCTTTACCAGCCATGTGACCTTGCGTAGTCACTCAACGCTGTGCGTTAGTTCTGTCCTCTTTAACTATGATGCGTCCAGTGGGTTAAATGCACTTGCTGTGCAAGCCTGATGTCCTAGTCAGGGTTCCATCGCTGTGAGGTGACAACGACCAAGGCAACTCCTACAAAGGACAACATTTCATTGGGGCTGCCTTACAATTTCAGAGGTTCAGTCCAGTATCATCATGATGGGAAGCATGGCAGCATGCGGGCAGACACGGTGCTGGAGGAGCTGAGAGTTCTACATCTGGATCTGAAGACAGCCAGGAGATTAAGCATAGAGATCTCAAAGTCCACCTCCACACTTCCTCCAACAAGGCAATGCCTCCTGATAGTGCTACTCCCTATGGCCAAACATTCAAACATGAGGACATGGGGACATTCCTATTCAAACATGAGGACATGGGAACATTCCTACTCAAACTACCACACCTAAGGACCGGAGATTGATCCGCAGGTTCTGGGATGGAAGAAAACTGACTCCGAAAAGTTGTCCTCTGCCTTCTATGTGATGTTTGCATGTATATATTCATATAACACACACACACACCAAAAAGAATATGTGGATTTAAAAAAATAAGGCCAGAGACATAAAGGTGGTAAAATTAAACATGACTCTGCTAAAATTCAATCACTCTGCTAGCTTCTGGTATGTGGTAAGCACTCAGTAAAGGCAAACACTGAGAAAAGTGTTCCGCAAAGTCTGGCTGTTAGGAGGATGTCTTTGAGATGGATCCAGGGAGGATCCATTGAGCATCTGCATGAGCGGTCCAGAAGAATGAAAACGCACCTATGGTGGGTGGTGGAGGAAGGATGGCAGTGTGGAGACAGAAGGGCCGCTGGTTATCCCTGCTTAACAGGGGAGAGGTTGCCGCGTGTCAGGGTATGGATTTCTGGAGGAAGTCTCCCGAGATCTCAGGCCTGCTTGAGTTAAGCAGTTAAAAATGAATATTTGCCAGTATGTGACCTGTAGTGCCAAGGTTCAAAGGAAGGTCATGTCTTTTGGTGGGAATCAGAGAGTAGGGTTGTTCCCGATAGGGTAACGTTGGTACCTTCAGAATGGCCTGTAGAATGGTCTCAGCAAATTCTGAGCTTGTTTCTTGATCATGTGCCTAGATACTTGGGAAGTGCCATTTGAGGAAATCTCAGAGCTGCAATGGCTGGGTAGTGGAGCCCAAGGAGCTGTCTTCCTGGGCAAATTCCGAGCAGAGGAGGTGGCCATCAAGAAGGTGAGAGAACAAAATGAGACGGACATCAAGCATCTGAGGAAGCTGAAGCACCCTAACATCATCGCCTTCAAGTAGGTCGGCACTTGCTCAGCTGGGCTGTTTGCCTAGTTAGTTAGTTAGTTAGTTAGTTAGTTAGTTAGCTAGCTGGGTGAGTGGGTGGGTGGTGGGGACTTGGTTGGTTGGTTAGTTGGACAGCTTTGTTTACGGACTGGTTTTAGAGAAATAGGGCTACTTTATTCCTCCATTGTATACACTTGGGTTTCTGCTTTGGAAGATATTTCAAAATCCCTTGATAGGCTTAGCACAGTGCTAGTGTGTGCTAAAGGACTGTGAAGCCTGAGTCATATTATCAAACCTTTTAGTCTAGGAGTTCATCTTGCAAGGACATGTACCAAATGCACAGGAGGGAGGGAGGAGAGCCCTGCCACTGTAGATCAGCCATATCAGTAAAGCAGTGAAGGTCACTTCACAGAATACCCAACAACAGCCTGAAATTCAGTTACAACAACTCTGGCATCTCAAGTGACACAACCAGTCCTCCCTCAGTGACAACGTATATTTGTGTCTGTTAACATCTTTCTTAAATAGTAACTCATGAAGACAGGTGTCTCTGTACAGCAGGATCAGGTTTTACTTCATTCCTCTCCTAGAAACACCAAACATGGCTTTCTAAATCCAATTGTAGAGTCATTGGAGATGCATTCATTTCACAAAGCAGTCGTGTTCAAGTATGTGTGTAAATCCACTGTTTCTTAAGCTCTTTCTATTCACAGCCCTTTCTTGCCCGTGTAATTGCACTTGCACTTCCTAATATTGAGTCATAAATTCATAAAGAATTTCATAAAGAATTAAGTCTTGGCTGAATATTTAATTCTGCAGGATGCACACTATCTCCAGTGTTTTTCGGAGTTGCCTGATAACTTTGATTTCATAGCTGTTTGTGCTGAGAACACCACATACACAAATACATAGTATAAAATGGCAGAAGTGTGCATGTTCAGGGCTGTCTCTGAAATCATTGGAAATTCTGTCCTAATCCCAAGGTAAAACTAATTCAATGACCTTTTATGCATCTCAAATAGTAATTTTAGAATCAAGCATTTTAGGGCTGGGGAGATGGTCTGTAAATAAAGTGCTTGTTATCCAGTGTGAAGACCAGAGTTCAGATCCCAGCTCCCTAAATCCTGGATGTGAGGGTGTTTGCCCAAAACTCCAGTGCTGAGTGAGCAGCGACTCATTCCTGGTGCTCTGGTGGTCACAGACTAGCCAGTCTGAACAAAACAGCAAGGTCAAGTTCAGTGGGAGACACTGTCTCAAGAAATGAGGTGAAGTCGTTAAGAAGGATTCCCTAATGTCAACTTTTGGCCTCCTTCTATGCCCCATAGGCCAGCATTCCTGCAAACACACTTGTGCACACATGCACAGCCATACACGTGAACACACACACACACACGCACGCACGTGAAATGTAGTATTCTAACACAACAATCCAAAGGTTTGCTGATTTGCAAGATTTATTTGCACTTAACCTGCTAAAGAATGATAAGAAAACGCTAAAGTGTTTGTTTTCCATAATTAAATTATCTTTCTGAAAAAACAGAAAAAGATACAGTAAAAATAAAAATCCATAATATTCAGTCTCTAGTGTGAGCTGAGGTATTACAGTGTTTGATGGTGTCTGTAGCTGACAGCAAGCAAAGTCTATACGGACCAGGGCCACCATGAGGTCAAGGCGCACTTGGATTCACTGTGTGTTTGATTTTTGAATTAATTTTATTCATTGTACATTCTGAAACATGTTACCATTGCCAGGCATTTTCTGACCCTTCCACTGTGGCCCCATGTGGGGTTCCAACCCATGGTTTAAGAAGGGTTCTAACTGAAGAGGCCAGTCTCAGGTAAATTGGTAGGAAGCACTGGAGTTGGTATGCTAAGAGTGCCACCAATGCGCTGCAGCACTAGCTGCAAGTGCCAGGCTCAGCTGCACTTCCTTCTGCCTGAGCCTCTCCCTTGAGCTTCCCGCCTTGTCTGTCTTTGTGCTGTCCGTTCACAACCCTGGACAAGTAATAGAAGAGGAAGAATGGAGAACAGGGGCTGTGGCCTAAGTGAGACAGAAGATGGAAAAGGATCTTTGGCATGTCAGACCTATTTTAAACTTTTGGGAGGTAGTATGGTAAAACCAATGAGGCTTTAGCAAGCGTGGAAAAAAATGACAAATTGTCCTTCCTTAACTCAGGAGCAACTTTCCCCAGCAGCCCCAAGGGCTCCTCCTCTGGAAAACTACTTTCATGAAGTAAAGATGCCATGTGTCTCATATCCCCAGAGAGAGCACCTAGAGTTAATTCTTGGGTAGTTTTATGGGATGCAGTTTGGATTCCCTTGTGAGAGCCCTTACAGCAAGCAAAAGGTGTGGGAAGAGGACCTGCATCCGCTGGAATACAGAGGCTGAGGCGGCGACCTGTGCAGAGAACAGCCACTGTCATAATCCTGTCATCGAGTGCCCTGGTGAAAATGTTCGGCTTTAGAGGCTAAATGTAATTTTTCCAGAGCCAATAAATTTCAAGTTAACAGAAGGATAGTATTCAGCAGACAGACAGACAGACAGGCAGGCAGACAGACAGACAAATAGAACCATTTTTTCTCTTCCATTTTCCTTCACTGAAATGATTGTGCTTTCCTTCATGGAAGAGGGCACTAAGAGCAAGCTTTGAAACCTAGATCGCTAAGACTGACTACCGTGTGCCTTTGGGCTTTCTGGAAGGCAGGAAGCTGTGTGTCACTGGAAGGAGAGACTCCCAGGCTGTGCTGGGGCCTGACTCCCTACACTGAACACATTCAAATCATCTCTCCCTCTGCATGGTGAGCCTAGGACCCCTCAGACTGAGTCACGTTTACAGTCACGTGCCATTTCTTGCTTTGGTCAGTGAGTCACAGTCAAGTTTCTCTGGAAGGCATGGGTGAGTTTAGCACGTCTTTCTGTGCTTACAGACTCATTTGAAGTTAGTAAGAGCCACACACAAAAAGAAAGTACAAGATGGGAAGACAACAGTCATTTTTCCTTATTTTAAGAAAAACTAACTTGACTGTTTCTAATAGAATTCAATCCCAAGAGAAGGTAGTAATTAAAACTGATGACAAAGCTGTTATTTCTAGCTGCCTGGAAGCCTTGTCACAGTAGGGGACAGGTGGAATGATGACTCCTCACCTGTCAGAGTTAGAAGAAAAGCTCACAAGATGCGTCTCTGTTAGACCATTTCCATCCGTGTGCCGGCTGGGTAGATGCTGAGTCCACGCAAGCATAATTGTCCTTGCTTTCTTGTGTGTATTACATTATTCCCTGAGTGGTTCCTATGCAGTGATCAATTACCTATTTGTAGTTGTTCACATATGCTTCACTGAATTTCCCCCAAAATTTTCCATTAAAAGTCAAGAATTCTAGGCATCCTAGAAAATGATAAAAGAGTAGTTGATGTCTTTGTGGCATTTGATTAAAAAAAAAAAAACTGATTGTTCTCCCTCATTATACAGACATTTTAACATATCCACTGATGTAAACAGATGTACGTGTGGGTCCCGAATCGTATGTAGGCAGAACAAGAAAGCATATAATGGTGACAGGGACTGGATGCAGGTGATGGCTGCCGTAATTGGGAGAGAGGATATGAAGCTCGTTGTTCTTCTAGTTCTAACTCTGTGATGGGCTGTTACTCAGAGGTGAAATGAAATGTGTGGTACTGTGCCATTCTGCAACAAAAGTCCTGCTTTCTGGGGCTTGTTCAGGCTGGGTGCTCATGGGTGCCTCCAAATCCACTCTGGAGTGAAGTCGAGGGCGCAGTGTGGAGTCCCACAGCTCCAGAAGGCAGGCGAAGTGAAGGCTGACATGCGGGTACATGTCAGTGCCTTATGCTGCACCATAATCCCTCCACTGCTTCCCGCCTCAGCCTGGGAGATGGGAATGGGCGGCCAGCTGAAGACTGTTTCTGTCTCGGCCCTCATGCTCTGGTAACTTCCCCGGAGAGTCTGAGGGTGTCTGAGCATACTTACCAAATGGATCCATCTTGAAAACAGAACTATGATGTACAGTTCACATTATTTCTAGTTAGTGAGCTAACGGCATTAACATAGGAATCCCCAATATGACTCTTTATGCAGAAATTTAAAACACACGGAGTATAATATAGTGAGGGCCAGGACCTGGGCTTTGAAGCTAGACTCGCTTGTCACTGACTGACTGAATGGATCCAGTATGGTAAAATAACTCACTTTCACCCTGAGCCTTCCCTGTAAACATGGAAGAGCTTAGGTCTATCCTGTGATGATAGACACCCATGTCTCTCCCAATTTAATTATGAGGGCTATCAGCTGTGAGGGCTAGAGTGAAGTTAGACATCTCAGGCCTCACAGAAAAGAGACCCTGAAGACCACCACCACCTTCAGAGTCTGCAGTCTGTATGAACAGAGAAAACTCATGGCTACTGAGAGAAAAAAGATCCCTTTGGACTTAAATGACCAAGACAAGTTTGATGGAAGATACAGGAATCAATGGAACTATCACCTGTGTAGATGTATAATATGATATAATGTTAGCTTTATTCTAAATGAGTTTGACAGAACTATATGGAAGATAAAAAGTTGATCCATTTTTTTTAACTTTTCTATTTATTTATTAATTAATTTCCTCAGTCTAATTATTTTAAATTTAAGTAATTTAAAATTTAATAAGCAGTTATAAAAATATAAATACTTTAATTCTCTGTATATGCCATTAAATCTGTTTATGTTTAAAAGGAAAATATTTTAAATTACTTTAATGATTTAAATAAAAAACTCAGCGCATCCAGTCTATCCAAGCACCAGAAAAGAATACTTTTTGTCTCAGAGTGAATGGTGTCACACAAAACTACCAGATTAGCACAGCCTGTTGCTGTCTAGACTTAAGAAAAAAGCAGAAATCACCTATATACTTACCAGAGAAATCAGCAGACCAGAAAGATACAATTCTTATTTAAGAACCAAGAACTGTTATCTGTATTATTTTGGTATCATTTGGGTAAGGAGTGGGCCTTGTTAAACATTCCCAAGATGCAGATGTGTATGCAGGTATATTGTCTATGTTCATGGACTCGAATATGTTTTCTTCAAAGGGGTGTTTGCACTCAGGCCCCGTGCTACTGCATCATCATGGAGTACTGTGCCCACGGACAGCTGTACGAGGTCCTGAGAGCTGGCCGGAAGATCACGCCCCGGCTGCTTGTGGACTGGTCCACGGGAATCGCCAGTGGAATGAATTATCTCCATCTCCACAAGATTATACACCGTGACCTCAAGTCGCCCAAGTGAGTTCTAGAGCTCTGTGCTCACCTGTTTTGTTTTCTGATTTTGAAGTAAGACGTCTTTATCAAGTGTGGCCGAGGGTCTCAGACTTGTAATTCGATTTCCGTTGCACGGTGGATAACAGTTTGCACATCTTAGCACAGAAGTTGAGCTCATCACTTACCGTGGAGACATGTCCAGGTCCTTAACTCAGGCTTTCCCTTCTGTGGCTTGAAATGTACAGCTATGCAGCAACTTCACTATGATCCAGAGCATTCATCTTTCATCACATCAAATAGTTAATGCTGCCGTTTTCTACTTGAAACCTTGGATTGTGGGTTCCTCTACTTTAAAAACTATTTAATTGACTTTCAGAAATGTTTATAGCACAACAAAATTTAAAAATGGTTGAATAAGAGACAGAGACAGGTTGGAAACACAGCTCGGCGGTGGGATGCTTGATTCAGTCTCCAGCACAGAGAGTGGGAGACGCAGTCACAAGAGTCAGACCACAGGATCAGTACAGTTATCTGAGGCACACTTCAGACTTGGCTCTGAGCTTCTGAGAGTGTAACACAGGAAGAAACAAGCAGATACAAGATTCATAATGGCTGTAAGAATTAGGTCCCTGTAGTGTTTAGGGCCCAGCAACCAAATCATTAACGTTCTAACAAGTTGAAAGAGTTTCTTCAGGTGAAGTCAGTGTGTGCGTGTGCGCGTGTGTGTATGTGTGTGTGTGTAGGGGGTTGGAGAGTATCAATATTCTCATTTGTATACACCTTTAAAACTAGCAATCGCAGTTCGTTCCAGGACTCATTGTAAATGGCTCTTGTAAAAAGCAAAGCAAGCCTTGTAGGAACCTGCTTGAACTTTGGCTATCAGTGCCCATCCCCCGCACGGGGAAGACTCGGCGCTCTTCTTAGCTCAGGCACATCTCTTGAATATGAAGCCATCATCCCATTCGTGGGTTATAGAGAGAAAATAGGTTAGAAGACTCAGTGGCTTGGCAGAAGTCACTGTCAGCAAGTGGAGAAGGATGAGTGCCTGCCGGGCACAGGCTTCTATGTGGTGCCCAAGAGCAATGGGAGCTGTAAACTGAACTCTGCAGCGTGGAAGCCGGTGGGCAGCGTGTCACTCACTGCTTACACTCATAGTTCTCACTAGCGCTAATGATCTGTTTGTTTTCTTTGTTTCTTTTTAAAGTGTTTTAGTGACTCACACAGATGCAGTGAAAATTTCAGACTTTGGCACATCTAAGGAACTCAGTGATAAAAGCACCAAGATGTCCTTCGCTGGCACCGTCGCGTGGATGGCACCAGAGGTGATCCGGAATGAGCCTGTCTCGGAGAAGGTGGACATATGGTGGGTAGAGCTCCCTGGCCGAAGCCCCGCCCACTTCCGCCTGATTTCTGCCCTTCCTGCTTCTCACTTCTTTGCATCTCACTTCCGGTTGATTCTGGTTTCACATTATCTAAGGTTTGACCCAGGATCGGTTCTGAGGCATCTCCATGAATACACTGAACTTCCTGGGAAACTAGAATTTAATTTTGAACAACATTTAGTGTCGAAGGCCTTATAAAATGCATAGCATGACGCTCACTTTTTTTGAGTAAAATATATGAAACGAAATTGACTTGGTCTTGATAAATGTGGGTCCCACCACACAGCTCAGCATGGCCTGAAACCTGCCATGCACCCAGGCTCTCCTTGAACTCATGAGCCTCCCAGCTCAGCCTCTGAGCGCTGAGATTGCAAGCATAGCCCATCGACCAGGTCTTTAATTAATTAAAGAGCTGAAGTGTGACTCCACCCCCTGAACCGCCTTCTGTGTCCCTGCCTGCTGCAGGTCATTTGGTGTGGTACTTTGGGAGCTGCTGACAGGGGAGATTCCCTACAAGGATGTGGACTCTTCCGCCATCATTTGGGGTGTCGGCAGCAACAGCTTGCATCTCCCAGTTCCTTCCACTTGCCCGGATGGATTCAAAATCCTTATGAAACAGACATGGTAAGAATGGCATTTCTTCTGCTGTTCTCTCTTACTTTTCTGCCTAAAGAGCTATTAAAGTTTCTCTAAAAGAGCAGAGGCACCTCTACAGGGTGCTTGGAAGGAACCACATTGTGGTGGAATGACGAAAGCTGCAGAATTTTAGAACCTTGCACTCAAACGCTGCCTCTGACTTTTTGTTACCTGTGAAATAGGGCAGATCCAGCTCCTACTCGTGGAGTTGCGTATGACTGATCAAATTATGAGCGAGGGGTTCAGTGTGATGTCTTGAGACAGTTCCCTGCCTAAAGGCTGATGGCTGGAATCACCTCACTGTCCCCAGGAGGTCGCAGACCTAACTCTCCAGGCCCTCTCTAGATGCTTATCCTACCTGCCTTTCCCGTTGTACTCCAGCACATCTAAGCTGTGTGGGATATAGCAGTTCTTGGAATAAAATGTGTATGTCATAAGCAGAATAAAGCCTCAGCCCCTGCCCTCTACCCCCAGACACAGCCTCTGAGATGAGCATGATATCTTTCCTCTTAGGCAGAGTAAGCCTCGCAACCGACCTTCTTTCAGGCAGACGCTCATGCATCTGGATATCGCGTCTGCAGATGTGCTCGCCACCCCTCAAGAAACTTACTTCAAGTCTCAGGTAAGCCAGCACATCCCTGCCTCGTGGGACTGAAGGGACAGCTAAGAAGTACTGTTAACCACGTAACAGTCACATGACCCTATTCGTTGTGAGACAGTAACTGTGATAGTTGGAGGTGCGACTGTGAATCCTGGTGGCGTCGTTAAGAGGGGAGAGGGTGTGAGGGCCGCATCGAGGCTATACTGGAGTCAATGTCACTGCTGCTCCTCATGAAGGCCTTGCTCACTTTGATGCACAAAAGCTGAAAACTAGGGCAGGAACTTGAGGACCAGACACAGCCACGACAGAATTACAGCATCTGTTAGCCGTCACTGTACTAAAATTTCCCACAACTTACATGTTAAAAAAAAAGTATTTATTTAGCCTACCATTCTGTAGGCAGTTTAAGCCACACAGTTTCTGTGATGCTTTGGAATTACCTGGATGTCTGTAGTCAGATCCCAGGTGAGCAGGAAGGTGGCTGGTCCCAGGTGGTCCCTTAACAGGTGTGTTGGCGTCTGGCTAGGAGCTAGAGCTCCTCTGTCCTGCCTGGCCGCTAGCTGGGCCTCAGGCTAGGCCCGCCTTAAGCTAGCCCCACCTCAGGCTAGGCCCGCCTCAGGCTAGCTCAGGCTTCCTCACTCCTGTTTGCTTTCACAGTGGCAAATGGATCAGGAAAGCAAGGCCAGTACAGGTGATGTTCATGCTGCATGGCATCGTGCTTGCCATAGTGCCACACTGGCTGAAGCAGGTCACGGGCCACCAGACTAGACTCTCCAGACTGAGGACAGAGCAGGCTAGACAGGCACGGAGCCAGAGAAGGGGAGGAGTATGGCTGTTGGGTGAAAATGCAGTAAGGATGGTGCTCTGCCCACTGTCACTATGAGCAAGGAGCGAGCAGAGACGAGGAAATGTTTCCTATCCCTAGCCAGACACGGGCATGATCACAAGGCATAGTGGTAATTAATCCCTCTGTGTGTACAAGATCATCATCATCATCATCATCGTGGCAGCACTAGCAGTGGAACCTAGGGCCTCTCAGGTGCTGGGCAATCACTCTCCCACCAGCTCTACCTTAGACTTTATTGTTGGTGTTTTGTTTTATTTTGTTTTGTTTTTATACAAGGTCTTGCTAAGTTGCCCAGGCTGGCCTTGAACTCCCTCTATAGCACAGACAGATCTTGAACATGGGATTCTTCCTGCCTCATTATCTAAATAGCTGGGCTTGTAGGCCGGCACCACGGGCCCAGCTTAGAACTGAACCATTAGTACTAACTTTCATAGTAGACATATGGCTTTTTCTCACTTAATGTTATTAAGTTTCTAAAATGAATTTTTCTGACTCGAATTCCATCTCTGCAGTGGCTCCCAATATTATTTCAAAGATTTATTGTCAGAAGAGACAGTTTATTACATATATTTATTGACTAAAAATTAAATGCAAAAATAAATGTTAGGGTAGGGGCAGATGCAGAGACCCACAGCCAAACATTAGACGGAGCTTAGGGAATCCTAGTGAGAAAGGGAGGAGGAATTGTAGGAGCCAGGGAGGTTGAAGAAACCACGAGAACGTGGCCCACAGAATCAACTAAGCAGAGCTCACAGGGCCTCCCAGGGGCCTATGTAGGTCTGACCTGTCCGTATGTGTCATGGTTGTGTACTTGACATTCTCATGGGACTCCTAACAGTGCAAGCAGGGGCTGTGTCTCTCTGGGATGCTGGGCTTCTGAGCTTCTCTTGGGTTTTTGTCCTAAGCAAAGCCAGTGTGACAGCGGACGTGAAGATGACTCAGAACCTCCCAGACCTGTGAACCTCCGTCAGCAGGACTTTCTTTCTGCCTCCATACTCCCTTGCCGTCAGCTGATCACTTTTGTCCAGATCACTGTACCCTGTGCTGTTCTGATGGCCACTGCTGTGGAGAAACTGGAAAAGAGACAGCACTGTGTCAGGACAGAGGGTGGGGTGGGGATGTTTGGGGTTTGATTTGGCACTTCTGGCACTCCCCTGCCGGAGCTCTTGTAGGAAGTTTGGGGAAAGCATGCAGAGGCACAGAAGGAAATGCCTTGCACACGGTCCTATGGACCCGTCAGGGAAGGAAACTACAACATTCACAAAATTAAACTTTCCTCACTCAGGCTGAATGGAGAGAAGAAGTGAAGAAACATTTTGAGAAAATCAAAAGTGAAGGGACCTGTATACACCGATTAGATGAAGAACTGATTCGCCGGCGCAGGGAGGAGCTCAGGTCAGCTGACCCCGCCCCTCTTCTCACCCCAGTGCTCTGGTCAGCTGACCCCGCCCCTCTTCTCACCCCAGTGCTCAGGTCAGCTGACCCCGCCCCTCTTCTCACCCCAGTGCTCAGGTCAGCTGACCCCGCCCCTCTTCTCACCCCAGTGCTCAGGTCAGCTGACCCCGCCCCTCTTCTCACCCCAGTGCTCAGGTCAGCTGACCCCGCCCCTCTTCTCACCCCAGTGCTCAGGTCAGCTGACCCCGCCCCTCTTCTCACCCTAAGGTTCAGACATGAGCAGGAACACTGGTGAATCGCCACTTCCTTCTCCCTCATCTTTCCCCTAGCTTTCTCAGTTGCTCAGATTTGGCCTTCCCGGGGAGTCTGAAAAGGCTGATCTCAAAGAAGCAGAGACTAGGATGGTGCTTGCTGTAGACTGGGAGGTTGTGCAGAGGGATGGGCGGGGGAGGGGGGAGAAGCTGACTAATGGATGCTGTTATAATTAGAAGAAAGTTCTTCAATTCTCGTCACGACAGGTAAAGATAATAGCTTAATAGCTCACCTCGCTTCCTCCCTCACTCGGAGTCGTTTGTTTGCTTATTTGAGGCAAGGTCTCTCTGTGTGGTCCTTGCTAGCTTGGGTCTTAGTATGTAGATTATGCTGCTAGAAATCACTGGAGCCTGCCTTCCTCTGCCTCCTGGATACGAGGATTGTAGGCCCGAGCCACCACACTTAAACTTTGGGATTTCTTTTTTTCTTCTTCTTTTTTAATTTTGAATTAAAGAAGCTTAGAAGAACGGATTTGGAATATTTCCAGCATAAAGAAATGATCATTGTTGGAGGAGACTACCATGGTTACCCTGATTTTTTCCCACTTTTATTATTTTAAATTATATTTGAGTCTGTGTATGACCACATGAGTGTGGACGCCCACAGAGGCCAGGCGTATCACATGTCCTGGAGCACAGGTGGTTGTAAGCCACCTGATGGGGTGCTGGGATCTGAACTCCGGTCCTCTGGAAGAGCATTTATCCAGTACATGCATTTATCTGCTGAACCATCTCTCCAGTCCCTGATTGGAACACTGTACAACAAATACATATATCAGAATATCACTTGGTACCTTGTAAATACATACAACTTTCGTGTGAGTTAAAAAAAAATGATTAACAACAACAACAACAACAAAAACGATTAACAAAAGCCGGGCATGGTGGCGCACTCCTTTAATCCCAGCGCTCGGGAGGCAGAGGCAGGCGGATTTCTGAGTTCGAGGCCAGCCTGGTCTACAAAGTGAGTTCCAGGACAGCCAGGGCTATACAGAGAAACCCTGTCTCAAAAAAACAAAAAACAAAAAACAAAAAAACAAAAGAAAAAAATAAAAAGATTAACATATGAACAACAGAAGCTTACCCTGTAGTTAGCAATGGTTCAGTGACAAGGTCTTGCCACAGGAGTATGAGGAACTGAATTCGAATTCCCAGATCCCATTCAAAGCAGGCCATGGCAGCTGTGACCCAAGAGCTCCTGGGGCAAGATGGGAGGCAGTGACAGGAGGCTCCCAGAAGCTTCTGAGTCAGCCAGCCTGGGGTGTGCAGTGCAGAGGCAAGCAGGGACCCCTGCTCAGCACTAGGTGAGGATCGACAGCTGAGGTTGACCTTGGACCTCCACATGGACACCATGGTCCATGTACACCCACACACATAGCTTCCTTCATGTGTAACTCTTTACCGCCTCTCAACTGTTTCCCACCTGTAGGGTCCTTTACCACAGAGAGTCTTAGAGCACTTCCACTGTTCTCAGTGCCGTGGGAGGCCAGGAGTTTATAAGCTCTAGCTCCTGGCCTCCACTGTAATAGGCAGTTAGGTCTCTATAAAAAAAAAAAGCCATAGATTTAGCAATTTATAAACAGAAGAAATGTACTGCTCGTGGTTCTGAAGGTGGAGCAGTTTAACCTCAAAGCTTCAGGAAACTCAGCAATTCCCAGCACTTGGGAGGCAGAGGCAGGCGGATTTCTGCTCTACAGAATGAGTTCCAGGACAGCTAGGGCTACACAGATAAACCCTGTCTCAAAAAAAAAATTGTGCACCCTGATATATTCTTTATCTGTGGCCGACCTGGCTCTATGCTATGGCTGGAGGGGCCCTTGGGATAAACTGCACAGTTCAGATTTCCCTGGACCTAGTGCCTTGAAGCAAACCACTGCACATGTCATTAGGGTCTTGCTCATGCTGTGTTTTCATTGACAGGCATGCTCTGGATATTCGGGAGCACTACGAGAGAAAGCTCGAACGGGCTAACAATCTGTACATGGAGCTGAGCGCCATCATGCTGCAGCTGGAGATGCGCGAGAAGGAGCTCCTTAAGTGAGTACTCAGCCCGGGGTCCATCTTCACTGCTTGGAGTCTGTCAGTCAACGGGACATGTCACTCCTGCGTGGGGCCGCTACAGTGCACATGCAGATATTAGTCACATTTCCTTAAGGACTTGGCTGAGGCATACAAGCAAGGTCTGGTACGGGCATACTCCCTGGGCTAGCATGTGTACTTCAGTTGCCAGAGTTCAGAGAGGGGCTTCATGTTTGGAAGAACTTAGTGTGGATAAGCAGAGACTTGCTGGCCATTGAGAGTAAAGTTCTGCTGGAAACTGTTTAAGGGATCCCTGATACTATCAAAATAACCAGGGGGTCTTGACCCCAAATAAGCAAAGCTTCAGTCCTTTATCACATTGGGGAAGAGAAAGATTAATGCAGGAGTTTGAGCTAAGGACAGAATAAAGTTGAGTTAATTTAAATTCAGTACCTTCAGTTTGTTTGCCTAAACTTGAGTAGCAGCCTGGTTGTACAACGAGCTGGTATCTGTTAGGTGTAGCCAGAACCTGTGGGCAAATGAAGATACTCTGCACTGGCCACACCCTTATCTGTTTCAAAGATAATTTACTACACATTTTATTCACAATTTTATATGTATTAATATGAATGGGACCTCTTTTCTACTTGAAGCATTTTTCAAATTAGTTATTTGAGAGTTTTCATAAAATGAGCTGAGTTTTGACGGTATTCAGTCCTACCCATCTTCTCCTAGGTCTTCCCCCCCCCCACTTCCCTACCCATCCAACTTTATGCCCACTATGGCCAACATTAAAGAAAACCAGCTCTCCCTCCCTGGGTAGCTGTCAGGCAGCAGCTCCTCGGCTTAGGGGCATGTCACCATGTCAGACTCCTCTCTCCTTGCTAGGATTCGGTTTGAGCTTGCACGGGACTGGTGCATGCTGACAGATCCACTTTAGATTCAAGTGTGTCACTCACTGTCCTGCTGTCTCCAGAGGATGCTGTTATCTTGTGCTTGCTCAGCACCTCTGGCTTCTACAGTCTTTCTGCTCCTTCTTCTGCCATGAGCTCTGAGCCTTTGGGAGGAGAGGGCACCATGTTTTATGTTCCCTGTAGGAAACATCTCACAACAGCCTCTTATGCGCTCCATGTTGGCCAGCTGCAGGTCTCTGTATGAATCATTACCTACTTCTCAGGTGAGGTAGAGAGATACATAAATCTAAAGGTGTACAGAGAAGTCATTAGGAGTCGATTTGACACTGTGTCCAATGAATAGAATAGTAGGAGGTTCTCCTTTAGGACCTGTTCTAGTTTAGCCAGAGATGCTCAGCCTGAAGGTGATACCAGCTGTGGGCTTTGTCTAAAGCCAAATGAGAAAGCAGCTATTGCCCCTGCGCGCTCTGTGCCACTGCTGCACCAGTGGGCGTGCCTCGCCAGGCTGGCCCGTCATGATCGTAGGTTTCAGAGTTCACAGCAGGTTAGATCCATAACTCCCTTCCTCCACCAGTAGCACATGTAGAACCATCCAGCACTATGGAAGCTAGCCAATAATGATGGGGCCTCCAGGGCAGTGTCAGCTTCATGTTTCTGTGCTATGTAACTCAAACACAAGACCTTCAGCAATGGGGTCTTATTGTCACATTCTGGAAGGAAGCCAAGAGCAGTGGCTCCAGACTACAGAAGTCATCTTCTTATTTGCCAGCCCATGGCATCTAGTAAGGGCACTGGCAAACCTTTATAGGGTAACTATATTTCTCTCTCTCTCTCTCTCTGTGTGTGTGTGTGTGTGTGTGTGTGTGTGTGTGTGGTAGTTTTCCATTTAATTGTTTCGAGAAGCTTCTAGAGATTTTTTTATCTCTCTCCATATCCCCCCCTCTACCCAGCTTTCCCATCCCCCATGCCAATTTAACCCTTCCTGTTCCTTTCATCCTCCTCAAGCTTTTATACCACTGCGTTTATATCTCCTTTCTCTTTAAAGCCCCCCCCCCACTGGGCTGCACCCCTCAGTGTTCTCCCGACCTCCATGGTCTGGAAATAATAAACATATCTATCTGACAATTTTGAAATTTTTCTATCTTCTCTTTTAAAACTTGTTTGTATATTATGGTTATCTTGCCTGCATCTGTGTCTGTGTACCATGTGTATGCAGTGCCCACAGAGGACAGAAGAGGACATCAGATCCACTGGACTGGAGTTACAGAGGGCTGTGGACTGCCTGTGGACTTTGAGAATCAAACCCCTTTCTCTAGAGCAGCCACCACTCTTAACTGCTCAGCCCCATTTATTCCACTGTGTAAATGTATCACCTTTTCATTATGCATTCACCGGTGTGCGGGTGTCTAGGCTGTTCCCATCTCCTGACTGTTACGACTGATGCAGCGATGTGCACAGATGAGTGGGTCTCTCTGTAGCAGGACATGGATTGCTTGTATATATGACCAAGAGTAGCATAGCTGAGTCACATGATAGATCTATTTCTGGCTTTTTGAGGAAGTGGCACAGTGGTTTCCATGGTGATTGTACCAGTGTACATTCACCTAGAAGTGAATAAGTGTCCCCCTTTCCCCATATCGACGCCAGCATTTGCCATTATTTGTTGGGGGTGGGGAGTATAATCTTAACTGTTCTAGTTAGGGTAAGATGAAATTTCAAAGTGATTTTTATTTGCATTTTCCTGATGTCTAAGAGTGTTGAACATTCCTTAAATGTTTCTCAGCAATTTGAGAACTCTATTTAGTGCTATGGCCCATTGGATCTGGAGTTACAGATAGTAGTGAACTACCTGAGCCTGACTTGGATGCTAGGAATTGAACTCAGGTCCTCTGGAAGAGCAGCTACTGCCCTTAACCTCTGGGCCATATTCCCAGTGCCCGCCTGTGATTTGGGGGATGCTTACTTAATGTAGTGCTCTGGTTAGCAACCCCTTATTAGATTCTGACTCTTCCTCTTCTGTAGGTGAGGATTAGGAGGGTGTTGTCTAGTTCCACAGCCTCCGTCTTCCATCAATCTCTGTCAAGCCTTTATTCTACCAAAACCAATGAGTGTCTTTTTTCCTTTGTCCCACAGGCGAGAGCAAGCAGTGGAAAAGAAGTACCCTGGAACCTACAAACGACACCCTGTCCGTCCAATCATCCACCCGAATGCCATGGAGAAACTCATGAAAAGGAAGGGTGTGCCTCACAAGGCTGGGGTGCAGACTAAGCGGTGAGCCCCCTGTGTCCAACCATCAGGAACCTGGGAAAGGTGGTCTCAGAGTGTGTGTGGAGGGGGACAGGGGGACTGTTTTGTAGCTCACCAGCTGCGTACTGGGCTGTAGATGAAACCACACAGGAAGACCCCAGGCGTCTCACATTTACTACCTGAGGCACTTTATCTGAGCACCACATACAAGTTAGAGAAGCATACAGGAAGGACAGGCAGATTTGGGTTGCTATCCATCCATGTTGCTCTGCCTCTTTCAACACCAGTAAGTATCCTCTTGAGTAAATCAGACCTGAGTAATCAGGTCTTGATTTTGACACAGTGATCTGTGCATTTTTATCAGTATGTTTACTTTGTTGTTGTTGTTTGTTTTTCATCATCTTCTTCATCCTCTTCTTCCTCCTCTTTCTCCTCTTCCTCCTCCACCTCCTCCATCTTCTTCTGCTGTTGCCCAGACTGGCCTCAAACTCAATGTCCTTCTGCCTCAAACTCTTAAGTAGCTGGGGTAATAACAAGTGTGTTCGATCACACCCAGATGTGTAGTTTGAATAACATGAAATCACCTTTAGGGTACTGGCGTTCAAAATCAGGGTTTAACTTTTAAGAAATTACTCTTTCCCCCATTTGCTTGCTCATTAGTTGGTTGGCCCGGCTGTTAGTTAGTTGGTTGGTTTTATTGAGATAGAGTTTCTCTGTATAGCCCTGACTGTCCTGAAACTCACTCTGTAGACCAGGCTGGCCTCAAACTCAGAAATCCTCCTGCCTCTGCTTCAAGTGCTGGGATTAAAGGTGTGCACCATCACTGCCTGATTTCTTTCCTCTTTTATAACATTTGCTTTATATTGGTTTAAACTCAGAATTAAAGAATGGAGATACATCTCTGTAGAGAGTACGCTTAGGATGCTCGAAGCCCAAGTTCGATGCCTCGCACCTTTGAAAATATCTTAAGATACCTTTCATTCCTTTTGGAATTACCAGATGCTATTGAGCCTTAGAATTCTCACATGCCGAAGAACTGGCTCCATCCCAGACAGGTTAACAGAAGGAGAGAATGTCCCAAGCCTGAGCTTGTAAGAGTTGAACCAAGTGCAGTTAAAACAAAAACAAAAACAAACAAAAACAAAAAAACCCAGGAAGGAGAAAACGCAGGCCAAGAATGTGTTTTTTACTTTTAAGTACAAATAAGAAAGTAGCAGGGGGTTTTATGGCATTTCCAAACACTCTCAGATCTCATTGAGGCCACCACTCTCTTCTCTCTCTTCTTCTCCACCTCCCATATTCCTGCTCCTCATCCCTGCTTGAACCCCAGCCTCCTCCCCTTCTTCCTCAGAAGCCCTGCCCTGACTCTCCAGGGCCTCTTCCTCATTTCCTGACCTCTACACATGCTCACTGGCACATAAAGACATGTGTCTACATCAGAAGCTGGGATTCACATATGACAGAGAACATGGAGTGTTTGTGTCTGAGCCTGGGTTACCTTAATAGTTTTCAGATCCATCTATTTTCCTGAATTATCCATCATTTCGGTTTTCTTTACAGCTGAATAAAATTCTGCAGTACGCATGTACCTCGTTCCCATTACCCTCTGTTCTGTGGATGGGTAACGAGGCTGCAGTAAACATGTGTACACATGATTCTCTGTGGTAGGGCACGCAGTCCGTCAGGTATTTCCACAGGAGTGGTAAAACTGGTCATGTGGGGACTCGAGCTCTTGATCTCCACAGCGGCAGGACCAGTTTACACTCCCGCCAGTGGTAAATAAGTTCCTCCTCACATCCTGGCCAGCACTGGCTGTCATTTGTTTTTCTTGATGAGAGTTACTGACTGAGGTGAGAAGGAACTCACAGTAGTTTTAATGTGTGTGTGTGTGTGTGTGTGTGTGTGTGTGTGTGTACAGATGTGCACATGTGTTCAGCTGCACATGTATGCACATACAGAGAGGAGAGCTCACTCGACTATTTATTGTTCCTCATGACATCTACATTGGCTTTTAAGGTTTTTGGTGTTTGTTTGTTTGTTTTGAAACAGGGTCTCACAGGCCTAGAGCTCACTAAATAGGCTAGGCTGAATCCTCCTGTCTCAGACTCCTCATTCCCCCTAAGCCCCCTCAAACCCAACTCCAAGCTGAGGTTCCTTTTTTTTTTTTTTTTGAACAAGGGAGCTGGGGATCACACTCATTTCCCAGGCTTATGTGGCAAGCACTGTGCTGACAGAGCCATTTCCCCAGCCCTGGCCATTTGTAAGTCTTCCTTTGGAGATAATTCTGTTCATCCCCTTAGCCTAGTTGTTTTAATTTGGTCACTTCCTGTTTGTTTGGGAGCTCTTTGTTTTTTTCCACACCGACCCCTGTCAAATCTACCTTACCCCATTCCGAAGGCTTCACTCCGTTACCTTCATCTCATGAGGTCCCACTTGTCAGCTGTTGCTTTATTTCCTGAGTGCTAAGAAGGCTGTGGGAAAACGGACATTCTAGCCTAGAACCCTGCAGTGCTAACTTCTAACGGGCACACCATGAGCTCCATCCAGGTCTATTCGCTTACCGAGCTGACCATCTTCTGCTCACTGGCCTAGAGGCTGATTTCAGGGGCAGCTGGCACAAACCTCGCTTTAGCCTTTTGTGGTACTAATTAGGGACAGCCTATCCAGCAAGTGAGTCCAAGAGCCAAAACCGGGGCAGGCAGCCTGCAAGTCACTGCTGTGAGTCACCTTCAGAGGTGGAGGTGTTAGATTATTTAGACAGTTCAGTCATTTCCAAGTTGGAGATTCAGAGACTTTGGGAGAGAGGTCGGAGAGAAAAGAAAGGAGAGAAAAGAACAGGTCCTCCTAGGCTGTTTCCCATCAGTCACCATCTGAAGTCTAAAGTCCAGCTTGCCATTTAGTCTAGAACTAGACGGGTGTTGAGTTCCATCTGCTTTTTGTTGCTGTGATAAAACATTGACCAAAACCAACTTGGGGAGGCAGGGGTCAATTTACAGATTACAGCCCAGGGAAGCCACAGCAGGAACTTGAGAGGAACCTAGAGTCAGGAACTCAAGCAGAGACCCTGGAGGAACACTGCTCACTGGCTTGTTCCCGGGCTCACAGTCAGCTACCATGCTTACACAGCCCAGGCCACTCACTTGTCCAGGAATGCCTGTCCCACAGTAGGCTGGGCTCTTCTACATTAACAGTTAAGAAAACCACACAGTTTTATACACTCGGGTAAATCTAACGAAGGTACTTCTTCACTTAAGAGTCCCTTTTGGGACGATGTGTCAAACTGATAGCCAAGATTGCCCTCCATAGTTTCATGATAGGTACAATGGACCCCTTGTCAACTTGACACACAAACACATCACTATTAGGCCTCAACCCTTATTTCCTTATTCATCCCCAAGATCTAAATAACATTAAAAGTCCTACAGTCTTTGCAAACTCTTACATATTAACATTTCAATCCCTTTAAAATACACAGTCTCTTTTAAAATTCAAAGTCTTTTTACAACTAAAAGTCCCTTAACTGTGGGCTCCACTAGAATACTTTCTTCAAGAGGGAAAAATATCAGGACACAGTCACAATCAAAATCAAAATCAAACTCCAACCGTGCAATGTCTGGGATCCAACTCATGATCTTCTGGGTTCCTCCAAGGACTTGGGTCACTTCTCCAGCTCTGCCCTCCGTAGCACACACCTTGTCTTCTAGGCCCCAGCTGCCTATACTCCACTGTTGCTGCTGTTCTTGGTGGTCATCTCATGGTATTGGTATCTCCAAAACACTGCTATCTTCCACTGCAACTAGGCTTTACCAATAGCCTCTCATAGGCTCTCTTCATGATGCCAAGCCTCAACTCCTTTGCATGACCCCTTCAAGTCCTGAGCCATCAATTGCAACTGAGGCTGCACCTTCACCAATGACGTTCCATGCCCTCTCACAGTACCCAGCCTCAACTGCTCTTCATGACCCCCTTCATGCCTTCAAAACAAGTATCACCTGGGTGACTCTTACACATTACACAAGTCCTACTGCAGCATGAGGTACAACCTTGGTTATCTCTGGAACACAGCCTCTGTGCTCTCAGAAAACACTTCCCAGAAGTTTTCACCGCAATGATGCTGGTCTCTTCTTAATCACTGTTAATTTCTTAGCTCCAGCTAACCGCATCAATAGTCCCAGTAATGCAAAGGTTTCAATTTAGTAGTTCTGGTATTTTGTTAATCACAGCTGATTCTTCAACTTCAGCTAGACAAAACCACAGAATCTTCACAATCAAAACAGCAACGGCCCTAGTAAGAGTCTTTAATCTTCCTCTGAAATTTCACAAGCCAGGCCTCCATCTTCTGCACTGTTCTCAACATTATCTTCCAAGCTCCTACACAACATCCCACAGAGCTCTTAACACTGAATAGATCTTCTAGCCCAAAGTTCCAAAGTCCTTCCCAAAACATGGTCAGGTTGTCACGGGAATACCCCACTTCTGGTACCAATTTGACTTAGTCAGGGTTTCTATTCCTGGACAAAACATCATGACCAAGAAACAAGTTGGAGAGGAATGGATTTATTCAGCTTACACTTCCACATTGCTGTTCATTACCAAAGGAAGTCAGGACTCAAGCAGGTCAGGAAGCAGGAGATGATGCAGAGGCCATGGAAGGATGTTACTTACTGGCTTGCTTCCCCTGGCTTGCTCAGCCTGCTCTCTTATAGAACCCAAGACTACCAGCCCAGAGATGGTCCCACCCACAATGGGCCCTCCCGCCTTGATCACTAATTGAGAAAATGCCCCACAGCTGGATCTTGTGAAGGCACTTCTCCAACTGAAGCTCCTTTCTCTGTGATAACTCCAGACTGTGTCAAGTTGACACACAAAAAACCAGCCAGTACAGTAGGGTCCTTCTAGCCTATTCCCCATAGACTTCAGTAAGTGTATAAAAGTTTGTCTAAAAAGGAAGCCTGAGGTGGGAAAGAACTGTGCCCTGGAGTCAAAGACTCCAGGTAAAGAATCGGCTCTGCTTGATGATGACAAGCCACACCACTGTGGTACCCAATGGCAATCTGAATTCCTGATGTAATAGATATAGTCCTGTGAGCCAGGTACTTTACATGTGTGAGGACTTTTGTAGGCTCCCCCTCTGTGGGGTTTGCACGTCTCCTAACTTGGGATACTTTCTCCTCATCTTTCCTTTGGATGACCTCACAGCCTGTTACCATGCTAACCATGGTAACATGCTAACCCAGCCCTGGAGGGCTCCCTTGTCTCAGTAGAAGTCCTTGAACCTCTTTCACTCAAGTCCTCTCTACAGCACAAGCTGACCAGCCACACTGTCCAGTGTGCTCCTGGGCTAGCTTAGTGGTGTCTCAGGTGCCTCGACTGAACTAGGAAGAACTAGGGCAGCATGCAGAAGGGCTGCTGCCTGCCCTCTTCCAATAAGAGCCACCACATCTGGTGCCTCATAATTAGCTGAGAGAGTATTTCTGCTGTTTATAAAAGGGATGTGTGGGGCTGGAGAGATAGCTCAGTGGTTGAAAGCACTGACTGCTCTTCCAGAGGTCCTGAGTTCTGGTCCCAACGACCACATGGTGGCTCACAGCCATCTGTGATAGGATCTGGTGCTCTATTCTGGAGTGTCTGAAGACAGCTACACTGAGCTTATATATAATAAATTAATTAATTAATTAAAAAAAAAGAAACGTGTGGACGTTCCAGCTAAGGGTTCCTCTTGCTCTGTCTCATCTGGTCCAAAACATGGAGCAGTGCTCAGGAAGTGCTGTTTACCTGTGGGCTCGGATCTACTTCTATGCCCTACTTGTGACCTTCATGGCTAGTCCTATAGGCATGGAACACACTGAGCAAGGCTTCTTCCTATTAGGATAAGAGTAGAATGTTAGGTTGGAGACAAGGCCCAGTTGGTTGAGTGCTCTTAGAACATTCACAGAGTCCCGGATTCTGATCCCAGCATGGTATAAACAGGGCACAGTGACACATGCCTGCAATTTCAGCATTCAAGAGGTAGAAGCAGGATGATTCGCTCAAGGTCATCCTCGAAAAGTTCCAGGCCAGCTCGGCTGGGGACCCAGTCTCAGAAGGGAGAAAGAAGCAGAAATCCACAGTCGCTCTCAGCAGCCCTCTTCTGCTGCTTCTGCCTAACTTCCTGGCCTCCCTTTCCCTCCTCTCTGCTCCCCCCCCCCCTTTAACAAGACTCCCTGCTAGAACCAGTCATACACAAGGATGGGTAAAACATAGTCTTATCCTCCCATGACCATATCCAGGCCAAATTCTTGAACATTTTAAACCTTGCATATTGAGCCTGAGGTTTGTTCTGTGGTAGCATACCTTTCCTTAGGGATGGACAGCATGCCCAGGTGCATCATTAGACTGATGTCTGATGTGAGCATACTCCTGGGCCTGTACCTTGCCATGCCAGTACCAAGCTGATGGTCAGGATCACCAGGAAGACGTTAAGGACCTTGTGGGACAGAATTCTAAGAAATGAATGCATAATTTAGTGACTCAGAATCCAGAAAAGTAACAGCTGCCAGTGAGACAGCTTAACCAGTAAAAGAGCACAAACCTGATGCCCCGAGTTCAATTCCCAGATTCCATGATGGGAGGAGAGAGCCAACTTCCCCAATGTTGTTGTCTGACCTTCATACATGCACTATGGGACACACATACTCTCTCTCTCTCTCTCTCTCTCTCTCTCTCTCTCTCACACACACACATACACACACACACACACACACACACACACACACACACACACTCACACACACCCCAACCACATATACTCTCCACAATCATAATTAAATCTATTTAAATTAAATAGTTTAATTAAATTAAAAATTAAAAAATCACTCTAAGTGGATATTTAGATTGTCTCCCAGTTTTTTGCAGTTTTAAGCATCCAACATTAAACAGCTCTCTTGTGTCTATTTGTTGCCTCCAACGGATAAAATCCCGGTGTCTCTGAGTGCTGACTGAAAGAGTATATGAAGCCAGGAAGCCTGATAGCTCCAGGATTCGGGAGGCTGAAGCAGGAAGATTGCCACAAATTTGAGACTAACCAGGGTTATGGAGTAAGACATTATCTCAAACAAACATATGAACGATAACAACAAAGATTGCAGGGCTAGGGTGCAGCTGAGCAGTAGGGCGCTTGCCTAGCAGGCACAAGACCCTGGATTTGATCCCCAGCATTGCAAGTTTATAATCCAAGAAAGTATTGTAAAGCTTGGCATATTTCACCCCAGTGTTAAACATGTTTTGATGCGTTTGAAACAAATCTGTTCTCCTCCCCAGGCCAGACCTGTTGCGATCCGAAGGCATTCCTAGTACAGAAGCGGTTCCCACTGCATCCCCCCTGTCTGGAAGTCCCAAAATGTCCACCGCAAGCAGCAGAAGCCGGTACCGAAGCAAACCACGTCACCGCCGAGGGAACAGTAGAGGCAGCCATAGCGACTTCGCAGCAATCTTGAAAACCCAGCCCGCCCAGGAAAATTCACCCCACCCCACCTACATGCACCACACTCAGGCTCAGTGCGCTTCAGTCCATCAACATAACCCTCTCCAGCAGCAATACCAGCAAATTCCTCCTGCCCAGCCTCAGAGCCGGCATCCCAGACTCAATGCGCATGGGCAGGACATTGCAACCTGCGCCAATAACCTGAGGTACTTTGGCCCCGCAGCGGCCCTGCGGAGTCCACTCAGCAACCATGCACAAAGACAGATGCCTGGCTCAAGCCCCGACCTCATCTCCACAGCCATGGCTGCAGATTGGAGAAATTCTGAACTTGATCAAGACCAAGTTGGACCCTGGGGCTGTTGTCAGGCTGAACCCTATGATCCCTGTTTCCAGTGCAGGCCAGAACATTCTGGGTCTTTAGATGTTCCCACTACTGAGCCAGTGGGGAGGAGCCCAGACCTTTCCAGTTCACCAGCACACAATCCTCTTTCAGGAAATGCCCAAGGCTCTGAGAGAACAGGGGCAAATGGATTCAGTGGCTGTCAGTCTGGTATTTCTCATCAATTCACACCCCCAATGCTACCTCAGAAGACACGGCCCCTTCAGAAGGTAAGGTTTAACAAGTGTAGACTGTCTCTGACATCAAAGGGTGATATCCTTTGGTGTCAGAGACAGTCATGTGGTGCACATTATGAAATTGGACATTTAAAGGTGTGCGTTTGGGAAAAGAGTGTGCATTGGGAAAAAGACTTTCCCTCCACAGCACTTCAGTGGTGGGCCAGGGAGTTCATTTGGCGGATTACTGGCCTGGGAGACAGGGAAAACCATATTTTAGAGATACACAGTCAACAGGTTTGGAAACTGTTGTCCTAGAACTCCAGTCTTGCTCGGTATCACAGGAAGGTTAGGAAATGGAGGTTCCTGGTGTGCCATAGCAAACATGACCTTGGAGACGTCACACAGTAAACTCTGTCACCCAGCATCTCCTGCATCCATTTGACTACCCAGCCCTTTAAAACATGTGCTTCTAATCCCCCTTGGCACTAATGCTTTTTACAATACTCTTGAGAAAACATTAACAACCATCTTGGCCCAGCTAGTTACCTAGCAGTCCTCTGTGGTGCCAGAGATCCTAAGCTTGGGGGTCAGACAGTTCAGAGTGAGGCTTGTCCACCTACCACCTCTGTGAATCCGCCACTGTCTAGACAAAGTGCCAATAGTGGACTCAGCCAGGCTTCATGATTTGAAGACTACACGAATTAGTAAGTAGTGTCTAGAAAGGCATCTGGAATACAGCCCTCTTTAAAAGTTATATTGTCTTGCTAAGGTTTCTAACACAGATTATTGGGAAAAGTATGTGGAACATGGTAAACATGTAATTCTAAACATTGTCACTGTTGAGAAAAGGGAAGGAGAGCTGAGTGTGTTTGGTGAGCTAGATACGTCATGGGAGAGGAGCTGAGGCTGAGGACTACGCACCGTCTCAGATCTGTGTTTCTGTCCACACGGGCTGCTGCCGCTGCCTAAGCGGAGGTTCATGTGTGCTGTCAGGTGGTACACTTGATATGAGCTAATTCATTCCGCAGCCCCCCAGCTCCTGTGGCCAGTTACATAGAGTCCTTCCATTTAAACTTTACAGGCTGGCTGGTTGGCTAGTTGATTGATTTGGTCTGGTTTGGTTGGGTTTGGGACGGGGAGAGACAGAGTCTTGCTGAATATAGCTCAAGCTAGTCTCAGACTTCTCCTGTCTCAGCCTCCTGTGTGCTAGGATTATAACAGACACTGCAGCTGGTCTTTGCTACTTTGTGGGTTCTTTTTCCCACCCTTTGTCTGTCCCTGCTCTGGTTTCACCCCCACCCCCCAACACTATTTAGGAAGAAACAAGGACAGAGGGAAAAAGAAATTAGAAAAATCCCTGAATCTAATTCCTTTCCTCTTGTTTCTTCTTTGAGCACAACTACTAACAAACCACACCAACCCCCTCACTGAATGACCAACAACCACCAACCCCATCTATTGGGGCTCTAGCATTTATATGCCCTCTGAAAAGTTCCCAGAATTCCAAATGTCACACAATTGCAGAAATTATCTCTAGCTGGCAAAACCATGCTTCTGCTAGAGCACGAGGCACATCATAGTCAGCTGGCGCAGACAGTCCAAAGCAGCCACATATCCCTATACCTAAGATTAAAAACAAAAGCACATTCTTACAGTATTTTTGAGCTGTCACTATAATATATCACCATACCCATCTTGGTTTATTTGATGGCAGATGCTTTTTGCCTCTAGCCATCTTGCCAGCCTTGACCTAGTTCAACGCTTTTTATCTTCATTATTCTGTAGCCATCTCAACAACCAATTTTAAAACATTTTCATCAACCTCAAAAGAAACCCGTATCTTTTCTTAGTCATTCCACACCACACGTTCCTTTGAATGATCTTACTGGCAGTTCAATGCCACCTATGGCTCTGCAGGTCTGAGAACACACAACACGTTCAGCTATGTTGAAACTGCACACACCCCACAGCCACTCAGCTTCCCAAGATGCACTTCAGTGGGGGCTCCTAATATAACTGCCTATCTGGCAACTAGGATGACTCCATCCCTGTCTTTTCTATTAAGAAAAAGAACCCAGACATGTCAAAATACAATGAATATGATTGTGATATTTTAGAATGGGCTTTAGGTCATTCCCTCTGGCTCAGGGGTGGGACCATCTAAGCTCCCAGGAGACTCTGTAGTCCAGGGTATTGTAGTGCTGGGGTAAGGGCAGTTGATCTTACCTGTGGCTGATTTCCTGCTGCTAGATGAGATCTTCCCCTTGAGGAAGATCAGCTGTCAGCCAAGCACTTAGACAGCTCTTCACATCAGCCACGGAACCCTGCAATCCTCTCAGTGGTCTCAGACGGAGCACCCTTGTCCCCGACAACTTGTGGATTCAGTAAAAATGCCTAGAGACCATTTTTTTTGTTAAGTTGTAAAGTAATGACACACATTTGTGTGATTGCACCTTCAGTGGAGTTGAATATGAACAAGGTACAATCTGAGGTTGAAACTCCATATGTCTTGATGTAGCTGGAGTATTAGTGATGAAACAGTTGCTATGGAAATGGGAAAGCATTTGCTGGGCTTTGCAGAGCTGAAAGTGCCTAGGTGGAACTTCTATGAAAGACCCTAGAGCCACTTATGGCAACAGTTACAGGACAGTGTCCCAAATCCATGACTTCACCAACTTCCTCTCTGGGACCTCTACCTCCTGAAGGCAAAGGGGAAGTCCTGTGTCTTCTAGCACCTGGCAAAGGACCTGTTGTCATGGAAACAGGGCATACTGCTGCTGAATGGGAGGTGTATATGGATGTGTTGGTTTGGGCTGCTCTGTTTCGGTATTGGGGAGTCGTTCGTTTTATCTGGAAGCTGCTTTGCGTTTTTTGTTGTTTGTTTTTGAGACAGTGTTTGACTAATTAGTAGGCCAGACACTCACTGTGCCGAGCTGTCCTCATCAACCTGCCTCAGCGGGATGGTAGGATTCCAGTTGTGAACTGCCCTGCCCAGATGTGGATGGACATGCTTAAAGAGGCCATGAACAGGGTATCACTAAACCCCTCTGGATGAAGATTGAACCTGTGAGAGGCAAGGAGAGATAGGGAAGAGGGAAACCAATAAAGGCCTTTTCTCCTTGTCCTCCTCAGAGTGGCGATGACTCCTCAGAAGAGGAAGGGGAAGTGGACAGTGAAGTAGAATTTCCTCGACGACAGAGGTAAGGCCTGCACGAGCCTGTGACTGTGTTCGGTATAACGGGAAAGCCTGTCCCTGCATGTGCTACACCTCCTGGCTCAGCCAGAGGCCCTTCTGCAGCCACCGTACATGGAAACTGAACCAAGTGCTGATGTCTTTCTGTCACCATGTCTGAAAGTTGCCTCTGCACAGCAGGTCACAGGTCATCAGATTCATTTCCAGAGAAATGGAGCAGAGTACAGACCCACTGTCACACTGAAGAGCACAAAGTCTGCTTCAGGAGGGGTGGTACTTGTTTGTGGCGACTGATGATTTCTAGTGGGCCTCCTCGAGATAGGCTGTTCATGCTGCGAGAGCCAAATGTCACACACAGGAGTGTTTATGGATCATTTATTTCTCCCAGTTGTGGAAGCCAGAAAGTCAGAGCACACAATGGCAGGGGGTTCCATCCCACTAGGCACAGCTTGCTTCCTAGCTTGCAGATAGCCACTTTCATCCTGTGTCCACACATGGGAAAGATGGATAAACAACAGAATTTGGGAGGGCACAATTCAGTCCGCTCCTCTACTTCTGTAAATGTTTCCTACCAAGCTTGACTTTTGATCTTCCTCTGGGGCAGGAGGTCCAGTATTCCGGTCCCTCTGGGTGACAGACAAGGCAGGGAGAGGCTCGTGCTCTGGTTACATCTACTTGCTTCCCCTGTTTGCAGGCCTCACCGCTGCATTAGCAGTTACCAGTCATACTCAACCTTTAGCTCCGAGAACTTCTCTGTGTCTGATGGAGAGGAGGGCAACACTAGTGACCACTCGAACAGTCCCGATGAATCCGCCAACAGACGGCAGGACCGCCTGGCAGAGACGCTGGACGACCTGCTGTCTCAGACACCCGAGGCCCCCATCGAGATCTCCTCCCACTCAGATGGGCTGTCTGACAAGGAGTGTGCTGTTCGGCGCGTGAAGACACAGATGTCCCTAGGCAAGCTGTGTGCCGAGGAGCGCGGCTACGAGGTGGGCACCGCTCGCTCCTCACTCCACTCCACCCTTTCTGGTTCTTCTGCGCTTAGAGTATTTTCCTAGTTTGCTCTCTGTTGCTGTGATACACACACTATGACCAAAAGCAACTTAGGGAAGAAAGGGTTTATTTTACTTACAGCTCACAGTCCATCACTGAGAGAAGCCAAGGCAGGAACTGAAGCAGAGCAGGAACCTGGAGGCAGGACCTAAGCAGCGGCCATAGGAAATGACTGCTCAACTTGCTTTTTCTTCTTCTTCTTCTTCTTCTTCTTCTTCTTCTTCTTCTTCTTCTTCTTCTTCTTCTTCTTCTTCTTCTTCTTCTTCTTCTTCTTCTTCTTCCTCCTCCTCCTCCTCCTCCTCCTCCTCCACCTCTTCCTCCTCCTCCTCCTCCTCCTTCTTCTTCTTTCTCCTCCTCCTCCTCCTTCTTCTTCCTCCTCCTCCTTCTCTTTCTTTCTCCTCCTCCTCCTCCTCTTCCTCCTCCTCCTTCTTTTTTTTAGTACAGCCAAGCCCACCTACCCAGGGGAGTGGTACCACCCACAGTAGACTGGACAATAATTGTCAATCAAGAAAACACTTCACAGACTTGCCTACAGGCCAGTCTGATGAAAGCATTTTCTCAATTCAGGTCTTC
The DNA here is from genome assembly GCF_000001635.26 of Mus musculus. Classification (NCBI taxonomy): domain Eukaryota; kingdom Metazoa; phylum Chordata; class Mammalia; order Rodentia; family Muridae; genus Mus; species Mus musculus. The sequence continues at coordinate 21,927,108 of NC_000082.6, forward strand.
TCTTCTCAAATGACTCTAGCTTGTGTCAAGTGGGGGTGAGGGGGGAACCTACCCAACACGAGGATGTTCATGTCTCAGGGTTTTTATTCAGTAGATAAAACATATTCTGCCTCCACAGCGCACATGAAAGCGTATAGTCACCGGGGCTCATGTCTCACCAGTGAGGCAGAGACATGGAGTGTTCCAGAATCCTCACCTCCTCACCCCATCTTCCATTCCCATTAAGGGACTGAGTATTCTCCCACCCACACCCTTGCTGTCCTCTGGAAGACACTGTCACAGAACAGAAGACACTGTCTCTTCCCTAGACTAGTACAGCCTTTGGAGAATCAGGAGAGCTTGGTGCTCATAATTGCAAAACCCGGACTCAGGCCACCTACATGCAAGCCCCAGTCCCACTACCTACTGTGTGACCTTGAGCAAGTTGCTTACCCTCTCAGAAGGTCAGTCTCCTTGCCTGTAAGATGTGTGATCTCTATCAAATCTGTGAGAAATGATCTCTTTCAGCAGGTGAGTGAATTGGATTGACAGAGGTAAAGGTCTTAGAGTAAGTGGAACCTGGGTCACTGGAATGCTATGGAAATGAGAATGTGGGGACCTGGTACAGGTGTCACCCCCACCGCCAACATTACCAACTTTATATAGCTCTGTTCTCCATAAGCAACCCCAAGAACAGGGCCCAGCCTCATTTATCTTTGTGAGCTCCTATAGCATGGGCAGTGTTGAGCTCACCTTCAGTGAGGGCCATTGAGGGGTGAGGCTGTCACATGCAAAGTGTTCAGCATGCTGCCACTGAGGGTTGTGGAAGAGAATTAAGAGCTCTTGTCTGAACTTTGCAGAACCCTGTGCAGTTTGGAGACTCGGACTGTGACTCTTCAGAGGGAGAGTGTTCCGATGCCACAGTTAGGACCAGCAAGAACTACAGCTCTGCCACCTGGTGACAAGGGCTCTGACTCCTCTCCAGCAATAGACTCCTCCCACCTTCATCTGTCTGGGAGGAGTGGCCCTGTCCCAGAAACAAGCCACAGTGACAGGAACATGAGACTTGTCAAATCTCTGGGAAATACCCAAATGAAACTACGTCTCACTGAGCATTTCAATCAAGAATGGCAGGGATCTATTGTACTGAATACTCCGGCTACTGTAACATTGATTTTATTTATTTTTGTTGGACATTTTAACACTTTATATTGTAAAGAGTGAACTATATATGATGCAGACACAATAATTTCTTTACAAAAAAATTTAAGGAAATGTTGCTCTTTAGGAACAACATTTGGAATTTGTGGGGCCAGGTGTCACTGTCACTTGAACACAGGACTGGATCTTTCGTCCATGCTTGAAGAGTTTGTAAGGAGACATGTTGAACATTGAAAACACAAGCCAAAGGAAGCGCAGCCACATTAAGGTCGACTGGCTCGTCCATGTGAAGGATGGAGACGACCTGGAAGTTGAGTGATCTCATAGCACCAATGCCTTGGAAGGGCATGTGCTTCCTCTAGGAGGAAGAGCCACACAGAGCTGTCACTGCACATCTGGAAGCCATTTCGTTTCGTGAACGTTAAGCAGAACCTGGTGGTCAGAGCTTTAGCAGCATCAGGTCCCGCCCTCAGCACATGCTTCCCATTCAGTGCCGCCATTTCCCCACCCCTGACCAGCGTGCTCTTCTAGACGCAGTGCCATTTCTTCCAAGTAGCTTCCTTTCTTTCCGCCTGTTGGCCACTGCTTCTAGGAAGGAGAAAGGGTCCGGAAGGAGACAAAGGGGGAAGATGGAAAGAGCATCTGTGACACAAGCCTGTAAAACTTCCTTCTCAAGGTGGCTCTGTTCAGCTATCTAAGCAAGACGGTGTGACCCTCTCTGACCAGGTTGTCTACCTCCTGGAACCACACTGATTCACACAGAAGGCAGCTAGGATGTGCGCACCCAGTGTCCATCCCAAACCATCTTTATTTTGTTCATGATCTCATTCTAGCTCGGAAGCTTTGGTGGCTGTCTGTCAATCACTGTAGCATAAAAGGCTAAGTTAGCAGCTCGTAAAAGGTGACCCCACCACCACCACATTTTTGCTAAATGCTATCTGTAAAATACGGTAGGTTTTTTTGTTTGTTTGTTTCTTTGTTTTCTGTTTTTTGTTTTCATTCTGAGTCACTGCAGTTTTGTCTAGTTGGGTCAGGAAACGTGTAGAAGGAACAGCTGATGCTAAGCAGGAATTAGAATTACTTTAGTTTCCCCAAAGCATGCGACTCTTCCTGTGTCTAGAGTTCTGGGCTGTGAAAGGTACCCTGAGGTGCTTTGTAGAGCCTTGGTTCGAAGCAGGAAATGTCTCACAGTCCCCTGAGGGCTGGGTCACAGGTGGGCACCACCATGCCTGGCTTAAAGATGTTTCATCTAGACTTTATGTATACGCACGTTGGCCCGATTCCTGTCTCTGGTGCAGGCTTCTGCCAAGCATTGACCTGCACTGGCTGTATTCTGATGTTGCATCCTGTGAGGATGTTAGGTATTAAGACATTCCAACCCCAGTGGAAATAGTGTCCATGGGCTGGGTGTCACTCACTGACTGCGTCAGCCAAAATGAAGTGCAGGAGGGACTCAGAGCAGTCTTAACGTTTGATCCCTCCTTTGTTTACACTTTATGTTGAGACATTGATTTTAAAATTCAGTCTCTAATTTTTAGCTTATAGGAAAGATGAAGGAACTTGTACTAAGAAAGCAGTATTGTTTTGTTAAATTATTCCATTTTCTATGAACTGTAGCAGGACTACACAGAAGAGCTTAAGTTATGGCATTATTATTCTTGTTTTTATTTTATATTGTCATAATTTTCTGTTGACCAGAAGGTGTGGCTGACGATGTAGCACAACGGCTGTTTATTGCTAACCGTGAATTATTATGGACTTCTGTGGTCCTAAGTGAAGGCTGGGGATGGAGCTGCCTTTTGTCACTCCCAGCATTCCTCAGTGTTTTCCCTGGTCTCCTGACTACTGTAGCAATGGTCTGAGGAGGTGTGCTCTGCTCTGACACCCAACGGGTACACTGTGATTCTTTTTTACTTGATTGTAAAAGCTCCTGAATATGCAGGTGACCAAGTAGTTTAAAGGCTTCAAAAGTTATAAACTTTCTAAAGTGTTAGAATAAAATCATGGGACTGTAAGAGAGGCAAAAAGAGATTGAACGGTCCAGACGGCAAGACAGAGTGTTTCTGTGAGGACTCATGAGGTAGTTTCAAGAGTGGACAGCAAACCGGGTCATCATCTCCTTCTTGCTGAGTCCCACGGATTGGGAGAAGCAGAGAGACTAACAGAGACATGTACAACACCAGCAGGATGTGCTTCTGTGACTGCCTCAGGTCCCTCGTTCCTGTCCCACACAAAGCGGGAGCAGCTGTCTGTCCCGTGCACACCATTAGTGACAACAGTGAGCTCTGAAGAGCAGCTTCTGCCCGCACCTCCCAGAAAACCCACCCAGTACCTCAGCCTTCATCAGCATTCTGCATTCCCACCCTGCCTGTGTGACACCCCAAGGCCACCTTAACTGGATTCACCGTTATGGGATGCCACGCTATGCCAGGGATGTGCTGTTGATTCCAGTCATTTGCTATAGCATCAAGATGGGAGTGAAGTCCACATTTCTGTAGTAGAATTAACGAGGTTTCAGGAAAGGAAAAAAAAAAAGGTCCTAAGCAAGGTTAAAAGGGAAGAACGTTCCCTACTCCACCTGCCTTGTAGGATTCAGGAAACTCAACTGACTGTGTTTCCTTGAAAACATTATAGTCATCAGAAGGGCCTCAAGTGGAGAGATCGGGGAACATGAGAGTTCAATTCTTCAGTGCTGTTAGATGCCACCATGCTTTGGTGCTTTGAAGATCCTTGCCAGACCAATTTCAAGCTTCAGGACATACTGCGAGATGAATGGCTACATTCTTTGTCCAGCTTTTTTTTTTTTTTTTGACTGATGAGTCTCATTTTCTACTGCAATCAAGCACTAGATTTTTCTTTTTTCTAGATTATGTCCCTAAGTAAAAATCCCTCTTAAAATAATAGCCTAGCACAGTAATGGAGAAGCCTGTGTGCACTTTAAAACATACCCCACCACCACTAAGTTGAGAGCTAGCTGCAGGACTGGGGGAGATTCTGCCCATGACAGGGAAGATGACTTGGGTGGTCTGGTTGAAGATTGAGTATTTTAAGTCTTTAGTTCCACCAAGTTAATCCTGGAATTAAAGTCATTTTGAGTCAGTACTGTCTAGTGATTATTCAGGGCCATTGTGCTAAATTATTCCCCCAAGCTGCTCTGAGTGATGGAGACAATGGCGCTGGAGTCCCTGTTACTAACGCAGGCTTGTCAGTGCTCCCACAAGGTAGCCCCGACATCGTCCCCTTGCTCCCCATGAGGTAGCCCTGACATCATCGTCTCTGTGAGCATGTGTTCCTGTTGATCCAGTGGTTTACTGGTTTTCTTTTTCTTATGCCCTTACGTCTCAGATGTTTGCAATTATATGAGAATTGCATACCCGTAAATGACGAGCTATGATTATATTCAGTCCATGCCCCTCTATATCCCACCTAAACCACCCTCCTCCCAAGCCCAGGCTTTTGGGTTGTTGTTTTGGTAATCCACTAAACCCAGTTAGTGCCACCCAGGTATGCGTATGGCCATCCACTGGAGCAAGGGACACAAACAGCGGATCGTTTCTACAAAAGCGTGATTCTCCTCCCTCCATAGCTGTCAACTGCCAGTAACTCCTCAGTAAGAATAGGGCCGAGAGATCTCCTTCCCACGTCAAATTCTCTTTTTAGAAAACATTTCTATCTGGGTGTGGTGGCACATACCTTTAATCCTAGCTCTGGGAGAGACAGGGACAGGCAAACTCTGTGACTTCAAGGCTAGCCTGGCCTACATACAAGCCAGGCAGAGTGACTTGGTGAGACCCTTTCTCGATGATGATGATGATGATATCTAAGAGATTCCTGCCCTCCCCCACGTGTACCATGTTTATTTCTCGAAACCAAGAAACCATATTCCACCATGCTCCACCTCTACCCTAAACATCATGGCCTCCATCTGAGCACCATATGCCTCAGAGCAGAGCAGCGTTCACGACTGACTGGAACTGGTGTGCAAAGTACGCATTGACCATTTAAGATCTTGAGTTCCCTGATGGGCAAGTACAGGGCCATGCTAGGGGTCTCCTTATGGATCCCCAAGGCTAGCAGGGGTATACCATGACAGGCAAAGGGCCACTTGCCTTTACTCTGTCCCTTCGGACTGCAATCCAATTAACTAACCACCAATCGCGTTTCTTTACCCTCACTGAGCTGTACCGCGAATGAGCACACACTTCCCCATCTGCACAGAAGGTTCAGGTGTGCGGTCTATTACCTGTTTCCTCCCGAGATGATGTGAAAAATGATGTGATATTTTTTATCAAGACTTTTCTTCAACTGTCAGTGTGGATTCTGTGCCTTTCCAGTCAGCAAGTTTTTTCTTTGCTGATGCCATAGAACAAACGTCCCAATCTGCTCGCCTCCCTCTAGACTGGCCCACTGGATCCATACATTTGCTTATCTGCTCCGATCAATTGATACTGCAAAAGCTGTTTAAACAAGAATGAGCTGGAGTGGAGGGTGAGGTGGCACCTAGAACATTTCTCAGGGACGGGTGACTCAAGAGAGTAGCTCTCAGAAATGAAGAAACTGGGTGAGGCTTTGGGCAGCATCACGTGGTAACAGTGTGATGGAAGGATTTCAACCAGTGCCACACCCGCAGATGGCAAGGCCACTGTAAGGAAGCTTCCAGCAGAATCAAAGCCCTACTTCCAAGGGCCACTGTACAGCTCTGGGGGTGGATCAGCTAGGCTGCTGTCTGGTGATCATGGTCCTTCCATGGCTACAAGCTAGAGGGCCCAGCCACATGTGAGGGGTTTCGGGTGTATCATGATCACCCCACCCCAGTGGCTGTCCACATCTAGAGTTCCACTTCCCGAGGATGTGGAAACCCTTTGAGTCTTCTCTCTCTCTCTCTCTCTCTCTCTCTCTCTCTCTCTCTGTGTGTGTGTGTGTGTGTGTGTGTGTGTGTGTGTATCTGTCTGTCTGTCTGTTTGTCTCTCTCTGTCTGTCTCTGTCTCTCTCAGTAATGTGAGTTTCTATTGATTTAGAGCAAACGAATCTCTTTCTAATACTTGCGTCTCTCTCCCATGGTCTCAGCTCCCAGGCCCCCCACTCCACGTCATTTTCAGATACTGGCTCTGGCTTTGTACGGAACAGCAATGGGAACAAGAATGATTATGAAAACAAACCAATGCATGAAATTAAACAAAGAGTATACCTTCTGTTTTCTGGTCCTTTCTTTTCCTAAAGGGGATGTTTGCCCTACACACTGTCCTGACAGGATGTCAGGGAAAGGCAAGCTGGGTTCTACAGCAGGATCCTACATTTCAGTGACAACCACTCAAGGGGTGGTTTCCACTTTGTCTTGAGTGTTCCCATAAAGGCCTAGGCAGGCTCTCTGCTACTTCCTGAGCAATCCTGCTGTCCTTCCCACAGCTATCCTGATACCAATGACATCACTCTTAAAGAAGCCAGGGAGGAGAAGTGGGAAGCTGGCATAATTCTGTCAGAAGCCTGCTGAGAGTGAAAAGCTAAGCTAGCCTTTTGGATTTTTTTTTTCAGCCAGTTCTGCTCCCTCTGATAAGGGCAGTTGTGAGTGTGCAGATGTACAGACATGCTCTTATGGAATCTGTCTTCAATGCAGAACATTTATGTCTATGGATTTGGGAAATCTCATCTCCTGGGAGCCCACACCTGACAAGGTTCTCAACTGAGCCCAGTCTTGAGACAAACACAGCAGCTCACAAGTGATGGATGTCTTAGAGGGAGTTCTGCTAAGTCCTTGTCATGAGTTGTCCTCACAAGGTCCGAGGCCACAGAGCGATCAGCTCAGGTGCTAGCCCCACAGCCCAGTGCCCTAGCTGGAAGACACAATCACAGCTCTCAGATAGGCAATCACTAGGCAACCACACTGCTTTCTCTCTGAATTGAAAAGTACAACTATTCCTCAGCTATTCTCAGCACACTGGCTGACAGCCTCATTTAGTGACCCCATTCGCCCAGCAAGAGGAAGTAGAGGGGATTTGCAGGCCATTTGATTCCGATGAGACAGAGCAGGACCTTCAGATGGGTAGAATTTCCTCCGAACACATTCAGAACCTGCAAGGCTGGCTTCCGTTCATCTTTAATCATGTTTGAATCAGCCTAACTATCAAGACATATAACTACAAGGAGCTTCAACATGGATAGAAGTATCTGTGAACAGGGGAAATGCAGGAATCCCTGCACTTAAATGCTGCGTGTAAGACCTACGCAGCCCGTCATGTTTCCCTTGGCTTATGGAGAGGTAGATCAGCAGCAGAAAGGTAGAGAGGACACTCTTCAACAGAGTCACAGAGGACACACAGCTTGTCCAAAAAGGCCACCAGCATCATCTTCCAAGACATCTCAGGGTCCAGCAAGAGGCAAGCCCGACAGATAACTGGATAGGATTTCTAGAAAGTGGTCCATTTCATAGAACCTGCTGAACAGGACAAAACGCCCTTCTAACAGACCTCTGCACACACTAGAGCACTGTCCATCTCATCCTTTGAGGGTAATTAAAACACAATGAGGACATTAAAGGGACCAGCAGCACAGTCCGGGCCCTGTAAACACAGAACCCACATCATGCGTCCTTCCTGCGGTCTGGGTGGCCGATGTCGCTTGTTTCACTCAGCGCCAGGCGCTTCTGGCTAAATTTTTTGATGAGCGTTCCCGGAACCAAAGCGACCAGGGCGATGGCCAAGAGCTTCAAGACAGTCTCCCAAGAGAAGAGGGCATCCAGAGAGGTGAGGGTGGAGAGGATGGAGCCCGTCTGCACGCAGATGAAATTGTAAGGGATCAAACCTGGAAAATGGAAAATGGAGATGGTCATTAAGGGGGCAGGGTGGCCAGGGACTCAGAACAGGGAACCTAGCTGTCTGTCCAACTCTTAGCCCCTCCCTTTTCTCCCCACACTTCCTGTGCACACTGCCTTGCCCTACAAAAGGCATTCAGATAGGCCACACAACTATACATACATCACAATAAAGAAAATGTACTATCACAGAGAGGAAAAAGACTCAGTGAGCTGCCCTTTCCCATAGGTGGTTTAGAGAAGACGGCAAGGTCATGTCTCACATAAAGTTCTTCGCTTTTACATACACAAACTGCTGAAGTCTGCATACCTGCTTAAGGTGAGACCCACGAGCCAAACAGGAGAAAGGATCCTGACAACATGAAATTTTCAGCGTGCATTGAAATGTTCCAATACCCAGCAAACAAAACAAGTTTCTTCCAAGTACAACTTTGTACGTTCAGCACTCTGAGAATTCAGTGCAGCACTGGACTCCAAAGGCTGGTAGCCAAACAGCATATGGTATAACAGTTCCTTAGAGTCAGGCTTGGTGACACAGGCTTACAATTTCAGTAAAAGGTTGCTGAGGCAGGAGAACAGCAACAGATTCAAGGCCAGCCTGGACAACATGCTCAAAAAATAAAAACAACAACCAAGAACCCTGTGAATATTTAAGAAACAAAAAGATGTGTGTCAGGCAAGAAAGAGCATGCCTTTAGCACAGCATTCGGGAGGTGGAGGCAGGTAGATCTCTGTGAGTTCCAAGGTACCCTGGTCTACAGAGTGAGTTGAGTGCCAGTGAGCTCCACAGTGAGACCCTGTCTCAAAGAGAAATCTAAATCTAAAGTGGTGGGTACCTATGGTCCTGTCACCTAGAAGGCTGAGGCAAAAAGACTGAAAGCCGAAGGCCAGACTACTACGCAATATTGTAGACCAAAAAAAAAAAAAGTCAAAATACATTCTTAGGCCTCGGCTCCGAGACCTGGCTCCTTGCTTCCTCAGTGTATCAGAGGCATCTTCCCTGCCCCACCCCTGAGCTTCTGGTTGGCTGGAAGCCTGCTAACCCGTTCCTCTACTGTAGCGAAGAGGTGTATGGGAAATAATGGTCAGAGCACTCAAGGTCACACAGCTTGGTCCTCAGGAAGGAATTCTGTCTCCGGAGTCTTTGACAGCAAGCTGTTAAGCCCCATTAGCTGAGGTGCTGAGGTACTCAGGAAGCTGCTTCCATCAGAGCTGTCTGTGGTCAGCCTCCTTCCGCTTCTCTCACACATCCCTATTAATAAGCCCTGCCCTGCTGCACATTTGTTAACTTGGACATTAAACCCTGAGTGTCATTCCCTCCACACTCTTAAAAAAAAAGTCTGGGCACCTCTGCCAGTGGTTTAAGGAGGGTGGTAATTTACTGCAGTGGGACATTAACACCCGTGATGGGATGTTATCACTTTATCTTGCTGTAAAAGAGAAGAGTCAAGAAACACTGCTCCTAACCCTGGCTCTAATCCGGTTACGTGGTTTCCTGAGGGAAAGTGGCTTGGTAATGGCTGTGCAGTTCTCATAAGGTAGACAGGAGCCTCCCTGATGATGGGCCTCCCTTAGCAAAGGGCCTAGTGCCGGAAAGGAACTCCCTTGCTCTGAGCCAGCCTTTCAGCCTGCTAGCACTTCTTAGAGTCAAGCCATGTGCTTTACAGAGATGATCCCATCCAACCCCAGTGCCCAACACATGCCGGGCACACAAGAAACACTATGGGCATGGGATAAACAACCCTTAATTGTTCCAAAAGTATTTGTATGGGTTTCCTAATGAAGCCAGAGGAGGTTTGAAATCAGAGAGGCAAACCGCGTCTAGTTCAGGCTTGAAAATGCTGTTCAAAGGCAAGCACACAGAGCACTGGCAGGTGACAAGGACAGTGCCATCATGACAACCCTGCCCCCACACCCCAGCTTACCGATGAGCACTGAGAAGAAAAACTGCACAATGGGGATGTTCAGAATCGGGGCCGAGAGGTTCAAGAACCAGTTTGGTGTCATGGGGAAGAGTCTGAGGAACAGCAGGAAAAAGAACAGGCTGTTTCGGTTCTCCTCCACCTGCAGAGAGAGAAAGCCCGGCGTCAGGAACAGAGCCGGCTCTCCAGCAAGGCCTGAAGCTGGACAGCTCCTTCCCAGCTCCTCTTGTGCTGCACAGGTACCTCCTGCCGAGCCCTGAGACATGGTGGCTCACACCACCCGGCACTCAGGAATTCAGGGAGACTCAAGCAGGAGGACTTACATGAGTTTGAGGACAAAATACAACTGGGCTGGGGACACATCTCAGAAGTAAGGCACTTGCCCTGCCAGCCTAAGGGCCTGCATGTGCTCACCAATACCCAGCTCACCAAACAAACAAACAGCCTGCGGCAGAGGCACAAGCCTGGAACCCCAGTACTGGGAGACAGAAGGATCCAGGAGCCCAGCTACTCTAGCCGACTCAGTGTGCTCTAGGCTCAGTAAAAGACTCTTCAAACACAAAGTAGGCAGTGATTGAGGAAGATATCAGGAGTAAACCTCTGGCTTCCACACGTGCTCACACATACACAAGCCTACACACACACAAGCACAGACACACACACACAAGCACACGCATAAAATTAAGTAAAGTAATAAATAAAAACATTGTTCCCGGGAACCGAAGCAGTCAGAATTTTAACTCAAAGTCACAGAGCCACAGAGCAGGTAATGACCAGAACTGAGGCTTGGTCACAGGTCTGTGCTTCCTAAAGACATCATAAGAACCAGTCCTTCCCAGCTCCCAGGTGGGAAGAAGGAGCACTGTGGGAAACTTCAGGTCCACACTGCTCTCCGCCCATGAGCTGATGCTCCGGGACCCAGTGCTCCAGGTGTGCCCCCCCCCCCCCACCTTACCTTCTTCTGCAGCAGGGCCACTTTATCAGGAAAGTAGGAGATGACCAGCTGTTTGCCGAAAAGACTGGAAAGCAGGTAGCAGCCTGTGGCACCCACGGATGTCAACACGCAGCACAGCAAAAGTCCCAGCCATGGCCCGAACAAGGCACCAGCCAAAACATTCTGCAAAGAAAGCAGCCTCAGCCACGGGACATCTAGCAGCTTCCAGGGGGGCTTGTCCTGGGTGGGGCCTGTGCACCTGCTCCTTCCCTTTCAGTGACTTTCACAGCCCCAAACCCAAGGCCCACTCTAAAGAGGTGAATGGAAGCGGGTGTGTGTGTGTGTGTGTGTGTGTGTGTGTGTGTGTGTGTGTGTGTGTGTGTGTGTGTGTAAGCTTCACCTGGGGCTCCTCAGCTTTACAAGGTCAGGGCCTAGAGCTCATTGGGCATCAGCAGGCTACAAAGGAGACAGTGTGCAGACATTATCTGACTGTGGCGAGGGCTAGAGGCACCCTTCAGTCCCTGGGGGCACCAAATGAAAAGAAATGAAGCTCACAAGCTAATATTGCTGTATAGACCACGAATATATCTTCAGCAATCCATGGGAAATGCTTCCTTTGTCATCTGGTTAATAAGAGCACTCTGAGCTTTCATTTTGGCCACAGTCCTATCTGACCTTAATTTCACAAAGGTGAAGAAGTTAATTAATACTTCACATATGCAGTTTGGCCAGTAATTATCATCCTGCCTCAAAGCACAGGATCCCGGAGAAAGCACATGGAAAAGCCAAGTGTGCTGGCACACACCTCTAACCTCAGCAAGTGGGAGGCTGAGGCAGGAGGATTGCTTTGAATACAAGACCAGCCCGGGCTAGACAATGAGTTCCAGGCCAGTCTGTGCTACAGAGTGAGACCTCGTCTCAAAACATAAACTGGGAGCAGCGGTCGCCATCTTGGTCCGGGACCCGCCGAACTTAGGAAATTAGTCTGAACAGGTGAGAGGGTGCGCCAGAGAACCTGACAGCTTCTGGAACAGGCAGAAGCACAGAGGCGCTGAGGCAGCACCCTGTGTGGGCCGGGGACAGCCGGCCACCTTCCGGACCGGAGGACAGGTGCCCACCCGGCTGGGGAGGCGGCCTAAGCCACAGCAGCAGCGGTCGCCATCTTGGTCCCGGGACTCCAAGGAACTTAGGAATTTAGTCTGCTTAGGTGAGAGTCTGTACCACCTGGGAACTGCCAAAGCAACACAGTGTCTGAGAAAGGTCCTGTTTTGGGCCTTCTTCTTCGGCCAGGAGGAGGTCCAAATACAAGATATCTGCGCACCTTCCCTGTAAGAGAGCTTGCCAGCAGAGAGTGCTCTGAGCACTGAAACTCAGAGGAGAGAATCTGTCTCCCAGGTCTGCTGATAGACGGTAACAGAATCACCAGAAGAACAATCTCTAAACAGAGTCAACTATAACTACTAACTCCAGAGATTACCAGATGGCGAAAGGTAAACAGAGGAATCTTACTAACAGGAACCAAGACCACTCACCATCACCAGAACCCAGCACACCCACTTCGCCCAGTCCAGGGAACCCCAACACACCTGAGAACCTAGACCTAGATTTAAAAGCATATCTCATGATGATGGTAGAGGACATCAAGAAGGACTTTAATAAATCACTTAAAGAAATACAGGAGAACACTGCTAAAGAGTTACAAGTCCTTAAAGAAAAACAGGAAAACACAATCAAACAGGTAGAAGTCCTTACAGAAAAAGAGGAAAAAACATACAAACAGGTGATGGAAATGAACAAAACCATACTAGACCTAAAAAGGGAAGTAGACACAATAAAGAAAACTCAAAGCGAGGCAACACTAGAGATAGAAACCCTAGGAAAGAAATCTGGAACCATAGATTTGAGCATCAGCAACAGAATACAAGAGATGGAAGAGAGAATCTCAGGTGCAGAAGATTCCATAGAGAACATCGGCACAACAATCAAAGAAAATGGAAAATGCAAAAAGATCCTAACTCAAAATATCCAGGAAATCCAGGACACAATAAGAAGACCAAACGTACGGATAATAGGAGTGGATGAGAATGAAGATTTTCAACTCAAAGGTCCAGCAAACATCTTCAACAAAATTATTGAAGAAAACTTCCCAAATCTAAAGAATGAGATGCATATGAACATACAAGAAGCCTACAGAACTCCAAATAGACTGGACCAGAAAAGAAATTCCTCCCGACACATAATAATCAGAACATCAAATGCACTAAATAAAGATAGAATACTAAAAGCAGTAAGGGAAAAAGGTCAAGTAACATATAAAGGCAAGCCTATCAGAATTACACCAGATTTTTCACCAGAGACTATGAAAGCCAGAAGAGCCTGGACAGATGTTATACAGACACTAAGAGAACACAAACTGCAGCCCAGGCTACTATACCCAGCCAAACTCTCAATTATCATAGAGGGAGAAACCAAAGTATTCCACGACAAAACCAAATTCACGCATTATCTCTCCACGAATCCAGCCCTTCAAAGGATAATAACAGAAAAAAACCAATACAAGAACGGGAACAACGCCCTAGAAAAAACAAGAAGGTAATCCCTCAACAAACCTAAAAGAAGACAGCCACAAGAACAGAATGCCACCTTTAACAACTAAAATAACAGGAAGCAACAATTACTTTTCCTTAATATCTCTTAACATCAATGGTCTCAACTCGCCAATAAAAAGACATAGACTAACAAACTGGCTACACAAACAAGACCCAACATTTTGCTGCTTACAGGAAACTCATCTCAGAGAAAAAGATAGACACTACCTCAGAATGAAAGGCTGGAAAACAATTTTCCAAGCAAATGGTATGAAGAAACAAGCAGGAGTAGCCATCCTAATATCTGATAAGATTGACTTCCAACCCAAAGTCATCAAAAAAGACAAGGAGGGACACTTCATTCTCATCAAAGGTAAAATCCTCCAAGAGGAACTCTCAATTCTGAATATCTATGCTCCAAATACAAGAGCAGCCACATTCACTAAAGAAACTTTAGTAAAGCTCAAAGCACACATTGCGCCTCACACAATAATAGTGGGAGACTTCAACACACCACTTTCACCAATGGACAGATCATGGAAACAGAAACTAAACAGGGACACACTGAAACTAACAGAAGTGATGAAACAAATGGATCTGACAGATATCTACAGAACATTTTATCCTAAAACAAAAGGATATACCTTCTTCTCAGCACCTCATGGTACCTTCTCCAAAATTGACCACATAATAGGTCACAAATCACGCCTCAACAGATTCAAAAATATTGAAATTGTCCCATGTATCCTATCAGATCACCATGCACTAAGGCTGATCTTCAATAACAAAATAAATAACAGAAAGCCAACATTCACATGGAAACTGAACAACACTCTTCTCAATGATACCTTGGTCAAGGAAGGAATAAAGAAAGAAATTAAAGACTTTTTAGAGTTTAATGAAAATGAAGCCACAACGTACCCAAACCTTTGGGACACAATGAAAGCATTTCTAAGAGGGAAACTCATAGCTATGAGTGCCTTCAAGAAAAAACGGGAGAGAGCACATACTAGCAGCTTGACAACACATCTAAAAGCTCTAGAAAAAAAGGAAGCAAATTCACCCAAGAGGAGTAGACGGCAGGAAATAATCAAACTCAGGGGTGAAATCAACCAAGTGGAAACAAGAAGAACTATTCAAAGAATTAACCAAACGAGGAGTTGGTTCTTTGAGAAAATCAACAAGATAGATAAACCCTTAGCTAGACTCACTAAAGAGCACAGGGACAAAATCCTAATTAACAAAATCAGAAATGAAAAGGGAGACATAACAACAGATCCTGAAGAAATCCAAAACACCATCAGATCCTTCTACAAAAGGCTATACTCAACAAAACTGGAAAACCTGGACGAAATGGACAAATTTCTGGACAGATACCAGGTACCAAAGTTGAATCAGGATCAAGTTGACCTTCTAAACAGTCCCATATCCCCTAAAGAAATAGAAGCAGTTATTAATAGTCTCCCAGCCAAAAAAGCCCAGGACCAGACGGGTTTAGTGCAGAGTTCTATCAGACCTTCAAAGAAGATCTAACTCCAGTTCTGCACAAACTTTTTCACAAGATAGAAGTAGAAGGTATTCTACCCAACTCATTTTATGAAGCCACTATTACTCTGATACCTAAACCACAGAAAGATCCAACAAAGATAGAGAACTTCAGACCAATTTCTCTTATGAACATCGATGCAAAAATTCTTAATAAAATTCTCGCTAACCGAATCCAAGAACACATTAAAGCAATCATCCATCCTGACCAAGTAGGTTTTATTCCAGGGATGCAGGGATGGTTTAATATACGAAAATCCATCAATGTAATCCATTATATAAACAAACTCAAAGACAAAAACCACATGATCATCTCGTTAGATGCAGAAAAAGCATTTGACAAGATCCAACACCCATTCATGATAAAAGTTCTGGGAAGATCAGGAATTCAAGGCCAATACCTAAACATGATAAAAGCAATCTACAGAAAACCAGTAGCCAACATCAAAGTAAATGGAGAGAAGCTGGAAGCAATCCCACTAAAATCAGGGACTAGACAAGGCTGCCCACTTTCTCCCTACCTTTTCAACATAGTACTTGAAGTATTAGCCAGAGCAATTCGACAACAAAAGGAGATCAAGGGGATACAAATTGGAAAAGAGGAAGTCAAAATATCACTTTTTGCAGATGATATGATAGTATATATAAGTGACCCTAAAAATTCCAACAGAGAACTCCTAAACCTGATAAACAGCTTCGGTGAAGTAGCTGGATATAAAATTAACTCAAACAAGTCAATGGCCTTTCTCTACACAAAGAATAAACAGGCTGAGAAAGAAATTAGGGAAACAACACCCTTCTCAATAGCCACAAATAATATAAAATATCTCGGCGTGACTCTAACGAAGGAAGTGAAAGATCTGTATGATAAAAACTTCAAGTCCCTGAAGAAAGAAATTAAAGAAGATCTCAGAAGATGGAAAGATCTCCCATGCTCATGGATTGGCAGGACCAACATTGTAAAAATGGCTATCTTGCCAAAAGCAATCTACAGATTCAATGCAATCCCCATTAAAATTCCAACTCAATTCTTCAACGAATTAGAAGGAGCAATTTGCAAATTCATCTGGAATAACAAAAAACCGAGGATAGCAAAAACTCTTCTCAAGGATAAAAGAACCTCTGGTGGAATCACCATGCCTGACCTAAAGCTTTACTACAGAGCAATTGTGATAAAAACTGCATGGTACTGGTATAGAGACAGACAAGTGGACCAATGGAATAGAATTGAAGACCCAGAAATGAACCCACACACCTATGGTCACTTGATCTTCGACAAGGGAGCCAAAACCATCCAGTGGAAGAAAGACAGCATTTTCAACAATTGGTGCTGGCACAACTGGTTGTTATCATGTAGAAGAATGCGAATCGATCCATACTTATCTCCTTGTACTAAGGTCAAATCTAAGTGGATCAAGGAACTTCACATAAAACCAGAGACACTGAAACTTATAGAGGAGAAAGTGGGGAAAAGCCTTGAAGATATGGGCACAGGGGAAAAATTCCTGAACAGAACAGCAATGGCTTGTGCTGTAAGATCGAGAATTGACAAATGGGACCTAATGAAACTCCAAAGTTTCTGCAAGGCAAAAGACACTGTCTATAAGACAAAAAGACCACCAACAGACTGGGAAAGGATCTTTACCTATCCTAAATCAGATAGGGGACTAATATCCAACATATATAAAGAACTCAAGAAGGTGGACCTCAGAAAATCAAATAACCCCCTTAAAAAATGGGGCTCAGAACTGAACAAAGAATTCTCACCTGAGGAATACCGAATGGCAGAGAAGCACCTGAAAAAATGTTCAACATCCTTAATCATCAGGGAAATACAAATCAAAACAACCCTGAGATTCCACCTCACACCAGTGAGAATGGCTAAGATCAAAAATTCAGGTGACAGCAGATGCTGGCGAGGATGTGGAGAAAGAGGAACACTCCTCCATTGTTGGTTGGATTGCAGGCTTGTACAACCACTCTGGAAATCAGTCTGGCGGTTCCTCAGAAAATTGGACATAGTACTACCGGAGGATCCAGCAATACCTCTCCTGGGCATATATCCAGAAGAAGCCCCAACTGGTAAGAAGGACACATGCTCCACTATGTTCATAGCAGCCTTATTTATAATAGCCAGAAACTGGAAAGAACCCAGATGCCCCTCAACAGAGGAATGGATACAGAAAATGTGGTACATCTACACAATGGAGTACTACTCAGCTATTAAAAAGAATGAATTTATGAAATTCCTAGCCAAATGGATGGACCTGGAGAGCATCATCCTGAGTGAGGTAACACAATCACAAAGGAACTCACACAATATGTACTCACTGATAAGTGGATACTAGCCCAAAACCTAGGATACCCACGATATAAGATACAATTTCCTAAACACATGAAACTCAAGAAAAATGAAGACTGAAGTGTGGACACTATGCCCCTCCTTAGAAGTGGGAACAAAACACCCATGGAAGGAGTTACAGAAACAAAGTATGGAGCTGAGATGAAAGGATGGACCATGTAGAGACTGCCATATCCAGGGATCCACCCCATAATCAGCTTCCAAATGCTGACACCATTGCATACACTAGCAAGATTTTACTGAAAGGACCCAGATGTAGCTGTCTCTTGTGAGACTATGCCGGGGCCTAGCAAACACAGAAGTGGATGCTCACAGTCAGCTAATGGATGGATCACAGGGCTCCCAATGGAGGAGCTAGAGAAAGTACCCAAGGAGCTAAAGGGATCTTCAACCCTATAGGTGGAACAACATTATGAACTAACCAGTACCCCTGAGCTCTTGACTCTAGCTGCATATGTATCAAAAGATGGCCTAGTCGGCCATCACTGGAAAGAGAGGCCCATTGGACACGCAGACTTTGTGTGCCCCGGTACAGGGGAATGCCAGGGCCAAAGGGGGGAAGTGGGTGGGTAGGGGAGTGGGGGTGGGTGGGTAAGGGGGACTTTTGGTATAGCATTGGAAATGTAAATGAGCTAAATACCTAATAAAAAATGGAAAAAAAAAAAAAAAAAAAAGCACTGACTGCTCTTCTAGAAGTCCTGAGTTCAAATTCCAGCAACCACATGGTGGCTCACAACCATCCATAAAGAAGTCTCATGCCCTCTTCTGGGGTGTCTGAAGACAGCTACTGTGTACTTACATAAAATAAATTAATTAATTAATTAAAAAAAAAAAAAAAACATAAACTGGATAGATGGGGCTAAGGTTGCTTTCTGCTGTTGTGGAGGACCAGTGTTTTGTTCCCAGCACCCACACTGGGTGGCTGACAACTGCCTGTAACTCCAGTTCCAGTGGGATCTGGTGCCATCTTCTGACTCCACGGGCATCCATACATATGTATGTACCCAGACGTGCACATAAAGAAAAGCAAGTCTTTTAAAAGGCATGAGCAAGTGAATGAATGAATGAATGAGCACAGGTAAGCCAATGAAAGAGGGGGTCTCACTGTGAGGCTGGGGCTTTGGCACACACTAACCATGAGACCTCAGCAGTCCTTGTCATACCCTGGGTATTGTGCTATCTCTCCCCCATCCTACCTGTGAGAGACAGCCTCACAACCAAGCTCGCACTAAGATGCACCCCAATTCTGGGCATGCAAGCCCTCACCAACCGAGACTATATGGCACCAAGTAGCAGCTGGCTCTTTACCCTGAGGCAGGATCAGCTGGAGGGGGAAGTCAACCCAGAGTCAGCCCTAAGGACGCTGTGCTCGGATAGGTCTAAGCAGAATCTGGGGTAGAATTAGATACTGGGGAGGAGAGAGAGGCAGGACAGTAGGAAGCTTGCAATATCAGTAAGTACCCAGTGCCCACTCGTGCCCGCCTCTTCACACCCACGGTTTCTTCATCCTGCCACTCGGCTAAAGGGGTTTCTGGGGGAGCAGTCACAGTTTGCAGAGAAGGAAACCCAGTTGGAGAGAGGGCAGGACACTGACCAGGAAGCTGGAGCCAGGGATGGCAAAGCCCTGCTTGTAGAGGTAGGCACTGCAAAAGAGCAGGAACACATAGGCCTGGTGCTCTTTCCGGTACTCTCGAAGAACTTCAGAGAGCTCCCGCAGCTCTGCCAGATCGGAGGGGAACCACAGCGACCTAGAGTTTGGGAAATCAGGTGGAGGCGTGGGTTCCAGAGAAAGTTCGAAGTGTGTCTTCCTTGCAGAGTTAAGTTTGTAAACAGGTCATCTGGCCACCAGACATTGAAAGAACTCAAGATGACAGCTGACCCAAGATAAAACAACAGAGGCAGACAGGAGAGCCCTGGAGTGGGAACAAGTGCCCTGGGCTGGCACCCTCACTCTACAGTGTTCCTGTTGTGTGACCTTGGAGTGACCACGGGTCTTGTTTTCCTTGCCTAAAAAGGGTCTGGTGCTGGATAACCACTACACACCCTCTTCACTTATTTAGGGGTTTTAAGATGGAACCCCACAGCCTCCACCATGCTGAGAGCATCGGCTCCAGCACTGACTTGCATCCTCGGTCTCTTTTTATCTTGTCCGAAGACACAAGTATATTCATCTCCAGGCAACTGCATATCATCATGAATTGCCGTCCTTTCTAGGAGACCCTCTCCCAAGCAAACACACAACTATTTAGACAGCATGTTACCCAGATGTACTAGGCAAAAAACAACAATTTCATCACTTTAAAAGAATCCCCGTGGACACATACCTCCCATCATAATAAATACAGCTTTCTTGATAACATGGCTGGAGGCCAACCCTTTCCGAGAGCCTCCCTCTTCACCCTGCGCTAGGCCTGGTACACCGTGGATCCCGTCCAAAGGTCACAGAACAAAGACTACCCTGCCTCTGCCATCTCAACAGTTCTTTGCTCCAGCAGAGATAAACTATGAGCAAGCCCCTCCTAGTTCTCATGAGTACCTCTGACATCCACAAGAGAGTTTTTTCAGCTCCACAAAAAGACAATGGTAACTGAAAACAACTCGAATGCAGTTAACGCCTCTTGGTAATGCGGCAACGTGCCAGACACACTCTATGCACTTTCAAAGTAATAAGCAGCAGTCGGAAACCCGACCGACAAGCCTTCTGCCTCGCCCAGCTGTCATGGGAAGCAGAGACAGGCAGGAAGAGGGCAAACTGGATCATAGCCTCGTCACTCCAAGTCCGGGCTGCACCTCTGAAGACTGGCTGCTGTGGTAATTGGGTTGAGGAAGGAGAGCCACGGTAGCCGAGATGGCTGGGGCTGGAAGGCGACCGCGTGTGCAGAGAAGTGCAAGGGCCCCCGAGGCATCACTGCCAACCCTCCGACCTCCTCCCAGGCCACCGCCCGGTGTCCTCCCTCTCACCGGCCTTCGGGCTCCCCGGCCGCCGCCAGCCTCGGCCCCAAGGGCAGCCGCGTGGAGAGCAGGTATAATGCGAAGGTGCAGCCTCCGAATACGAGGAGCAAGCCGAGCAGCGCGCGCATGCCGCGGCCTGGCCGGAGAGCGCGCTCCCCCCGTGGCAACGCAGAGCCCTCCCCGTGCGCCGACTGGGCGGGCGGAGCGCGTTCTTGGACGGGCAGGGCGTGGCCCTCGCAAAGCTCCGCCCTCGGCCCGCCGCAGGCCCCGCCCCCGCCAGGGACTGATCGCTCTAGTCTAAAGTGCTCCTGCTGGCTCTACACTGAACACCTCCAACGCCTTCCCTGTGACAGAGCTGGGAGATCTGGGGCTGAGTTGTGAGCCTGCCACAACCTAGCTTGCAGCATGGCGGTCAGTCTTGTCCACAGTCTGTCCCACAAAGCAAATGAAGCCAACAAATGTGAGACTGACACCGATGGTTGTGGAAAGAAGGTAATGACCACCACAGAAATAAACAGACATGCCTTCTATTCAGTACCTGAAGTGTGCTCATTATCCCCAGTACTCATAAACACATTTCAGTGTGCCTCAACGGATGAAAACGCTTACTGCCATAACTCTTGTGTAGGAGCTAGCGTGCACACACTAGCTGTAACACACATCTGAGTCTTAGAAAGAGTCTGTGGTGCTAGACATGGTGTTCATGTGACTGACCCCAGCACTTGAAGAGAAGGAAGGCCCAGGGTTCAGTCATCTTTAAATACTAAGCAAAAATTCAGAAAGGGGCAGGGTAGCCGGGTAGTGAGAATGACATCTCTCAAAAAGAAAACCCAGATTCAAAACTCCAAAACTAGTGTGGTCCTTGCACTGTGTGGAGTCTGAAAGAGGTGAGCACTGCGTTTACTCTCTGGATGAGCAAGCAGAGGGGCAAGTGAGATGGCCCTAAGTAAGGCAACCTTCAGGGAAGCCGAAGGTTTGGGAGAAATGAATGGCTATTGTCCACTTGGAGAGTGCTAGAAGATAGTTTGGGCAAGGGACCCCAGGAAACTGTGGGGAGATGAGCCTGGCAGCATTCAGTAAGAACCATTCTGCTAGGCAGACATCGTGTTGTGTGTTTGCAGTCCCAGCACATGGAACCCTGAGGCAGAATGGAGACTGAAGACAGCCTGGGGTTACAGTGACAAACTGTCTTCAAAAAACAGGGAGGAGGAGAAAAGGAGGGACAGTGTCCGTTCTCCTTTGAGAATGTCAGAGCAAGTGGTTAGAGTAGGCTCCAAGTTAACAGTAAATACCTCAGGTTGCGGGGAGGGAGGGACGGAAAGGACCACGGCAGTGGGAACAGGGCAAAAGGGACAGGCTGCACAGTGGGGATGAGAAGTGACAGCACATAGGACCGACCCATTGGGTGAGTTCTTCAGAGTCAAAAGGCATGAAGCACTTCAGAGCACTTCTTTGGTTCAAACAGGGAGCATGCATCAAAGACCTAGCAAGTTGACATCCAAGAACTGAACCCACAAATATGCTTGGCCTTGTTTTGATATCAAGGGACTGGGAGCAACCCAAATGTCGATCATCTCAGGACTCGGAGGTTAAGGGGCAGTTTTACATATTCTGAGCTGGTATCGTGTCGTGGTTTGAGTAGAAGGGCCCCCATAGATAGGAACTAAGATTCAGTTATGGCACGGAGAGCAGGGAGACTAAGAGTCAAACAAGTTTCAAAATTAAGAATGTACTGTGAGAGCCGGGAAGAAGGGGTGGGGTGGCGGATAGTGCACGCCTTCAATCTCAACACTCAGGAGGCAGAGGCAGGCAGATCTCTGATTTCAATGCCAGACTAATCTACAGAGTGAGTTCCAGGACAGTCAGGGCCACAAGAGAAATCCTGTCTCAAAAAAACAAAACAAAACAGAACAGAACTGAACTGAACAAGCAGAATGTACTATGAGTTGTTATGAGAAGGATAAGGGGGCATGTTTTACCTTTTTACAATACTGAAGTAAAGGCAGGCAAGGCATAGTGGCAACTTGAGAGCCTAGGCAGGTGGTTCACAAATTCAAGGCCAGCCTGGGACAAAACACATTGAGACCCTGTCTTAGTTACTGGTCTATTGCTGTCACAAGATACCATGACCAAGGCAACTATAAAAATCATTTAACTGGGAGCTTGCTTACATTTTCAGAGGGTTAGGTCATGGTCATCACAGTGGGAAGTGTGGTAGCAGACAGACAGGCTTGGTAAGGGAGCAATAGCTGAGAACGCACATCTATCCAGAAGTCGGAGGCAGAGAAGAGAGACTGGACCTGGCATAGGCTTTTGAAACATCCAAGCCCACACCCAACAACACACCTCTTCCAAGGCTACACCTCTGAATACTTCCTAATCAGTTTCACCTACTGCGTACCAAATATTCAAATATATCAGACTATGGGGGGCCATTCCTAGTCAAGCTATTATAAACCCCTGTCTCAAAACAAAAATAAAACCAAGTATTTACACTGAGCCAAGAACGTAGCTTAGCTGGTAAAAGCCCTGGTTTCTGTCCCAGGGCATAGTTGCAAACACCCACCTGCTTACTTAGAAGGTTGAGGCAGAAAGGTCAGAAGTCCAAGGTCACCCTTGGTTACATATTGAGTTTGAGACCAGCCTGGGATAGATGAGATACTGGAGAGAAAATAGGGCTAGAAGACAATGGGGGAAATAAATTATTCGATGTCTTTGTATGAAAATAACAAGATGGGGTTTTCACCGCAAGATTACACACTATTGGTGAAGTTGGGTAGTGAGCACATAGAGGTGAATTTTACATCCTTTTCGCTGTTTCTGTATATATTTGTATATATTTCTACTAAGAAAGTGGAGGAATGTCTCTCCCCTTCATTGCATCGTTCACCCTGCTACAGTGTACACACACACACACACACACACACACACACACACACCTCTACGATCCTCACCTCTTCCAGATGTCTGTCTCTCCAGCCCTTCAGTCCCTTAACCCTCACCTCCTGAGCCATCCCAGGCTGGCAGCACATCAATCACAGGCTATCTATCTACATCAGCCTCCCTTGCGGCTCCCCACTTACAGCACATGCTCACACAGCGTTGCAGAGCTGACCAGGACTTGCACTGAACTGTAAGACAGGTAGAGAATGGGAAGAGAAAAAGTGCAAGGTGTTCCAAGAGTTGCAACCCAGCCAGGCATTAACCTCATTCCTTGTCATTAACACACGCCTTTCCTGATTTATTCCGATCTCCATAGAGCACTTGAAAGGAGTACCTCCTAGAACACTTGCTTCAGTGTGTGCATGTACACACACATACACACATGTGCGCGCACACACACACCAAACCATCACAGACGTGCATTTTTAGAGCCCACTGGCCAGCCTGCCTAGTGGGTGAGCCTCACGTGTCAGTGAGAGCGAAGGCTGGAGAGATTGTTGGTCAGGAAAGAACACGTGTTGCTTTTGCAGAGGACCTGAGTTCAGTTCTTAGCACCTAGGTCAGACTGCTCAAACCTGAGTGCTCCAACTACAGAAGATGTGACACCACACACGTATTTAAAAGTCAAGAAAAACAGCATTGTTAAAAAAAACCACAAGGCAGACATATCAGGAGGAAGAATGTCACCGAAGTTCCTGCTAGTCTCCACATGCACACGTATGCACCACAGGTACACATGCATCCATCCACAAACACCTACACACACGTATGTACATACGTGCAAAAGGTTTATAATCTCAGGCCCACCCTGAGAGGTGGGGTAAGGTTTTACACATCTACTTTCTGCCATGACAATAAATGCTTTAAAACAATGGACTGCCTCTTTTCATCTAGAGATCTGCTGAGAGAGAGGTCTTAGGATATAACCTAATAATGTACATTAAAAGAAAATAACAGTTTAAGGAGATAAGAAGTAAGTAGTCCTGTTTCGTGCTCACAGTTCTAGGGAGGAGCCCATTCCAGTGTCAGATAGGCCCCACTGTCTTGGACCTCTAGCTGAGTAGCCATTGATGATGGAGCACACGTGGAGTGTGACTGCTTATGTCATGAGCCATGTAGATAAGACAGGAAGCTCCTTCTACAGGTGAGTCCCGCGATGACCTGAGGACCTCTCTGTAGTCCCCACTTCCTGAAGGTTCTGCTACCTCCCAAGAGTACCTGAGCATCAGTGGAAGAAGGAAGCATTCAAAGAACATGAAGGAGAAAGATGTGCTGTGACTGGAAATGAGGTCTGAGCAGACTTATGCAGAAGGGATGTAAGCACAAAGATCTGAATGGTGGGGAGCAGAGAACTGAAGGAGCTAAGGGTACGATCAATTTTAGCTGTGTCATAGACTTGGAACTCAGAAATACAAAGGCAAAGGAGGAGAGGCAAAGACAGCAATGGCTCCCAAAGTTCCCAGATGCCAGGCATGGTGGTCCGTGCGGTAAGGTTGTGGACCTGCGTTTGCTCTCTGCCACTGGGCTCCACTGCCTGGGGAGACAGACCCAGGGGAGTTTGACTCCGCTTATCCCACGAGATTGTTGGGCCATAAGGAAGCCCCAGGACACAGCTTAGGGTGGGAAAGCGCAGTCTGAGGCATGGGAAGGCCAGGCTGACTGGGCTCTGCCGGACTGTGAAGAGGCTGGGGCCGTGGAGTCCCCAGACTCTTGGATGGACACCCAAGCACAGCTGGGAGTCCCAGAAGAGCTGAGAATGGAGTGGGGGCCCATGAGCTGAATCTAGCCTGTAGCTGGTGGTGGGGTGGGGCAAAGGAGCTCCAGCTAGTTCCATGGGGGGAGTCCTTGGTTTGATGTGCAGCAGGCTTGATGGTGATTGTGGCTGGGAGCACAGAGAGGCCTTCTATGGGAGACTAGACAAACTCTCTGTAGGCAAAGGACTTCTCCGTGGCTCCCCCAGCAGATCTCCTCTAGATGAAAAGAGGCAGTCCATTATTTTAAGGCATTTATTGTCATGGTGGAAAGTGGATGTGTAAAACCATATCCCACTTCTCAGGGAGAGCCTGAGATTATATATACCTTTTGCGGACAAGAATGTCTAGGAAGGGAATCTTATTGGCCACGCCTTCCGGACCTCTAGGTAACTCAGCATGGAGATCTCTGTCTTGAGCCTATGTGATCACAGCTCATGTCTCTTTTCCTATTGTCTTGGTCTGAGATGATAGGGACACCTTGTGTACATGTGAAAGAGCTTGAGACATTGGCATTACGGGACTGATGGCCACAAATCTATGGGGGACTGTAGCTACGTGACAGGGGCCTGGTGCTCTTATCATCCCTTTAGTGTCTCTGGGGCTTCAAAGCCTTCAGGTCAACTGAGGACCAGGTTACCTCTCACTGTCCACTGCCCCACACCACACCTGTATAGTCCCAGGACCAGGGAGGCTGAGGTAAGAAGATCCTGAGTTCAAACCTAGCCGGAGCTTCATAGCAAAACCCTGATTCAGGAAAACAAATGTTTTCAAGGAAGGGAAAGGTTTGGAGAAGAGAGTTGCCACCCCTCTGACTGGCTTCACCTGCCAATCACCATTACCTGGAAGTCACTGAAACGCGTTCCTACTGCACAACAGACTTGCATTCTTATTCATTCATGCTCCCATTCATTCCATAGCAGCTACCCAGGGCCTACAAAAGCTAAAGTACTGTGCTATAAAAGTACTGTGCTGAAAACCCAGGGGCCCAAGGAGTTTGTGATTTGACAAAACTTCCCACTCTTGACATTTGCACGCTGTTATTTTTACCCTCTGGGGACAAGGGAAAGAGGACAAAAAAATGGCTATGCTAATATAGGACCAATAAAAATCAAAGTTCCTCACCACATTCACTGAAGGGCTCGAAGAAAGCGGAGGAATATGGCAGGGTGCTCCTTGTGAGAAGGTGTGGCACAGAGCCTTCCTCCACCCAGAGGGACTCTCACTATGGAAGAAAGCCAGGAAGAAGTGTACTACCAGGATACCTGGCCTTGGGTGTCAACTTGACTATATCTGGAGTTAACTAGAACCCAAATGGCTGGGCACACTTGTGAGAAATTTTTTTCTCAATTAAATAATTTGACGTGTTCCCACTTTGAATCTGGATCTTTGAAGTGGGAAGATTCACCTTTAAACTG
Source organism: Mus musculus (assembly GCF_000001635.26). Classification (NCBI taxonomy): domain Eukaryota; kingdom Metazoa; phylum Chordata; class Mammalia; order Rodentia; family Muridae; genus Mus; species Mus musculus. Next base: position 21,953,471 of record NC_000082.6, read on the forward strand.
GGCCACACCTTCTTGCCCAGCCTATATAAAAGACATGGAAGAAGGCAGCTTGCTCTCTTTCCATGCTTGCTCTGGGCAAAAAGCACATACCTTCACTGGTGTTACAGTCTACTGGACTCTCTGCTGGTAGACAGCCATCATTGGAATAGCAGAACCACGGCCTGTATGCTATTCTAATAAATCTCATTTATGCATATATATATATATATATATATATATATATATATATATATATATATATATATAACTAATAAACTACCATGATGATTATAGTATTAATCATCATTCAGCTTGACAGAAGTTAGAGTCACCTGAGTAATGGGCCTCATGTCTATGGAGAATTACCTTTCTTTTTAAAGACTTATTTATTTATTTTTATATTTATGAGTCCACTGTAGCTGTCTTCACACACACCAGAAGAGAGCATCAGATCCTATTACAGATGGTTGTGAGCCACCAGGTAGTTGTTGGATATTGAACTCAGGACCTCTGGAAGAACAGTCAGTGCTCTTAACCACTGAGCCTTCTGTACAGCCCGAGAAATGATCTTGATTATATTTATGGACACCTGCCCATTGTAGGTGGCACCATTCCCTAGTCAGGGAATCTGAATTGTGTAAGAGCTGGGAAACTAGTCCAGTGAGATGGCTCAGGTGGTAAACATACTTGCCTCTAAGCCTAATGCCCAGATACCTGGGACCCACACATTGGAAGGAGAGAACTGACTCCCACAAATTTCCTTCTGAACTCCACATGTGCACTGTGTGTGACATGTGTACATGTGTGTACAAATACAAACACACGCTATAAATTAACAAAGTTTAACAATTTTTAAATGTGTCAGGAAACTGAGCTAAATACTCGCAAGCATGTGTTCATCGCCCTGCTTCCTGACTGTGGCAGCGATAGGACCAGCTGCTTTTACGATGCTGCTACCCCGACTCCCTGTCACAGTGGACTGTATACCCTGAACTGCGAGCTAAAATAAACCCTTTCTCCTTCACGTTGTTTTCATCAGAGCATTTTATCATAGCAACGGGAAAAGAAACTAAGACAGTGTGGATTTCAACACATTTGCTCACAGTATCCATTTCTTTACAATAGCTGGGGCAATTCAATGAAGAGAAGGGCCCTGGGCCTGTGACACCTTCCCCCAGTGGTCACAGATGAGGGGTGGGGGGCACTCACCTCCACACCAGGCGTCTGGACCCTCTACCTGTTCTACTTTCATTTTGCCCTCTGTCCCTGGCCCCCTGTGACCCCTTAATCTGTTTGCCACTGTTATTCAGAAATGTTTGAAGTCACATCTGCCTCCAGGGAGGCCTGGGAAGACTTCTCAGAGTTTCCATGCCCCAAGAGCCGGCCATGCTCTGAATCTGAGCCCCACAAGTTTGAGAAACAAGTCTAAATATTAACATTAATTCCTCTAACAGGCAGGACTGTGCACAGTTTTGTATTTTACATCTATACATCTTAAGGAATTTCCTGGAATAAGTATGGATTGCACCAATAGGAAGGAAAGAAAACTTTCATTTGTTTGTTTTTGTTTTGAAGACAGGGTTTCTCCGTGTAGCCCTGGTTGTCCCGGAACTTGCTCTATAGACCAGGCTGTCCTCAAACTCACAGAGATCTGCCTGCCTCTCCTCTCAAGTGCTGGGGTTAAAGTTGTGCTCCACCACTGCCCAGCTTTTGTTTTTGTTTTTTAAGAAAACAGTCTTAAGGACTACTTTTAAAAAATGTCTGAAGCTGAGAGCAGGGCTCAGTGCACTTAGCATACTCAATCCCAGAGCAGAAAAACAACCTTGTAATTAACACTTTCGCAACTTGAGTGAAAGCAGGCCAGTTTCCTTCCAGCCTTTTCTCTGCCCAGTCCACATGCTGCAATGCTAGCCCTGTTTGTTTTTGTTTTTTTTTTGTTTTTTCTCTTTCTTCCACTTAGCTGCACAGGCCTCAGGGCTATGAGCCCAGCCCAATACCTCTGGCCATCAGCATCACTTCAGAAGAGTCTGGACTAAGCCAGAGCCTTCTTGTCGCCCCGAGGCAAACAGTCCAGGAGGAAAGCTGGTGTTGAAAAAGAGAGATTGTGTGTCTTTACGTAAGAGCCAAACCCTATCAAAAGAAAAGCATGTTCACAGTAGTCCACCCAAGGGACCCAAGGGATTTCCAAACCCTTCACAGCCTGGCCCTCCCCACCCACAGTCCCTGTGAGGTAGTCTGGTTCATTCTCCATTCGGTTCCCGCCGAGATGGCAGAGGATTGGGCACAGGGACCATTTAGATGCTTGCCCCACGGCCCTGAGGGTGTGGTATGACAGGCAGCAGATTCGACAGTGGGGAACAAGTGGGGCCTCGGGACGCAGCCAGACAAAGTGCTTTGCTGTAGGGAGCTGGGCTATTTCTGTCTTGCCCTAGTTAGGGCGCCCCCCCCCTCCCAGTGGTGTTTCATAATCGCAGGTCCTTTGACATTTTTGTGACGCGACATCCTTGGAACACAGCCGAAAATAACCTTGGTTTTCTTCCCCATGCTTTGGAAGCCTTCAGGACGCTATAGGGTGAGGCACTGAAAGCCTATAGCTGTAGAGATCTTGATGTCATCACTGCCCACAGGTCTTAACAGCAGCTACATCTGCTGCTGAGAGCACAGGATAGGTTGGAAGGATGTCTCAACATTCTCCATAAGGACGAGATCATATCGACACAAGTGAGGCCTGGGGAAACCAAAGACCCTCGTCAGTGAGCTAACACAAATCTCCCAGTCTAGTCAGGCAAGCCTCATCACCTCCTTACAGTGTGGACTTGTAGAGCAGCGGTTTCTAGTGCAACAGGCTAGTGTGGTGATTTGAATAAGCTCAGCCCAAAGGGAACAGCACTATTAGAAGGTGTGGCCTTGTTGTGTAGGCAGGCTTTGAGAGCCTATGCTCAAGTTCCACCCAGTTCAAATCACTCTCAGCACCAGAGTAGTCTTCCATAGTCCTACTGGGATGGCCCATTAAGCTCCAGTTAAAGCATTCCACTATTTCCCAAATCCAAAGTTCCAAATCCACATTCCTACAAACAAAAGCATGGTCAGGCCTATCACAGCAATACCTCAGTCCCTGGTACCAACTTCTGTCTTAGTTAGGGTTTCATTGCTGTGAAGAGACACCATAACTAAGGCAACTCTTATAAAGGACAACATTTAATTACAGTTTCAAAGGTTCAGAGGTTCGGTCCATTATAATCATGACAGGAAGCATGGTAGCATTCAGGTAGACATGGTGCTGGAGGAGCTGAGAGTTCTACATCTTGATCTTAAGGTAGCCAAGAGGAGACTCTGTCTTCCTCGGGTAGTTAGGAGGAGGCTCTCTTCTGCACTCGGTGGAACTTAAGCATAGGACTTCAAAGCCCATCCCCCACAGTGACACACTTCCTCACAACTCAAATAGAGGCACTTCCTGTGGGCCAAGCATATTCAAACCACCACAGCTAGGGAAGGCAGTCATACGCAGGAAAGTAGGGTGTGAAACTCCACTCAACTCTACTCCACTCCTTTGTGAAAGATTTATCTTATATTATGTGTAGGAGTGTTGTGCCTGCTGTGTGTATGTGGACCACCTGTATGCCTGGCACCTGTGCAGGTCACATCAGAGCATCAGGTTCCTCTCCATCTGGGGTTTCTAGATGGGTGTAAGGCACCATGTGGGTGCTAGGAATCTAACCCAGGTTCTCTGCTCCATTTGATCCTCCGCCTGTGCTTTGCAAGTGCTGAGGTTGTAAGTCACTACACTCTGGTTCTTCCTTGTTTTGTTTTTGAAATGGGGTCTGGATAAGTTTCCATGAACTTATGTTTGTCTTGAACTCATGTATCCTCTTGAGTTCTTAAACTTTTGATCCTCCCTCTCAGCCTCCAGACCAGCTAGAAATACAGGTCGGTACTAGGACCAACAATAAATAAATAATCAATCAATTAATTAAAACAAGGACCTGTTTTAAGATACCATGAATACCTTCTTTTTTTTTTAAAGGAGAAAAATTGGTTTATTTATTTATTTGTCTTTTAAAGCAATAACAGTCATTTTGCTTTAATTAGTCTTAATGTTTTTAGACCTTAAAATAAATGTTGACTATATGGGGGAGGGGGAAGGGTTGGTTTGTCTTTAAGATTAATAAAACAGATAAGCTAGCCAAGCATACTTTAAAGTTCAAGGAATGGACTAAAAGGGAGAGGGAGGGGAAGGAGACAGGATAAACACAAATTATCAATATCAGGAATAAACTATAGATATTAAGAGATGATCCCAAGAAGGATGGAAATACGGATCATGTGGTAGAGTGTTTGCCTAGCATTCATGAAGCCCTGGGTTCCATCCCCAGCACAGCATAAACCAGGCATGATGACACACATCTGTAATCCCAGCATCAGGGATATGAAGGCAGGAGGATCAGAACTCTAAGGCCTGGGCTTCATGAGACCTGTCTCAGAACAGAACAGAACAGAACAGAACAGAACAGAACAGAACAGAACAGAACAGAACAGAACAGAACAGAAGGAGGATAACAAGGGAACACTACACGGGGAAAGGTTCTAGGATGCTGAAGTACAAGCAGCTCAGGTTCCTCCAGCAGGAGGAAGGTGCTGGCCACACAGCCCACACAGTGCTCATCATTTCTACTCCATGGTCAGGACAGCGCTTCACGGAGGTAGTGACCCCATAGTCAGGTTTCAAGCTGACAGTCACTACTACCTCTTTATATTATAACCTAAATGAATACCTTCTTAAAGATTCTTGTATTACTAAATATTTTTGCAGTACCTTAAATTTTTTTAAAGATTTATTTATTTATTATTTTATGTATGTGAGTATACTGTAGCTGTACAGATGGTTGTGAGTCTTCATGTGGCTGTTGGGAATTGAATTTTTAGGACCTCCACTTACTCTGGTCAACTCTGCTCGCTCAGTCTCTGGTCGCTCCAGCCTAAAGATTTATTTATTATTATACATAAGTACACTGTAGCTGACACACCAGAAGAGAGCGTCAAATCTAATTACGGGTGGTTGTGATCCACCATGTGGTTGCTGGGATTTAAACTCAGGACCTTTGGAAGAGCAGTCAGTGCTCATACCCCCTGAGCCATCTCGCGCCAGCCCTCCTAAATTTTTAAGTAAAAGAAATTCATCACTTTGAAGGCTGAGGCAGGAGAATTGTCACAGGTTTGAGACCAGCCTGGACTACATTATAAGACTGTCTCAGAAAGAGCAAAAGGAAGCTAGAGAAGGAAGGGAGGGAGACAGCAGGAGCTTGTCAGACCTGCGTGTGGCTTGTGGCTCACCTGTCTGGATGGGCCAGAGACCTCAGCTTCATCTGCAGGACCCTGAGCTTGTACTTTGGGCCCACTACAGACCCTGTGGAGAACAACAAGGAAATCTCTGCCACCTTATCCAGATCTCGATTAAATCTTGCGAGGAGACTCACTTGATGGTATTTCTCAAATGCAGATGGCTCACTGGAAAGAAGAAATGGCATTTTAAGACGAATATACAGAATAGAAGTCATATATACATATGACATATATATATATATATATATATATATATATATACACATATATATATATAGTCATTTAAATTAATACAATATAAATCACTAATGAGAGAAAGCAGCTTCCAGCCTCCAAGTCTGGTCCATTTGCATACCCAGGCTGACTTTCCTTAGCCCCTGACTTTAGGGACTGCCTAAATGAAGCTACTGGCCTCCAAAGTGGCCCTGGGGACATGTGCTACTGCGCTGTCGACTGCATTCAGGATGGTATCTGTGTCTCTGGGCACAGCCATGGTTGCTATGGGGTCCCAGCTCTCCATGTGGTAGGGTTTATATGCAGCAGTTCAGAGATGAAACCAGCTCAGAGTTTTTAGGGCCCTGCCACACCCCATGAAGTCTTAGATGAGGTTCCAGTGGGGAGCAAACACCCGTGGAACCCCCCAGTCCCAATCTGAGGTCTATGTCTGGAGCCAACCCACTGCCCAGGTGCTTGCTGGTTATCTGTGGCTTCCTTTCCCAGTTTGGCAGAGAAATAAAAGCAGTGCAGAGATTCCCCAGAGAGAGACACCTGGGCATCGCTGGGGTTCCAGGTTATGGTGCACTGTATGTTGCCAACAAAATTGGGATCATCTAAATTAAGACCAGCTGCAAATTCAAAATACATGTTTTCACCATTAAAAAAAAGAAAAGAAAAGAAATGCCAAAGAATGTGTATTGAAGATGTCAAGGCTCCAACTTGCCCCCATTTCCCGGTACTGGATCAAACTGGGACATCTCCTAGATCAACAGCAGAGGGCTCGCATGAGTGGAACCATGGAGATCGAACCATTGTTCCTACCATGCCCTGCCTAAGGTCTCCATCTTGAACTTGCTTTTTCTCTTTCTTAAAGTTTAGCTCTTAATAGACAACTATTTTAAATTACATTTATTATTTCTCTTTCTCTCCCACCCCACCTCCTGTGTGTCCAGGTGTGTGCACAGCATGGCACAATGTAGGTCAGAGGACAACTTCTGGAAATAGGTTCTCTCTTTCCACCATGACAGGCCATCAGCCTGAGCAGCCAGTGGTGCTGCTCACTGAACCAAGGCCTTACTCCTGATCAAATTGTGAAGGAAAGAAGATAAAGCTAGTGAGCTCACGATCAGCCTGGACTATATGAGGCCCTGCCTCAAAACAAACAAGAAGCTATTTCAAAATTCCCATTTAAGGATTTACAGTTGGCTGACATTCACTTAGTAAAAAATAAAAGCTCTCAGATGTACATAAAGGAGACATGAAACCTGACTCTGGTCAGAGCCCTGTCCTGCCCTTCCTGTGTGTGACTGTGTGTGGCTGTGTGTGGCTGTGTGTGACTGTGTGTGGCTGTGTGTGACTGTGTGTGGCTGTGTGTGGCTGTGTGTGACTGTGTGTGACTGTGTGTGGCTGTGTGTGGCTGTGTGTGACTGTGTGTGGCTGTGTGTGGCTGTGTGTGGCTGTGTGTGGCTGTGTGTGGCTGTGTGTGACTGTGTGAGACTGTGTGTGACTGTGTGTGACTGTGTGTGACTGTGTGTGACTGCACAGTGTTCCTGAGATTCCTTGGGTGCTGTGTGTTCTAAAAAGCTGGATTTCAGGTCACTCTCCATTCTGGTCCCCTCACCTCAGCCCAAAGCCCATGTACCACCTGAGGCTGCTTCCTCAAGATGTCCTCCCTACTGCTGCCCTTCCAGAAAACACTAGCTCACTCCGGACATAGGGATATCAGATCAGAAACAAATCCATGGGGAACCCTAAAAAACACCACTGCTAACAAACTTCAGGTGCAGGGGGTGGGGTGGGGTGTGGGAGAGCTTAGTGGGAGGAGTGGACCGAGCTATACAGTGATACCAGTGCTTGGTGGACAGAGCTGCCACTCTGGCCACACTGACAACAACTAGGTATGTGACTCTGGCTAAACCACTTGGCTCTCTAGCCTCAGTTTCTTCATATGTAGAGTTTGTGATATTAGTATCTCACAGTTGGCTAGAAATTCTTTAGGCAATGTATGCCACCCACTCAATTCGATAACCAAAAACTACTATTATAAATCCAAGATGCATTTTTAAAGATACTGTCATAGTTTGCTTCCTCTTGCTGTGGTAGAAATAACCAAAAGCAACTTGGGAGGGAGAGGATTTATTTAGCTTACACATCTGATCACAGTCCACCACTGAGGGAACTGAAGAACCCAAGTGTAGCAGGAACTGAGGCAGAGGCCTTGGAAGGACACTGCTTACCGGCTTGCTCTTCCCAGTTTGCTCAACCCACTTTCTTATGTAACTCAGGACCACTTGCCAGGGGTGGTGTCCTCCAGACTGGGCTGGGCTCTCTCATGTTAATCATTACTGAAGAAATGGCTGCACAGACGTGCCTATATGTAATCTGATGGAGGTACTTTCTCAATTGAGGTTCCCTCACCCCAAATGACCCTGACCTGTGTCAGGTTGACAAAAACGAACCAGCACAAGCACCTTCAGGCTGGGGTGCAGATCCATGACACTATGAAATGCTTATGTCTGCACACTCTTGTAGGTGTTTGTATGTATTAGGTGTTTGTCTGCACGTCTGTCTGTGTACCACTTGCATGTGCCTGATGCCCTCGGAGGACAGAGAGGGCATTGGATGCTCTGGACCTGTAGCTATGGACGGTTCTGAGCCACCCCTTGGGTGCTGAGAACTGAGCCTGGGTCCTCTGGAAGAGCAGCCAGTGCCTTTAGCTACTGAGCATCTCTCCAGCCCCTTTTGGATTTTGAGATAGGGCTTACTATATAAGTCCAGCTGGACGTAGACTCCCTGTATAGACCAGGCTAGCCTCACACATGCCACAAGACTCCTGTCCCTGTCTCCCGAGTGATGTGATTACAGTGCAGTCCGCCAGCGCAGCTAAACCAGCAGCCCTTTATGGCTTGAACTTAGAGAAGGTGTGGATGGTTTTATTATTAACTGTTTAATTGCTAGAAGTGAAACGAGAAGGAAGAAAAGTGACAAAAAGCAAGAGGGACACAGAGGGAGGACACACAGAAGAGAAAAGAAAGGGTGGTGGGAAGATGGGGAGAGAGCCCTGGTACCAATTCCTGGTATCAGTTGCTAAGGAGAAAAGTGTCTGAGCCAGAAAACGCAAGCTCAGAGCCCAACTTACTGATCGATTTTGGATTCTGTGATATTGCCATCTTCGCCTCTCAGTTTGATTGTAATAAACCCTCTTCTTACGCTCTTGTTCCAAGATACAATGTCCACAAAATAATGATACACTGTAAAATATGGAGAGAACCCCATAAGAGAGGCATCCCGGTGCTCCCCAGGAGGTGGCTATAAAAAGCCAACAAAGAAAGGGAAAGCCTTTCTTTCCCTCTAGAGTTTCTCTGCAAAGACCTAAGGAAGAATTCCCTTCTGTTTTTAACATTGTTTCTCAGCCCAGGTCCTTCAAACTCACTATGTAGGCAAGAATGACCAGTGTTCAATTCCTAGCATCTACATGAGACTCAGAGCTGTCTCTCACTCGCTGAAGGGATCTAGAACCGTCTTTTGGTATCTGTGGGCACTGAGCACAGGGCACACAGACACACATAGAAGCAAAATACCCATCCACATAAAATAGATAAATCATTTCTTGTTTATTTATTTATTTTGATAGAGTTTCTCTGTGTAGCCCTGGCTGTCCTCGAACTTGCTGGGTAGACCAGGCTGACCTTGAATTCATAGAAATCCACCTGCCTCTGCCTCCTGAGTGCTGGGATTAAAGGAGTGCACCACCACCGCCCAGAAAATAAAATAGTTTTTAAGGAACCATTAAAGGAGTCCTAACCTGGGATAAAAACATAATTTCCAAACATTTCTGATACACTTTCCGCCAGTTTTCTCTGCTTTTTCATGCAAAGCAACATACTCACTAATTATTATAAAATCAGAATGATGGTCAGCTCTGCAAAACACCAGTGATGCCCTGTATCAAGCAGGTGTTTAGCCAAACATTAGCTCCTTATATAGAATAAGAAGGCACGTCTATTTCATCAGAATACAAATGTGCTTTTGTCCGTAATAAATGCTAAAATTATACATATATACCAAATAATTATATTAAATCAACTTTCTTTATGATTTATTTTTAGTAAATATTTTATTTCTATATTAGTTTTATATAACTGTACATCTAGGGGTGTTTGAAATATTCACAGGCTGACTCCCTGGGAGCCCACAGGCCACTCTGGTTAGAAAAACAGGTAGACTAACATCAGCTCTTCACCTTGCCCTCAGCTGCTCCAAATCCAATCGTGCAGTCTCATCCCTAGCTCTACACCTGCTGCTGAGGGCTCCCCTTCCCCTCCTGCCCCCATCTCCAGGGGACTACACAGATCTTCCCCTCCTGACCTCCCTCCCCTCAGCTCCAGCAGGCATGTCCCAGGATCCCTCAGGCCAGGACAGCCAGGGAAGCAGGGGGACTAACTGCAGATCTTCGCCTCTCCCTCCATCCCTACAAGTCCACTCCCTGCCACCCCGTCTCATCCCCAGCTCTTCAGCAGAAACTGCTGACCAAGCAAGTGAAAAACTGTATGATTAAAAATGCCAAGTCACTGAGGAAGGAAATTGAAGACATCAGAAGATCTTGGAAGATCTCCCATGCTTGGGATCTACAGATTTAGTGCAATCTTCATCAAAATTACAACTCAATTCTTTGAAGTTCTTGATAGGACAATTTTTAGCTTCCTATGGAAACACACACACACACACACACACACCCATGATGAGGATGAAAGCTAGACATGGTGGCACACACCTTTACTCCTAGTACTTGGGAGGCAGAGGCAGGCAGATCTCTGAGTTCAAGGCCAGCCTGGTCTAGAGACTGAGTTCCAGGACAGCCAGGGCTACGCACAAAAAGCAGAATACCTAAAATCCAAATATCTGATTAATAAAAGAACTGCTGGAGGTATCACCATCCCTAATTTCAGGCTTTACTACAGAGCTATAATAACAAAACAGCATGGTGTCGGCACAAACCATATACAGACACACATCAGTCAAAGGAATCGAAGTGAAGACCAGGACGTAAGTACATACACCTATGGAGACCTGGATTTGACAAAGAGGCCAGAAATACACACTGGAGAAAAAAGACAGTATCTTCAACAAATGGTGCTGGTCAAACTCGATCTCTGCATGTAGAAGAATGCAAATAAATCCATATGTACTAACCTGCATAAAATTAACTCCAAATGGATCAAAAACCTCAACATAAAACACTGAACCTGATATAAGATAAAGTGGAGAACAGCCTGCACTCACTGACACATGTTGTGGATTAGGTCTAATGCTGCTTGTATTATGTTAATTGGTCCCCAAAATTGCAGGAGAATCCTGATGTCCCTAGTCCCTATGTAAGATGCTGAGGAACCCTGCCCCCAGTTGGTTTTGATTGGTAAATAAAGTTACCAGTGGCCAATGGCTGAGCAGGGAGACAGAGGCAGGACTTTAAGATTACTGGAGGAAGGAACAGGAAGAGAGATACTTGCCGTGCTGGGAAAGGAGTAGAAACCACGTTAAGGTGTGCAGGACAGAGAATATAGCTGTCATGTAGGTGCTGGGGAACTCAGCCTGAGAGAGCTGCAGGTCTGGGCCCAGGACAGCCAAGATGGAATATAGGTTTTTGTAAATAATAATTCAGGAATATTGGAGGGGAGAGTGTTACCCACGTGGAGATTTGGAAGTGGCCCTGTTTAAGGCATATTAAAATATAAAGGCTGTGTGTGTGTGTGTGTGTGTGTGTGTGTGTGTGTGTGTGTGTGTATCTTCCATTCGGGAACCCAGAACACATCCCTGGGGTCGATGATTTGAGTCATGGCGGAAGTCAGTTTACCCCAAGATCCAGCTACACCACTCTAAGGCATATACCCAAAGGACACTTCACCCTACCTCAAGGACACTTGTTCAACTGTGTACACTGCTCCTCTATACATAATAGTCAGAAATTTGAAACAACCTACATGTTTCTCAATACAAGAATGGGTAAAGAAAATGTGGTACATTTTGTACAATGAAGTATTACTTGTCTGATAAAGCAAAATAACATCATGGAATTTGCAAGCAAATGGAACTAGAAAGAAATCATGCTGAGTAACAAAATTCCAGATCCAGAAAAACAACTGTGGCATGTATTCACTTATACGTGGATATTGGTTGTTAAGTGATGATAACCAAGCTTCAGTCCATAGAGCCACAGAGGATAGGTACAGAAAAAAAGACCAAAGCAACAGATAGATCTCATTAGGAAAGGGAAATAAAGTAGATAGGTATGGATGGAGAGGGCTGGAACGGGAAAATCAAGTGGAGAAGGGGAGGGGAGAGAGGGATGAAGGAGGGAATACAAGGAAAGACAGCTAAAATAAATTAAACATATTGTCAAAAAAGGAAGAAAGAAGAAGAAAGGAAGAGAGGAAGAAAAGAAAGAAGGAAGGAGAGAGAGAGAAAGGAGGGAAGGAGAAAGGGAAAGAGGGAGGGAGCAATGCTCACAGGCAATGGCCTGTGAACAGCAGGCTCAAGAAAGCCAGCGTAGGTCAGAACTGATTCATGTACAGAATGCACTGGTTTGTCCCTGACTCCAACTTCATGTCTCTTTAGAGACAATTTCCTGGAGGAGGGCAGTGATGACAGTGACTGTCCTGGGATGCTGGCACTCTGGCTTAGCCTTACTTCAGTCCTAATAACCTAGACGGTGGGTGTGATTGGTTGGCTCCGTTTACCAAGCTGGGCTGTGACACTCAGAAGGGAGAAGAAACTTGACCAAGGTCACACAACTGTTACAGACAGAAGCTGTGTGGCTCTCGGGCCTTTTTAGCTCCATAGCTCTATCTTACACAATCCTCATTTTCCAGGAAGCACCCAGAAAGCTGAGACTCTGTCCTCTCTAGAATGCCAGGGTCAGACAGCACACCCAACACAGTTACCACTCACTGCAGTATGGCTTTGTCTCAGCTGTGTCGAAGAACGCCTTCGTCATCGGAGGATCTCTGTCCCATAAGTACTCTTTCCAGCTGTCAGCATAGTAGCCTACAAAACAAGCCAGAAATACCAACCTGCATTTTACAGACATGAAAGCCACAGAGGAAGCAAAAACAGTTTCTTATGTTTGCAACAGCTCCCCCTGACTCCATCCCAGTCCCCACCACAGTGCCTAGAGGCTAAGAAGGGCCATGGAGAACATCCTGTCTGTGCTCGTCCCTCTTGCTGGCTGTCCCCATCCTAAGAACTGGGGTGCAGGATGACCCTACCATAACTTCTCCCCTTACTGTATTCTTTGTAGCTAGGCGGGGAACCAGAGCAGCACACACTGGTCATGTGGATAGATTCCAGCAATGCCTTCCTTCATTTTCAACATTAAGCCAGATTGGGACCCATACTTAAAACAGCATCGCTACTGCAGAGCAATGGGGTCTTGTTAGTCTTATTTAGAAAATAGGACCCAGAGTCTTATGCGTGCACTCTTCACCTCACACAATGCACATGGCGCTCTCTCTCTCTCTCTCTCTCTCTCTCTCTCTCTCTCTCTCTCTCTCTCTCTCTCTCTCTCCCCTCTCCTCCCTCTCCCTCTCCCTCTCCCTCTCCTCCCTTCCTCTCTCCCTTCTTCCTACTGGAAATCATGTCAGAGTCTGAAGCATGCAAGGCAGGCAATCTACTATTAAGCTATATCCAAAGTCCTTCTGTTTTATGTTTTATTTTGATGCAAAGTCTTGCTAAGTTCCTCAGGCTGGCCTTGAACCCATTGTGGAGTTTTTTTGTTTTTTAATATAGTTTTGGAGACAGGACCTGCCTCAGCCTTGCTCTGCAAACGCCTGGGTTATAGGCCTGTCAGGGTCTAACTGGCCCCAGGGTTTCCTTGAAGAATTAAAATGGAGCTATTTAAGTGCACGGGACCCAGGCTGGATGTGCAATCGTGTCTCTGAGCAGATGAATGTCTTCCACCAGACCAATGCCTGAAGGAGACAAGACTGAACGCTGCCCAGTGAAGCCTCTTTCTGTATGTCAGGAAAATGTCTCTTCATCGCCCACCAATCCTGAAGTCCTGACCACCTATAATATCTCCTCTACTTCTATGGCAAACACCTCAGTGGTGTCTACAGTGCCCTGTGTGTGGATGCAGGAGCTGGAGTGTAGAGGGGAGACATTCATAGACACAACCTGATGAAAGGGATCAGTGTGCAAGGCTCAGCCCTGGGCCTGGTCTCTGGCTCACTGGGGACTTCCCCTTGCAGAGAGGTGTGTGCACAGAGTGGGTGCTCCTGTCCCAACAGCAACAGGTGCTACAAAGCCTACGTAGGCTTGCAGACCCTCTAGATTAGGTGTTTCCTTCTCCTTCTCCTTCTTTCTCCTTCTCCTTCCTTTTTCTTCCTCTTCCTCCTCTTCCTCTTCTTCCTCTTCTTCTTCTTTTCCTCCTCCTCCTTCAAGTGGAATCCCATGTAGATTGTTCTAACACTAGGTGGATGGTAACTGTAGTTTGTTTTGGCTTTGGTGTGTTTGTGTATGTGTGTTTGTATGTGTGTGTGTATGCACTTGCTTGTGTGTGCCTGGTATTTTAACGTTTTTGAAAAAGAAGGTTTCTCTCTTTGGTCCAGGCTAGCCACAGACTCAATCATCCCTGCTAAGCTGTAATGCCCTATCCTAATACACTCTGTAATTCATGACTACAGTGGTTTCAGAGAACAAATTGGCTAAGGAAAAGTTGGTTATGATGTTTAGCATGTAGTACACACTTATAATACCTGCTACTCTGGAGATTGTGTTCAAGGTCATGGCTGACCTGGGCTACAACGTAAACTCAACCTAAGCTAAAGAGCAAGACCTTATGTCAAATAATAACTAAATAAACCTGGCTATGTAAAACTTTAGTAAAGGCAACTTGAGACAAGTTTTCAGAGAGCAAAACATGACTCTGGGAACTGAAGACAAATTAAGTGTACATTAGAGATGGGAACTTTGTGGGCTTACCTACACGGGGACATGGCACAATTTGTCCAGCGCCACAGCTGACACACTTGCCATTCCTATAATCCCGATAGGAGTCGCAGGGATAGGCCGTGATGGAGCAGTTATTTTGCAGGGATGCAAGGTACAGGTAGACGGACATCTGGTGGTCACACTTGAAGTACTTTATACCTTGATTATAAAGGAACCAAGAGCAGTTGCAGCGTTTACCAGAAAAGCACATTTCACATTTTATACAAACACCACCACGTTTGACCACACCTCCTGAATGCCACGCACTGCACAGAATTCCCTGCACAGAATTCCCTGCACAGAATTCCCTGCAAGCTTCCATGTACTCAGCTCCACTTAATCCTCTAAGAACCACAGACGGATTCACTATGGCCCGTGCACGGTGCAGAGTAAATCATATAATGGTGGCTGTAAGAACAAAGGCAAAGCTGGGGGTGCGGGGCTGGAGAGGATGCTTCAGGGTGCTTGCTGCTCTTCCATAACCCCAGTTCAGTTTCAGCACATACGCTGGCAGCTCACAACTGCCTGTAACTCTAGCTCCAGGGGATCCAATGTCCTATTTTAGCCTCCACAGACACTCATGCACAAATGCTCACACAAGCACGTTTACTTTAAAAAGGAGGTGTGGAGGGCTGACAGTGCTTGCTTAGTATGCACAAGACTCTAAATTCAGTCTCCAGCATCACTAAAAGGGAAGGCTGCAGAGATGGCTCCATACAAGCGTGAACACCCGGGTTTGGATCATCACCGCACATGTAAAAGCCAGCACCATGGGTCTGTGACCCTGGCCTGGAGATGCAGAGACAAGTGGCTCCCGGGGGTTTGCTGGACAGCCAGGCTAGCTTAGACAGGGAGCTCTGTGTTCAACAAGAGACTCTACCTCAAAAAACCATGGGGAAATGACCAAAGAAACCATCCGCTGGCCTCTACACATACACACATGGGCACATGGATGCGTGGGGAAGTCACTCCCACCCATGCACATAGATTCCTATAGTACCATCCAATGTTTGAGCAACATTCAGGACCAACCCCAAATATTGCTGACTTAGAGGAGGCTCAGGAGTTGGGACCACACCTTGCTCTCAACACACCTGTGAATCTGAAGAACTTCAAAGCCCTGGTCTAATTGGTAAGGTTGCTTCACAAACTAAGTAACTACTGTGTCCGCTACTCAGGTTGACCACTGAATTCATGGGCAGTGCTAGTCAAAAGGTCACCAAAAGGTGATTTTCCATCAAAATCATTATCCAAAGAACAACTCAGGGCTGGCAAGATGACTGAACAGGCAAAGACACTTGTCATCAAGGCTGATGGCTTGAATTCCAACACTGGGTCCCACATGGTGGAAAAAGATAATTGTGCTCTACAGGCTATTTTCTAACATCTGGGCACACATGACCATACACATACATTTTTTTAAAAAAAATGTAATAGAAATCTAAATTAGTCATTATTACTTTTTTTCCTTATCTATTATTTAGAGGGAGAGTGAAACAAAATTGGCCTTGGTCATGGATTTGCCTTATTATTTGGGAAATTGTTAACAGAAACAAAATTTGAAAGGCCAATGTAAAGAGCCATTATTAACATATCCACTCTGATAAACCTATTCTGTTACCTAACCCCCGACCCCTATACATAGTCCTGGGTTGTTCAAGACAGGATCTCAATGTGTTATCCAAACTAGCCC
Organism: Mus musculus; assembly: GCF_000001635.26. Classification (NCBI taxonomy): domain Eukaryota; kingdom Metazoa; phylum Chordata; class Mammalia; order Rodentia; family Muridae; genus Mus; species Mus musculus. Next base: position 21,969,687 of record NC_000082.6, read on the forward strand.
CAACCCCATAGTCCTCCTGCCTCTGCCTCTTGAGTGCAAGAATCCCAGGAGTATACTAACACATCTGGCCAGCTTGTGAGCTCCCCAAAAAACTGACCATTCCCCATTAAATATCAACATTAGTTCTCATCAAGAGCTACTTTCTAGGGCTGGAGAGTCGTCTCAATGGCTAACAGCACTTCACTGTTCTTGCTGTCCTTGCCAAGGACCTGAGTTTAGTTCCTAACACCCATGGCAGGCAACTCACAACTGCCTGCACCTCCAGCTGGGGGGGGGGGGCAGCGGGGGGGGGGGCACCCATGGCAGGCAAGGCAACTCACAACTGCCTGCACCTCCAGCTGGGGGGGGCGGCAGGGGGGGCACCCATGGCAGGCAAGGCAACTCACAACTGCCTGCACCTTCAGCTGTGGGGGCGGCGGGGGGGGGCACCCATGGCAGGCAACTCACAACTGCCTGCACCTCCAGCTGGGGGGGGGATCTGACCCCCTCTGAGGAACACACACACACACACACACACACACAAATAAAATCTTAAGGGCTGGAGAGATGGCTCAGCGGTTAAGAGCACTGACTGCTCTTCCAGAGGTCCTGAGTTCAATTCCCAGCAACCACATAGTGGCTCACAACCATCTGTAATGGGATCTGATGCCCTCTTCGGGTGTGTCTGAAGACAGCTACAGTGTACTCATATACATAAAATAAATAAATAAATAAATCTTTAAGCAATACATGCAGTTTAAAAAAATAAAATAAAATTTTTAAAAAATTAAAAAAATCTATTTTTCTCTTCTTTCTAGAATAACTGTAGTTCCTTTGTAAATGAGGACTGGGCCTATTTTGTTCACTGTTGTAGATTCTAGAAGGCTACCAGGAGTGTGCGTCTACTAGGATCTGGTAGACGGTGAGAAAGCACAATTTACACTACTCTGCCGAGTGCTAGAACCTGTTCCTACTCAGGGTTAAAATGGAAGTTATGCGAGGAACTTCTGAAATCTGTCACTGGCAGCACTGATAATGCCAGCAACTCCAAAGGTCAAGGGCCAAAGAGTGGTTCTTCTCATGGCCGCAGTGCTCATGCATTGTCAATGGTAAAAAGGGACTTCTGGGTAAGACAACAGACTAGAGCAGCCTCTGTGTGGTTCACTGAAGAAGGAAACAGAGGATAAGAAAAACAGACCCCAGGCTTGGGCATGGTGGCACACACCTGTAATCCTAACACTCGGGAGGTGGAGGCAGGAGGATCAGGAGGTCAAGGTCAGCTACATAGTGAGTTGGAGCCCAACCTGAGCTGCAAGAGGACAAAAGACACAGGAAAAGTTTCAAAGAGAGAAGGGTTGTCAGGAACTCAGACAAGTGTGGACACAAGATGAAGGGCTCTCTGAAACAGTGTCAAGCTGGCCAGGCAGTGGTGGCACATACCTTTAACCCCAACATGAGTTCAGACCAGCCTGGGGTATACCATAAATACCAGGGTTACCAGGGCAGCAAGGCCTCAGAACCAAGTCCTTGGCTAAGAGAGAAACAAAAGAAGGGTGGAAACGAGGAAACGAGGTGGATGGAAAAGACTGAAGAGCTGGCTCAGTGACAAAAAACAAAAACAAAAACAAAACAAAACAAAACAAAACAACCTCTTGCTCTTCCAGAAGACCCAGGTTCAGTTCCCAGCACCCACACAGGCAGCTGAGGACTGCCTGTGATGCAGCTCCAGGGGATGCGACCCCTCTGGTCTCCTCAGGCACCTGCTCCTGCAGACACACAGACTCACACTCATACACATAAAGATGATTATTGTGGGATTTTTTTTTTTAAAAGAAAAGGGCTGAGTCTGGGTTTTAAGTCCTGTGAGGCCTCTCTGGAATTGGCTTGAAGCGGGCATGAACAGGCAGCAGCTGCGAGAAGAAAGGTATGCTAAGACTGGAGACCTCAGAAACATGTGGCCCGGCAGGTGGCGACAAGGGTAGATGTGCTGGGTTCCAGCAATTCTTCCCATTTCCAAAGTGAAATCTGAAGCCAGAAAAGCAGATTAAATATTAAAAGGAGGAGAAAACTGGATGCTTGTGGCTCAGCCTGGGGAGAGTTACACTCAGAGAATCCTCAGGGATTAGTGGCCATTGAAAGGTTAGCATCTCAGCTGGAGTCTCAGAATACAGAGGGGAAGAATTTCACAGAAACCAGGCTTAGTGTAGCCTAGCCTTGAGGAAGACGGAGCTGAGAGAAAGTTCTCGAACTCAACCTCCCCACCAGCAAAACCATGGGTGCAGAGACTGAGATGCGGATTAGTGTGAAGCTCGAGGAGGTAGAAGCAGAAAAGATGCCCCATGGGGCATGTGTCTTTGTGGGGAAGGGTGATCCATTCACTGGAGAGAGAGAAAAGGGGACGGGGGACAACCCAGATGGCAAAGTGCTTGTCTGCAAGCAAGAGGACCTGACAGAGATCCCAGAGCCCACTTTTAAAAAGAGCCAGGCTTGGGGGCTAGAGAGATGGCTCCGTGATTAAGAGCACTAGCTGCTCTTCCAAAGGGCCAGGATTCAATCCCCAGCACCCACAGGGGCAGGTCACACCTGCTTGTTCCAGGGATCTGACATCCTCACACAGAAATGTACACAGGCAGAAATACCAATGCACATACGATAAAAAATTTTTAAAAAATGAAAACATTTAAATATCATAATAATTTAAAATACCATTAAAACATCCTAAAAATAGGCTTGGTGGCATGCACTTATAATCCTGGCACTTGAAAGGCAGAGCCAGGCAGATTTCCAGGACTCACTGGCCAGCCTACCTAAGCAGAGAGCCCCAGAGTGGTGAGAGACTTATCTCCAAATCAAGGGGTAGATCTGGTGAGGAGGTTTGCGGAAGAAAAGAGCCTGCCTCACAAGCCTGAGGCAGTGAGGCAGCCTACAGCAGGCTGAGGGTCAGAGACAGGGGGATTGCCAAGAAACTCACAAGCCAGCTAGCCTAGGATGCCGGGTGCAGCACATTACCTCAATAACAAGCATGTGTTAGTCTGTTAGTGTATGTGCACCTTGAAGTGTTCACATACTCAAGTGTACAGGCTCCTGGAGGTCAGAGGACAATGGGTGTCCTGCTCTACCATTCTTCACCTATTCCACTGAGGAGACAGGGTCTCTCACTGAATATGGCCCTAGGCTGGCAGCCGCGGGGAGTTCAGGTGCTCCTGTCTCTGCCCTGCACACCTTGTTCAGGTGGGTGACATCTGAGCTCAGGTCCTTGTGCTGTTCTCAAGCCCTGAGACGGACCGCCCTTGTTCTAGAGCTTTTCAAGATGATTTTCCTTTCCTAGCAGCAGTGAGGTATAAATTAGAGCAGTTAGGGAGAGTGGGATTATAATTCTGTCTCCTGGCTCACCTTTATGTTGCCCTCCAACTCCCTATTTGTGATCTATATTCCTATTATGTTATAAAATATTATTTTATATTATAAAATACTAATTTTTAAAGATTTATTTATTTATCTATTACATATACAGTGTTCTGTCTGCATGTACACCTGCATACCAGAAGAGGGTATCAGATCTCATTATAGATGGTTGTGAGCCACCATGTGATTACTAGGAATTGAACTCAAGCCAGGCAGTGGTGGCACATGCCTTTAATCCCAGCACTTGAAGCAGGCAGATTTCTGAGTTCTAGGCCAGCCTGGTCTAAAGAGTGTGTTCCAGAACAGTCAGGGCTACACAGAGAAAAACCCTGTCTCGAAAAAAAACAAAAAAAAAAGGAATTGAACTCAAGACCTCTGGAAAAGCAGTCAGTGCTCTTAACCTCAGAGGCATCTCTCCAGCTCTACAAAATATTATTTTAAAATATTAAAATATTAATTTGAAATGTATTTTAAAACATTTAAAATATATTTTAAAATATAAAATCATAAAATTATTTATTTATATTTTATTATACATTATATATAAATATATAAAATACAAATATATTTTATACAAAAGTTCTTTAAATATAATTAAATTTATATTAATAATATATAATCTAATAATAATATAATTATAATATATTTTAAATATAAATAAATTTATACAATATAATACAAATTTATAAAAATTTGCTATAAACATATAATATATCATATATCTCTATTATATTATAAAATATTGTATACTTTTTCAAACTGTTTTCTATTTAAAGTGCCCCATTGACAACAGGTAATTTATTGGTTGTTTTTTGCTTGTTTGTTTGTTGTTTTGTTTTATTTTGTTTTGTTTTTGTGACAGAGCCTCTTGGCTGGGATTGAACTCCTGATCCTCCTGCCTCCACCACCACCCCAAATCCTGCTATCAGATATTTTAATATTCCTTTCCAAACTACTGTCTTACAAATGATAAGAGATGACACCTACCTCCAAATATTGTCTTGGGGCAACCGGGTTGATCTAGTCCTCCATTCGGGTAGAAGTCTATGTGTCCTAGGGCTTCCTTGTAGCCTAGTGCTAAAAGAGAACACACTCGCTTGGAGCTTGGGACTGTGCACATCCTGATGTCACCTGCCTGCAGGGTTAGGCAGGGGTTGGGGTGTGGTTGTTATCATGGCCCCTACTCTATTTAAATGTCTTGCCCAAAGCTGTCAAAAATTGTAGTCACATGTACACCAGGGCTGACTGAGCACAAAAATGGTGACAGTCTGAATCCCCCTGTGTCCAGAGATAAGTGGCTCTGGGCATGGGGCCACTACAGAGCTGACAAGGCAACCAGTTTCTTCTTTACATTTAGTCAGAGCTCTCTAAAAGCCAGGAGGCTCTTCTTGCATTGGATAAATCTTCACACAGTGAACTATGAAATGATTAATTTTTACTTAGTTGGTAAAATCTTAAAATGTTTGGATCTCATCTGGAGAAATGGCTCCGTGATTAAGAGTACTATCTACTCTTGCTGAGAGCTCGGCTAGGTTCCCAGCACCCACATGGTGGCTCACAACCACCTGTAACCCCAGTCTCAGGCCACCAGGCACACACGTGGTACACAGACATACATGCAGGCAAAACACCCATATTCATAAAAATAAAAGAATAAAAATTTTGAACCTAAGACAGATGTGGTGGCTCACACCTAAACTATCTGCACTTAGGAGGTTTAGGCAGGGTGACTGCCACAAATGAGCTTGAAGCCAGCTTGGGCTAAAGAGACCTTGTCTCAAACAGAGTGGCATCTAGGGTGGTAAGATTTAAAAAGGAAATATTTTTTTAAAGTGGGCACCTAGAAATGCAAACACTGTATTTTCTCTAGCCATATAAACCCTCAAATAATTAGAAAATGCTCTATTAAAAGGTTACCATAGAACCAGCTGTGGTCTAAGACCAGAAGGTTGACAGACAGCTTATAATCAGCTGGGATACATAGCAAGAGTCTCAGAAAAATAAAAGTAAATGTTTACATATATATGTATATGTTATGTGCAGTATATTGTAGCAATCATAATAATAGTTTTCCTATTTTGAGATGCTGTGTGTCAGCTGGGTGTCTTACACGCTCTTCCATTTTCATAAGGTCTGCCACACAGCCATGGGGAAGTTAGTGGAAGTAACTTAGAGGAGGGCAGGGGCTGGTAGACTTCAGGTTTGGCTCAGCATCACTAGACAGAACAAAACTGAGGATCTGCCTCACTGTGCCACTTGTATTCTTCCCTTCAAAATTCATTTCTCAAGAATAAAAAAAAAAAAAAGTTGTTTTATTCTGTCCACCTTAAAACAGCTCTTAAGCAAGGAACTATTTTTCAAATGTCACGGAAATGATGCAGCTGTCCACAAAAAGCCATTTCCCCCAGAGATAAACAGTCACTACTTGTCACAGAGGTGTGCCCATGATACAGGGTCAGAGGTGATTTTTAAAAATATGTGTGTAGTGTCCGTGTGTGTTTTTGTACACAGGTACCAGCATGAACTTGGTGGTCTGAGGACAACCTCCTTGCATCAGATGGATTCCAGTGACCAAACTCAGGTGGTCAGGTTCAGTGGCAGCCAGCACCCTTCCTGGTTGAGCCACCTCACAGACCTCAGGCTGACTTGTTGGTCTTTGTTTCCTGGTACTGGGGCATGCCACACAAACACTACCATTGAGCTACATCCTCCATCCTGGATCCTCAGTTTGTTAGCTAGTTGTTCTATAAAGAGGAAGCACCGTTAAATGAGCACTCTGATGCCACATCCCTCCTCCCCAAGTTCCCAGTTGGCTCCTCCTGAGACATTTGGATACAGCAGACATTTATCCTTTTTATTTTCTCAGCCATAGTCTTGCTATGCAGCCTTGACACCCGACCATGAACATCACCCCAAACCCCCACATGTACCAAATGACAGATAGGAACCCAGCACGTCGAAAGGCGAGCCTGGGAGATCCACCAAAAGCCAGGAGGAGGCCAGGGGTGCTTTGAATCACATCCCAGAGAAACAAGGAAAGAGACGACTACCCTGGAAACTAAGTGTCACAAAGCAGATCCGCAGCGGCGGCAGTGTGGGGGTGAGGTGGGGGCAGCGACTGAATGTCTTGGGGCCACTAACGCGCAAAGACAGGAGTATTACCGTCAGTGTCAGAGTGGATGACGTCCACGAACAGTGCGTCGCTGGGGTCTAATCTCTCCTCAGGAGGTCTCCCGTTGAATAAAGGGCCTGCAGGGTCAAGACCTAAAAGAAAAGCAGAGTAGCTTGGCGGTCCCACGCCGTGAGTCACTGCTCTTTGCATCCCTCCGGGGAGGCTGCAGGGCATGCTTGGGTGAGTAATCGCTAGCATCATCCCATCATGCAGTCAGGACTCCTGTCCACAGCCTGTAGCTTTTTCCCACCAGTGTTACTCTGACAGAGGCTGTTACCCTGAGAACAGCTCCAGGAGGAGGCCCGGTTGGGGAAAGAGCCCCGCAGCAGGGAGTCAGCTTAGAAAACGCTCCTCTGGCAAAGCCCTCAGAGAGAGGAAAAGAACGGTAGGGCTGGGAATTAAACCCAGGAACTTATCTTCTGCATGAAGCTACACCCAGCTACATCCCCAGTCCTTGACAAAGTTCCATAGTATCACTCAAACCAGCCTGAATTAGCTATGTAGCCCAGGCTAGCCTCTAATTGGATTTTCATCTGCTTCAGTCTCCTGTGTGTCAGGATTAATGAACAGCATTCATCACTTCTCTGATCTTCCCCATTCTAGGGACTTCAGAAGCCCCACTCGGCTCAGCTTTCATTCACTTACTAACTTTGAACAAGATCACAAAGTCATGTTGGCCAGTAAGATTCCATCCTACAGGTGACTTCCCCTGAGGCCCAGGGGGGTCTCAACCATCCTGGCCAGAGTCTAGCCCTCCATTTGCTCTGGTCTCTCAGTCTCTCAATTCACCAGGAAGCTGTGAGATTCTCTGGAGAGACTAGGTTTGGAAAAGCACTATATCACACTATCATCGGCAAATCAAATGCATCCCATAATGCCTGAACTGATTCTTGGTCTTAGTCAGGGTGAACGGGGCTTCATTTCCACAGTCGTGAAACACCACAACATGAACTCTGACAAAGTCCCCGCTTACCAGAGCCCTGTACAAAGAGTGTGTTAAGGGTATCCTCTTTGGGAGTAACCTATGAACATCATCATATGTTTAAATTCTTTTTTTTTTCTTGCTTTAGGTGCTGGAGGTTAAACCCCCGACCTCGTGCATGCAAACCATGTGCTCCCACACAGCTGTTCCCCTAATCCCTCTGGATGCTTTTCTGAGGACGGCTCCCCTTCCCGTGTTCCATGCACAATCCAGAGACAGCATCTGAGGTTCTGTTTCCTATTTTCTTCTCTCCCGGAGTCCTTGTGATTCCTTGAAACATCTCTCTTTTCCTGGTCCCTCCACCCCCAGCTTTCTTCTTCTGTCCTCTCCAACTGAAACTGGTGTGGGAGGGCGTGAGGTAACTTCTAGTCACTCAAGACCAACAGGTGGCCTCAATACAACAGGCCCCAACACAGTAGGAAAAAACTCCACAGCCTTGGAAAGAATTTACCCAGAAACCTTCCCCCTCTTCTCATCAGACAACACCAACTACTTTCGGGCCAAAAAATATAAATAGTAGGTGCTCTGGCTTAGAGCCTTCTGTAGATCTAGATAAAACATTTAGACCAGGGAGAGCACTGAGAGTGGTGGAAGATATCCACATACTAGCACATATAAAATGGAGGGAAAAGTGTGGTCCAGAACCTGAATCCATATTTGCAGTTAAAAGTTTCTGGCAGTCACCTAACGTGTGTGTGTGTGTGTGTGTGTGTGTGTGTTGCATGGATGTGCATATGCATCTTAGCAAATGTATGGGCACATATGTGTGTGCATATGGAGTCCAGAGGTCGACTCTGGGTGTCAGCTTGCTCTAACAATCCTCTCTCTCTCTCTCCCACCCCAATGCTGGGATCACAGCTGAGTCACACTGGTGACAAACTCTGGTCCTCACACTTGCATGACAAGTGCTTTTATCTGCTGAGACATTTTCCAGCCTAAAATGTTTTTAAAACAAATGGGAATTGATTTAAGAACGAAGACTATGGGGCTGGAGAGATACCTCAGCAAGATGCTGTCCTTTCAGAGGACCTGGGTTTAATTGCCAGGACACAACCTGAAGATCTACTGCTGTCTTCTGGCCTCGGCAGGCACCTGCACATACGTGGCACACACACACACACACACACACACACACACAAATCTTTTTTTTTTTTTTTAATATAAGGCTGGAGATATAGCTCAGATCACAGAGTGCTTATCTTGCATGCAGTGATGTCCTGGGTTCAGTTTCCCACGAAAAAAATATTAAATTAAAAAATTTAAATTTTAGCCAGGTATGGTGGTGCATATCTTTAATCCCAGCACTTGGAAAACAGAGAAAGGTGAATCTCTGTGAGTTTGAGGCCAGCCTGGTTTACAAAATGTGTTCTAGGACAGCCAGGGCTGCTACACAAAGAAACCAAAAAAAGAAAAAAATAATTTAGTTTTAAAAATGATATGCTTAAACCAGACATGGGAGAACTTAAGAGGCTACATCTCAGATTCAAGGCCAGCTTAGGGTACAAGTGAATTCAAAACTAATCTGGGCTTCAGAGCTACATCTTGTCTCAAGAAGATAAAACAAGACAAAACTGGATCATTGATGGCTTAGTAGGTAAAGGCTCCTGACACCAAGCCTGACACCCTGCGTTCAATCCCAGGACCTACAGGGTGTAAGGAGAGACCCGACTCCTGTAAATTGTCCTCTAACTTTCATATGCTTAGTGTGCCACACCCCACACATATATACACATACAAAACATATAGAACAAAAATTTAAAAAATAAAAATATTCTATATTTTAATTAAAATTATTTAATGTCTAATTATAAAAAGATAAAATAGTACTCAAAAATTAAAAATAAACAAAACAAAACCAGCCAGGTATGGTAGATCACACTTGTAGCCCCAGCACTTAGGAGTCTGAGGCAGGAGGATTGGCATAAACTTAAGGCCAGTCTGAGTTTAGTGAGTTTCTAGGTCAGCCTGGGCTACAGAGTAAAACCCTGCTTCAACACAACAAAACAAACAAACAAAATAATTCATCTTGTTTAACCAGCATATCTAAAAATTGTTGTGCCAATACATTCACTAATAAATGTGAGATTTGATTCTCTTTCTTTTTTCCTCTTTCTGAACCTTCGTCTTCAAAAGCCAGTGCTTATGTTGCACCTAACAGCCTATCTCAGTCTGCACTGGCTTCAAGTGTCCAGTGGCTACAGGGACCTAACAGCTACTGCATTGTTTCTCAAAGGGCTATCTATGGTCAGACTACCTGCATCTTCCGGTTGAAAATTTAGGCTCCTTATCTTGGAAGCAACTCATGGCAGAGTCTGGGCCTGGCATCCATAAGATTATGGATTCATCCCAGCACCAAACATATGAAGGAATGGAGGGAGGAAAGGAGGAAGGGAAGGAGGGAGGGAGGGAAGGAGGGAGGGAGGGAATGAGGGAGGGAGGGAGGGAGGGAGGGAGGGAGGGAGGGAGGGAGGAAGCTAATGAAAAGTCAAACCAAAAGCTATACCTGGAGAAGAGAAGCAGAAGAGAGGAAACTGACAAAGAGACAGCAGGGTGAAGGTCAAACAGGTGCTGAGCTGACCTACCCTGGTCTCAGGAAATAACAATGACTTGTGTCCAATCACAAACAATACAGTAACTGTTAGGTCCCTGTAGCCACTGGACACTTGAAATGAAGCCGGTGTGAACTGAGATGGGCTGTAGGTGCAAAATAAGCATTGGCTTTTGAAAAGGAAGGTTCAGAAGGAAGAAAAAAAAGAAAGAATAGTGAATGTGACAGATCACATTCCACCCCGTGACCCAGTGAGCACACCCAAGCAAGAACACTGAGACTCAGAATTCTCCCAACGCAGCTGGGACTAAATTTGAGACTCGGAGATGGTGAGGAGAGAACTGGGGGCATCCACGGAGGTAGACAATTGATTTGTGGTCAGGAAGTTGAGTCCAGGTCTGGGGGTAGGTCACATGGGATAGAGTAGCAGAAAGCCTGGTTTGGGAAATTTCTGTAATTAGAGTCTAGGAACGCTGCAGTTCACGTGGTCAGGAGGGCACAGGGGAGAACGTAGCATTTGGGTAGAATGAAACTCTTGGTTTAAGGGTACATCTGGTCCATTTCTTCCTAGCTCTGTGATCAGTGACCTCCAATTGGCAATGACATCATTAGTTACTACCAAGGAAATCAGCATAGAAACCAGCAATTGTATAAGCAGTCACTTATACACACAGCATGAGAAAGATACCGTTCCCTCTATCAGAAAGGGATTTCCAGGGTGGGGCAAACCCAAGCCTCTGTCCTTCTAAGTGAGAGTGTCTGTCTGTCTGTCTGTCTGTCTGTCTCTCTCTCTCTCTCTCTCTCTCTCTCTCTCTCGTATAGACACTGCTTTTAAAATATATAGTGATAATAATACATTCTGAACTTTTAAAACTACTTTGGTTTCCTAGAAAGGTAGAGAAATTAGATAATTAAGGTAGCCTTGGCTTTGGGGAAAAGTAAGAAAAAAGAATCCAAGACAAACCCGGGGAAGCCATGCCAGCAAGTTGGGTGCAGGGAAAGGGATTTGGGGTGAGAGGTTACCACACCCCCCCATATGGGTTCGGAGTCGTTTACATTTCCTCCCCTCCTACACACTTCTGTCTTACAGTCTCCCTAAACTTAAAAGCCTGTGCATGAAGACGAATCCCGGGAAAGGTGAATGATAACCTCCTGAAAGCTGGAGCCCACCCTCAGGCCTGGGAAGAGCTGTGGAAAATTCCTCAGCTCTAGACAAGAGATCCAGAACGAGTCTTTGTTCTTTAGGGTTTGGCCTCGTTCAAATCCGGTCTTTTCAATCATGTTTGCTAGAAAGCTGATATTTAGCCACGAATTTCCCGTCTCCTTTTCCGTCCATGAGTTTACAGTCATGCCTGGTGAGTTGCGCTCTGGGCACAGATAGATCCCCATGAGATATTGGAAGGGGGTTACCATAAGAAAAATAAGGTCACCACCAAGCTTTTCTGTGACATACACAGTTTGCAAAATGTTCTACGTGGGCTGAGGTCAATATTGCCTGTGTGGTGGCGCTCTCCAGAGAGCACCTGCCCAGGAGAGACCCCTGATATCCGACAGGAACCTTACCTGTGACTCTCCCCAGCTTCCCCTCATACGACTCGCCAACAAATCCAGCTATGTGGGCTCCTAGACTTACTCCAATCATGTAAATGTTGTCCAGAGAAGCTCCTTTGACCTAGAAGTTCATTAATAAATTGTAAGAGTTCAAGAAATTGACCACACTTGCTGAGATTTCCTGCTTACTTGGAGGGATTTTCCCAAGTGCTTTATATCTGTTCTCACTTGGGCTATCTTGTGTGTGGGTGGATATGCATGCACATCTATACATTTATTAGTAGAGGTCAGAGGTCAAAGAGTCAGGTGTCAGGCTGGAGGGATAGCTCAGTGGCTAGGAACACTTGTTGCTCTTGCAGAGGAGCCAGGTCCGATTCTCCACAACCACTTAGCAGCTCACAACTGTATGTAATTCAGTTCCAGGGGCTCCAATGACACCTTCTAACTTTTGTAGGCACCAACACATGCGTGGTGCACACATATACATGCAGGCAAAATACTCGTATACATTAAAAAAAGAAGAAAGAAACCTTTCTTTTTAAGTTAGATGTCTCCCTCAATTCCTCTCCACCTCATTTTTTTTGAGGCAGGGTCTCTCACCAAGCCTGGAGTTAGCTGATTTGGTTAGACTAGCCAACAAGCGCTAGGGAGTCCACTGTCTCTGCTTTCCTGGGTCAGGGATTACAGGAATGCACTGTTTACTGCTGTGCCCAGAGTTTTCATTAGGTTCTGGGGGTTGAAATCAGGTCTTTTTGCTTGTACACCAAGTGTTTATCAACTGAGTCAACTCCTAAGCCCCTACTGTCTCATTTGAATGTCGAAAGAGGGCTGGAGAGGTAGCTTGCCTCCTATATTATAAGCCTTAGGATCAATCCCACCATGGAAGAAAATGAGGGGAAGTTGCAGCCTCCGGCAATGTCAATACAACTCCTTTAATATACAAATAAGGACATTGAAGCCCAGAGTTGAGGTCATCTGACCCAGTGGGGAGGGTACAGAGCAGGATTCAAACCAACCTGCTAGCCCCAAATTTGTGTCTTTTAGTGTCTCCACTCCTGACACTTCCTGCTGGAAGCCAAACAGAGACATGTTTACGGCTTCCAGATAGGGGAAGAGATGGTAAAACACTTTGATGAGCTCCTAATGGAGTCACTGTCCCAGGGAAGAAAAGGTGAGGGAAGGTAGACCTCACTGACCACAGGCTGCAGGCAGCTCTCTCTGAGCCACCAAATGTCAGCCTGCTTGCTGGGGAGCTCACAAAAAAACTCATGTCACCACCAGCTACAGTGGTCACCACATGGGGATCTCTTTGAAATTGCTCTTACTTCATGTGATATTGGTTTGGTTTGGTTAAGACACAGCCTCTCGTTGTAGACCTGGCTATTCTAGAACTTGCTCTTGAAAGGAAATAAAACTTGAGACATGTTATTCATGTAATTTATGTCAAATAGCCCAAAGAGTTGTTTGTGAGCTTTGAAACCTGGGGCTAAGAACATAGCAGAACAGGCCAGGACATGCCTGGGCAGGCCTGTCGTTACATGTCCTGACTGGCCTAGTGCCTCCCTATCTCCCGCCCTTCTGACAGTCTGTTGATGTTTAAATGGACCAATCATGTAAAACCGCGCCAATTCCTCCCCCAGCCCCACCCCTTTTCTATAAAAGTCCCTAGCTTCCAAGCCTCGGGGTCGAAACCACTGTCTCCTGTGTGAGATACGTTTCGAACCGGAGCTCCGCCATTTTGGCTCCACCATGTGGTCGACACCTCTGTCTCCTGCGGGAGATACATGTTGGCCCGGAGCTCCGTCATTAAACTACCTCATGCTTTTACATCAAGATGGTCATCTGTTCGTGATTCTTGGGTGCGCGCTGAATCGAGAATTCGGGAATTGAGTGTGGGTTTCCCCACTAGGTTCTTTCACTCTGTAGACCAGACTGGTATTGAACTCAGAGATCTGCCTGCTTCTGCCTGCTTCTGCCTCCTGAGCCCTGTGATTAAAAACTTGTGCCACCACACCCTGGCTCATGTCACATCTTTGTTATGTTAAAGTCGGTGGGGCACAGCTCTTGAGAACAGTCTCTAAATAAAAGCTAAGGTCCTGCCTTGGGAGGCTTTCTAAAAACATTGACTGTCCCGTTTCACTGTGGTTGGCAATAATCTGGACATTAATAGCTTGGTCTTTTAGCTGAACAAGCTACAGACGTTGAAGGAGGTCCAGGCGTTTAAGCTAACAACTCTAAGCAGAGCCCCTCCTACTCAAAGACACCCACCCTCATGGTAGTAACAAAATGATGCTCCTTTCACAAGGCTTTTTGTCACTAGCTACAGAAGATTATGCAGGACTTAAGATCTAAAACATTTAAAACGAGAACATTGCTCCATACCCCTTTGCTGTGGGGATGGACAACCTGCAGGGCCACACCCTCTTCCCTGGGTTTATTCGGATTCGCACAAGGTTACAAAATGTTAAAAAGTAGCCACCCCCCACCCCCTCCCCACTCCCATCCAACCAAGTGATACCTCTTGGTTTTAAGCTTCCAAACCAGCCACCAAGGTCATCTCAGACAAGTCTTTCTTACCAACATCTGGTCAATAAATTCCTTCAAAATAGAAGCTACTTGTCTGGTCTTGCTAGACGCATGGGGGTATATCACAGTTGTCGCTCCTCGATTCCAATCAACAACCACTACATTCATCTCTTGTACACTGATCAAACTCTGTACCAGCTCCTCTATCCAAACCGGAGGGGAGCCTGTTGGCCGGAAACCGTGGATTATAAAAGTGGTTTTCTTGGTCACATTTAAGCTCCCCAGAGCTGTGGAGTTGATGATCTGTGCACAGGTCTGGTCTCTCTGTGTGTAGAGCATCAGTCTCACGGAGAGTCCTGTACCAACCACCGCGCTGTGGAAGCTCAGTCTGGTGAAGGACGGGCATGTTTCATCCGTGTCTGGAAATGAGAATTAGACGGCATCATGCAGTGCCTCCTAAGCAAGACAGTGCTGTGATCCCCTCCTTGATGCTCTTACAGTCCTCTTTACACCGCCTCCCCACAGCGCCTCCCCACAGCGCCTCCCCCACAGCGCCTCCCCACAGCGCCTCCCCCACAGCGCCTCCCCAGAGCCTGGAGCTAGTTCAGTGATGGTGAAAAAGTCATACTTAATCCAGTATTTTTTTTTTAAAGAAGATTTATTTATTTTATTTTAACATATGTGAGTACACTGTAGCTGTCTTAAGTCACTCCAGAAGAGGGCGTCAGATCTTGTTATGGATGGTTGTGAGCCACCATATGGTTGCTGGGATTTTGCTCTTAACCGCTGAGCCATCTCACCAGCCCAATCCAGTATTTCTAAGTAGTGATTCCTGGTTTGTCTGGACATCTTTCCCCAGACTCCTTCAAGCTCAAAAGCAGAAGTTAGCTCAATGGAGCTTCTACAACCCTCCCAGCCTTAAGTACATCCTCATTAGCCCGCTCCCTCAGAATCTGTGAGTGCCTCACTTACAGCACACTGAAATCATCTTTCAGGGATCTATTCTGGGTACTGGGTATGGGTGTGTCTACCCTGTGAGACCCCATTCTCCTTGAATGGTAATTTCTAGGCTGTGTATCCTTGGAGAGACAGAACACAGCCAGAGAGTCGGCAAAGGAGTCTCCATGGTCTCTGTGTAGAGCCCTCTCCTGGGAGGATGGTCAGAGGGTGGTCTGCCCTGCCCTGAGCATCTGAAAACGCAGACCATATCAGCTGGTGCTGAGCCCCTTTTCTTCTAGGCTCCTCAAGCTCTCCTTTCGAGCCTTCACCCTGCAGAACAGTCTTGGAAGAAAGGAGGACTCACGGAAGGGACAGCACAAATGTAGAAAGAAGGTCTTCTTGTTTCAAAGGCCCACACTTGGCCTGATCCTCCCCCCCACACACACACACACACACACACTTCTCCCCCAATCTCTCTGCCTACAGATCAGGATGTAGCTCTCAACTTCTCCAACACCATGCCTGCTATGCCTGCCCTCATGCTCCGCGTCATGATGATAATGGACAAACCTCTGAAACTGTAAGCCAGCCCCAATTGAACACTTTCCTGTATAGGAGTTGCTGTCCTGGTGTCTCTTCACAGCAACAGAACAATGACTAAGAGAGTCATAAAAGGGAAAATACCAATTCTTAGAAAATCTAACTAAATATAACTAAACATTTAAAGGTAAAGGGCCAAACAAATGATTCAGAAAATATAAACAGCTAACTGACGATGAAATCTGTGTGCCAAAAATGTTAAGAATAAATCAGTCTAGGGCTGCAGAGTGGGTGCACTGGTTGAGCACAGGCTCAAGGCCAAGGAACCAATGGGTAAATCTGCACAGAGGTTTGCTTCTGCTCTGTGTGCTCTCCTAGTCTTGTAGCTTTTTCAGTTATTTCCAAGTAAACTTAAAAGGAAAGGACAAGGCAGAGACCCACCAGTAATAGACAGAGGAGGAGATGGGCTGTCAATCTGACCTCAAAAAGCAAAATTGGGTGGATTGTGATGGCACATGCCTTTAACCCCAGCATTCAGGAAGCAGAGGCAGGTGGATCTCTGTGAGTTCAAGGTCAGCCTGGGCTGCATAGTAAAACCCTGTCTCAAAAAAAAAAGGGGGGGGGCCTGGCGAGATGGCTCAGTGGTTAAGAGCACCGACTGCTCTTCTGAAGGTCCTGAGTTCAAATCCCAGCAACCACATGGTGGCTCACAACCATCCGTAACAAAAAATCTGGAGTATCTGAGGACAGCTACAGTGTACTTATATATAATAAATAAATAAACAAAAACACCAAAAAAAAAAAAAAAGGACGAAGAGGAGGAAGAAGAGGAGAAGGAGGAGGCCACCGCATCAGCAGCAAAAGCAAGGAAAGCAAACTGGCAGGAGATGCAGCTTAGTGGTAAAGCATGGCTAGTGTGAATGACCCTGAGTTCAATCCCTTGTAGAAAAAAAAGAAGAACGAGGAAGAAATGAATGGGAAGGGGAGAGGAGAGGAGGGGGAGGAGCAGGGGGAGGGAAGGGAAGACAGGAATAAGGAGCAAAAGGAGGCAGATGCTTGCTCAAGGCTTCGGTTCAAAGGGCAATGGAGGAGAGTTGGAGACAAACAAAAGCTCAAGTTGCAAGATGATAGAAGTGAGAGCTGGAGTGACGGCTTGGTGGTTAAGGGCACCCAAGTGGCAGCTCACAACTGCCTGGAACTCCAGTTCTAAAGGTTCTGCCATAGGCAGGAGACCCACACACAGTACACATACATATATACACACAGCAACATTCATGCACATTTAAAAAAAAAATGTGGAGGCTAGAGAGATGGCTCCGTGGTTAAAAGCACTCACAGACTGTTACAGAGGACACAGGCTCAGTTCCCAGCACCCACATGTGTTATATTAACCACCTGTGACTAGCTCCAGGAGATTTGAAACCCTCTCCTCACCTCTATTGGCTACTGCATGCATATGGTGAACACACATACACTGAGGAATACAACAAAAATATAAAATCAAATTTAAAGAAAAGGAAAATATATGTGGATGTATGTTAAGATGCAAGAGTTAAATGAAGAGTTTTGAGGCCCTTGGTTTTGGACCTTTGGACCTTTGCAATATTACAGAGGCTTTAGGGAGCTCCTCAGAGATGGAACACACATGCACAGGGCCCTGCATCCAACTCCAGCCACCGAGAGAGAAAAGGCAAAAATGGCAAATACGGGTGACAATTCTAGTTTCCAGACACAACATAACGATCAAGAATTGCAATATTTTAAAAAAGATCTATTTATTTATTATATGTAAGTGCACTGTAGCTGTCTTCAGACACACCAGAGGAGGGAGTCAGATCTCGTTACGGATGGTTGTGAGCCACCATGTGGTTGCTGGGATTTGAACTTAGGACCTTCGGAAGAGCAGTCGAGTGCTCTTACCCACTGAGCCATGTCACCAGCCCAAGAATTGCATTATTTTAAATAGAAATATTTGAAAGCCACTCTGTATGCCACCATCCCACACTTGGCTTCACTTAGGGAGAACAGCTCTGTAGAAAGTGAAGCGCAGCCCCAACACCAAGCTGGGGAGCATCCCCTAGGGTGATGTTAATGCTAGGGAGAAGTTAAGGGGACAGGGATGGAACAGAAGGGGAAGGACATTAACTTCCGACAGGTCCCCCAAAGGCAGGGAACCTTGGGACACACCTATTCTGACTTCTCTCAATGGAAACTTAAGAACCTAACTATCTAGAGACATCTGGGTACTTTTGGTCATGGCATGAATCACAATAATAGTAAAGTCATACACAATGTTCTGGGCCCTGCATCGATGCTGGTATAGTCAGGCATGGTCCTGTAGTAGGTCAACACTTCCATGTCACCCTTCACTTCTTCTTCCTGAAAATGTGTCAGTCAGCTTAGAAAACCCATCCCAGAGCAATAGCTCATGATCTAATTTGTCATCTGATAGTCCCAGAGGTGTGGAATGGGGTCCCAAGCTCTCTGGGTCTTATCCATCTGTAAAACTAAGGAGGGTTGTTGTTGGGTTTTTTTGCTGTTGTTTGTTTTTGTTTGTTTTGTTTGTTTGTTTGTTTGTTTGTTTTCAACACAGGGTTTTTCTGTGTAGTCCTGGCTGTCCTGAAACTCGCTCTGTAGACCAGGCTGGCCTTGAACTCAGAAATCTGCCTGCCTCTGCCTCCCAAGTGCTGGGATTAAAGGCGTGTACCACCACCTCCCAGCTAAAGCTACCTTTTGTTCCAGTCTGTGTGACCTACACGGATGGCCTGGAAAGTAGTGTTGTTTTTCACGTGCTGCGGATGTGTGCAAGAGAGGAATGTGGCTGGAATTAACCCTGAATGAGCTCATCCTGGGGAAGTCAGATGTTTCTTTACCTAACTACTAGGTCTGTTAACCTTAGGAGCCCTGAACTGTAGACCTATGGGTTAGAAGCCACATATTCCCCCTGGGTCCTTGAGGACAGGAAGCTAGTGAGCTGAAGGCTATAATGAGAACTTGCTACAGGGGGGTGGGGGTGGGGAATCTGTAGAAAGCTCAGTGGACGTCACCATGCCACCTGGCAGGCTGCCTGCCCTTTAACCCCATCTATCATAGCTTATCTGAAACAGAAGAAATTATACCTGTCGTTTCTGGATTATTTTGGAATTCATTTACACTGAAATAGCATATCCTGTGGAATTAGAATGAAAATGGTCCCAACTGGCTATTTGCATGCTTAGTCCCCAATTGGTGAACTATTTGGGAAGGTTTAGGAAGTGTGACCTTGTTGGAGGAAATGTGTCACTGGAGGTGGGTTTTAAGGTTTCAAAAGTTCATGCATGCCAGGTCCAATCTCTCTCTCTCTTTCTCTCTCTCTCTCCCTCCTTCTCTCCCTCCTTCCCCCCTTTCTGTGCCTGCTGCCTGTGGATCAGGATATAAAGCTCTGAGCTATTGCTCCAACACTGCCTGTATGCTTCTTGCCATGATAATGAACTAAGCTCTGAAACTGTAAGCAAGCTCCCATTTCAATGCTTTCTTTTATAAGACTTGCCTTGCCATGGGGTGTCTTCACAGCAATAGAACAGTGAGTAAGACACACCTCTATCCCATGGAGGCTGTCCACTCACAAGTCACTTGGTCTTAGGGGTTCACCATCAATCTGTCTGAAATAGTCCCTGAACTGTGTTGGGACTGATGTTTGCTCTACCCAGTCTTTCTAACCCTTCCTCTCTCGGGGCCCAGCCCCAAAGCATGCTGGGAGGTCTTCCTGCCCACTCTTCCCTCCTTCCCTGGATCCATCAACTGTACTCCTGTCAATAGAGCTCTTGGGTTTGTGGTTTCTTCGTTTGGTTGGTTGGTTTGGTTTGATTATTTTTTAATTACACCAATGAGGCACACAGGACATGTGTATCATTGTGTGGAGGTAAGAAGGCACATTAGTTGGCTCTCTCCTCCCACTATGGTGGAACTCTGGTTACCAGGCTTGGCAGCAAGTGCTTTTAACCACTGAGCCATCTCACTAGTTCCCTTGGTTTGGATTTTTGAGACAAGGTAGCATTATACAATCCAGGCTGGCTTCAAACTCAGGATACTTCTGCCTCAGCCTCCTCTAGTCCTGGAGTTAGAGGAGTGTAACACCATGCCTAGTTCAAAACTAAACTTACTGTTTATTAATTTTTTTCCTATTTGCAAAACATTTTATGAGGGTATCATGTGCAGGTTTAGTACTCATAGAGGCCCAAAGAGGGTGTCAGATTCCCTGGAACTGGAGTTACAAATAAAAATGAGCTGCCATGTGGGTGATGGGAACCAAATCTCACACCTCTGGAAGAACAACAAGTGCTCTTTAACCACTGAGCCATCTCTCCAGCCCATTTATTAGTTTTGACTTTTAAAAGGCCCAGCTCAGGCCCCTTTGCATATCAGGCAAGCACTCTACCACTGGGCTCCATCTTTGATTCCCAGAACTAAACATCTGTAAAAGACAACAATGGGTCTTGACCATGTTACAAAGTAGCTTAAGCTACTGATGGGTGTGGACCATGTTACAAAGTAGTTTAAGCTACTGATGGGTGTGGACCATGTTACAAAGTAGCTTAAGCTACTGAGGTCAGGTTTGTGTGCTTGTATCAAATGTGTTCCTAGCACTGGAGCTTTTTGTTGGTGTCAAAATTCTCGGCACTTTAGAGAACATACAAACACTAGACATTGTGAGAAATAAATGTGGGCAATGGCTTCCCACATAATTTCCATATTTTATTTTATGCTGGTGTATTTAAAGTTATGAACTATTTTATACTTCCCAAAGGCAGACAATTTTTGGACTATTTAAGTGATTTCTTACGAAGTCAAGGTTACTCAAAGGACAACAGGTATATTAAACTGGTTTTTCAAGTTTAACCTCATCTCTCATAGTTCACTGAAACAGGAGAAATTATGCCTGTCCTCTTTAGACTGCTTACCCTGAAATAACATTTCTTACTGACACCTGGAAAATTATAAGGAAATGGGCTCTGCATGCAGCACCCTTTGAGGAAGACTCTGGATTTTATTCAAAGGTGGCATAATTATTTATTAAGACTTTCTTATATTAAAAGAAACAGATTCAAGTTGAAAATCAGGGCTATGTAGCTCTGGCTGGCCTTGAACTCACTATGTAGCCAAGGGTGATCTTGACCGTCTGATCTTCCTGCCTCCACTTTGTATGTGCTGGCATTGCAGGTGTGCATACCACATCAAGTTTCTGCAGTGCTGCAGATCAAGGCCAGGTTTCTTGCATGCTTGGCAAGCACTTTTAACTGAGCCATAACTCAAGACTCACCAAGACACTTTTTTAAAGTCTTGGCCATGTCTACTTACATACTGACCATGGATGCACTCCTGACAGAGTTATACCATCATGACTTTCAGCTCAAAGAGAAATTCTTAAGTAAAAACACAGTATAGTTTTGGGAAAAGTAAGGGTTTGAGTGTCCGATCTAGGTTTGAGAACTAGCTCTGTTTCCTAGGTACCCAAGCTGGCACAATCAACTCTCTAACCTCTCTTAACTGTCAATCTTGCATTTATGAAAGGACAATGATAATGATAATCTTAGGCAGTGCTACACAAAGACAGGTTCAATTTGAAGCCAAAAAATGTGTCCCTACACATATGTCATTATTTGAATTTGAAATGTCATCCACAGGTTCATGTGTTTGAACATATGTCCCCAAATGTTGGCACTTGTTTTAAGAGGCTGTAGAATACTTGGGAAGTGGGTCCTACCTAAAGGGAGTGTCTCTAAGGGCCAGGTCTGAAGTGTTCTGGGCTGCACATGTTTCCAGCCTGTACTGGCTAGTTTTGTGTCAACTTGACACAGCTGGAGTTATCACAGAGAAAGGAGTTTCAGTTGAGGAAATGCCTCCATGAGATCCAACTGTAAGGCATTTTCTCAATTAGTGATCAAGGGGGAAAGGCCTCTTGTGGGTGGGACCATCTCTGGGCTGGTAGTCTTGGTTCTATAAGAGAGCAGGCTGAGCAAGCCAGTAAAGAACATCCCTCCATGGCCTCTGCATCAGCTCCTGCTCCCTGACCTGCTTGAGTTCCAGTCCTGACTTCTTTCAGTGATGAACAGCAATGTGGAAATGTAAGCTGAATAAACCCTTTCCTCCCCAACTTGTTTCTTGGTCATGATGTTTGTGCAGGAATAGAAACCCTGACTAAGACACAGCCCCTGTCCTGTTTCCTGACTGCTAGGGTGTAGCAGTCACACCATCAGCTCCATCACTATCAGAGCCCCAAGCCACCCTGCTTTCTCATGTGATGGACTGCATCCTCTTACACCTCCTGCCAAAGAAGCCCTCCTCATTTCAGTTGCTTCTGCTGGTATTCTGACACAGCAATAAGGAAATTAATTCAATATGCTCAATATTCAGCACATGTGCGTGCGCACACACAATGCTAAAGAAAATGTAAAAAAAAAATTAAAAATAAAATAATGCAAAGGATAAGACGGTAGAAGTGTCACACACACACACACACAACTTTTGTATTTTGAATCAACTGACAACAGTTCATCAACACTCCACCATAAAGAAAAAGAAGGGGAAGGGCTCTCGGAATAAAGCTCTGTGTGACTCAGTCTGTTTATACAGCATCACCAACCCTCATAAACTGCTACACAAGGAAGTGGAGCCAGCCTGGGCCACCAGGGAACAGGTTGCTGATAAATGGCTTTCACCACACAGTATAGGTGATAGAAAAAAAAAAAAAAAGTACCCTTTTTTTAAGAAAAATGTTGGTGTTTTCTTCACTGTGCATTTACCTGCAACACTTTTTTTTTTTTTTAAGATTTATTTATTACATGTAAGTACACTGTAGCTGTCTTCAGACACACCAGAAGAAGGCATCAGATCTTGTTACAGATGGTTGTGAGCCACCATGTGGTTGCTGGGATTTGAACTCTGGACCTTCGGAAGAGCAGTCGGGTGCTCTTACCCACTGAGCCATCTCACCAGCCCCCTGCAACACTTTTAAATATTGCTTATTGGAAGGGTAGAGGGCTCAGTGGGTGAATGGCTCAGTGGTTAAAGTCACTGTCCACTCTTCCTGAGGACTTGGGTTTGACTCCCAGCACCCACATGGTGGCTCACAAGTAACCATTAATCCAGTCTCAGATCAGAAGCCCTCTTCTGATCTCTATGAACACTGCATGCACATGGTACACATACTACATTCAGGAAAACACTTAAAATGAAATCTCAAAGAAAATTTTAAAAAATCACTTATCTTGATATCTGAGTTTTGGTCCCTCTGCTCCTTGGATGGGTAGCCCTGGCTGTCCTGGAACTCACTTTGTAGACCAGGTTGGCCTTGAACTCAGAAATCCTCCTGCCTCTACCTCCCAAGTGCTGGGATTAAAGGTGTGCGACACCACCGCCCAGCGGATGTTTTTCTGGGGAACGTTATTCTCACCCACTTTACCCTAAGGCCCAGACTGTCAGGATTGCTCTAAGAATTATAAGTGATGCCTATGAGGTTTCCAGAGCCTTGGCACACAGATGTCAAAAAGTTAGCAACTGGGGGCTGGAAAGATGACTCAGTGGTTGAGAGCACTGACTGCTCTTCCAGAGGTCCTGAGTTCAAATCCCAGCAACCACATGGTGGCTCACAACCATCCGTAATGAAATCTGACACTCTCTTCTGGGGTGTCTGAAAGACAGCAACAGTGTACTTATATATAATAAATAAATCTTTTTAAAAAAAGTTAGCAACTGTTGATTCAATGATGGGCTGGGAAAATACTATTTACCCATAGGATTATACAAAGACTTGAAACAGTGCATTCAAGGTGGGCTGGAAGTAAATCCTAATATAATTATTATACATTTTCTAGTTAGAGTCTAAGCTTCACCTATTAGCATACTTACATCAGTTTACAAAATTGACTTCTACCGTCTTATCCTTTGCATTATTTTATTTTTAAATTTTTTACATTTTCTTTAGCATTGTGTGTGAGTGCACACATGCCCTTGCATGTCACAGCTCATACGTGAGGAGCTAGTGTTTCCCTTCACCTCTCCGGAGGTTTGGAGGATCCAACTCAGTTCACCAAGCTTATACAATTGGCGCTTTTACCCACTTGCCATCTCTTTTACCCACTCGCCATCTCCCTAGCCCCTTTTGAATTAATTCTAAAACATGTTGGAGCATTTCTGAAAAGGCCTCAGAATTATTTGAACAGTTATTTTCCTTTCCCTCGTCCTGGCACTCCTATGTGTGTGTGGTGTGTGTGTTTGTGTGTACGCATGTTCACATATGTGTGTGTGTGTGTGTGTGTGTGTGTGTACACGTACGACTGTGCTTATGTATGCAGAGGCTCTCAGCGTTTGGCAGGTGTCTTCTTCAATCACCTCCCAGCTTATGAACTGAGGCAGGGTCTCTCATTGGAGCCTAGAGCTCTCTGATTCCACTGGTCCACTGGCTTAGGGATCCTCTGTCCCTGCCCGCAGAGTTCCTGTGTGGGACTTCATACCCCTTAGGCATTTATGTGGGTTCATACTTGTCCGGCAAGCGCTTTTTCCCCTAAGCCATCTTCTCAGCACCAAAGATCACTTTCTTTAACAACCAGTTTAATACTGGAACCAGCAAGACGGCTCGGTGGGTCAAGGCAACTGACAGCCCGACAGCCTGAGTTGGAGCCAGTACCACACAGTGGGAGTAGAAAACCAGCTCCTACATGCTGCACTCTGACCTCCACATGTGCCCTGTGGCTTGTGTGCCCAAACATATGAAATAAGTTAACAAATGTAATGGAAAACAGTTTGATATCTGAAACCTTACCCAGTCCTGGAGTAGAGACATTTCTACCATATCTAGTCTGCATTTAAGGTTTCCAGTTTGTTTGTTTGTTTGTTTGTTTGCGTTATTCTTGCAGTTGGGAACATAACTCAGTAGTGTGTTAAGGCCATAGGTTTAAAAGGACCTAGCACCATCTGCGCTGCCTCCACCTAAGGTTACTTCCGTAGAGCAAACAGCGTGTGCCATTTTTAGAAGCTGTGGAGCATGAGTGGTCTGCAGGTCTGATATCTGCCCCCTGCCCTTTAAACAGTTATTTCAAGGCTGGGTGTAGTGGTGAACACCTTTACCCCAGTGAGTTCAAGACTGGCCTGGTTTACACTGTAAGTTCTGGGCAGCCAGGGCTACACAGAGAAACCCTGTCTTAAACAAATACAACTTATGTCAGAATTCACAGTCACAAGCTTTGTGTGAGACGGAAGTGGGTTCCAGGAAGGACTGAGAAGTACATTTCCCTTCAGGTTTGCTATCTCAACACGGAGATTCATATTTTCATTTTGATTTTATTATCTTTCCTTGTATTAGAAATTGAACCCAGAATGTTATACATACTAGGCATATATTCTATGACTGAACTACATCCATGGCCTGGCAATTAATAATTTTTAAGATATAAATATATCACATACTATTATAAGGAATTTATTTATATGAAATTATTATTTTTGTAACAGTGGTTTAAATACACCTAAATAAATACACGAAAGTATACAAATTTACCATTGCAAAAAAATATAAAACAAAAAAAGAGAAAATGAGTTCGAGGCCAGCCTGGTCTACAGAGTGAGTTCCAGGACAGCCAAGGCTACACAGAGAAACCCTGTCTCGAAAAAACAAAAAAAGAGGGAGAGAGAGAAAGAGAGAGAGAGAGAGAGAGAGAGAGAGAGAGAGAGACTTCTCTACGTAAACATCACAAAATAAATTTTTACAGTTTCAAAAAATAAGTTATTTAATTTTATGTAGGTCAGAAGACACAATTTAACTAAGAAAAAATTAATACTACCCTTAGCCTTTTCAAGTTAACTCAAGAGATAAGGGTTTGATCTATGGTTGAGAGGGAAAAAAAAAAATCACCATAAGGAAGCTCATTTTACCCATAGCTCCTGGCCTCAAATATGCTCACATAGAACTTTGACGTCCACTAATACTTCTTAAAGACATTGGCTAAATGACCTACCTGATTTCACCAAGCACATGAAACTGATGAAAAAACATAGCCTCAGCATAGGGAACCTCAAGAGATCATGTGCCCCAAACACGAGGACGTGTCGCACTCCGCACAGAGCCTGGCGTTCCCGCGTTCCCGCGTCCCACCCTGAAGTCTGGCTTTCTCGAAGCGAGTGAGTCCGTGACAACAGGAAGTCCCCGAGGGAGGCTCTGTGGCCCTGTTAGTCCTGTCAGGATCTTTGGCTCCTCCTCTTTGCAATAAAAGGTCTGGGACTTTCTGCTTGCACAATTGGTGCATATGTTAATGTGTCATTTGCATTTGAAGGATGCCGAGTAAAAGGTTTCCTTCTTCGTGGGCGGTTTCCTAGCTGTTTGGCTTGGTGTGTTGAAATCAACCTCATTTGGAATCCTTTTCCTTTATGAATGAATCCCGGATGACAAATCCGGGTCAGTATTCTCCTATCGCCACTATGTATACAAAGCCACGTTCATGTTAACTCCAAGGTCTCCACAGAGCTGTCTTTAGACTTTTATTAAAAACATTTCATTGAGTTCAGCTATACAGCCTAATTTACGAATCTCTCTATGCTTCAGAGTTGTACTTAGCTTGCTTACTTCTCATCCAGAGTCCTGGTCTCCCTCATAACTGAGTTTTTATTTTTGCATTTTATTTACTGAGTGTGGCAGGTGAGTGTGGGTTGCAGTCCCTGTCCTTCCGTTGCATAGTCTTGGGGTCAGGCCTGGGGACAAGCACCTTTACCCGCTGTGCAATCTCACCCATCCAGTTGTCGTCTTAAAGGGGAAGAACACATCTACATCTTTCCAACCTTTCTAAGGCCTACACTAGAAGTAACCAATCCTTCTGCTCTGTGAGGTTATTGTGGGTGAGGGTACTTTGGCAGTAAAGAGTGTACCTAGCCTAGATGGAAAGGCAGGTCACTAATGACAGGATACACTGCAAAGTGATGTAACCCTCTTTGTAGTGAAAATTCCCCTAATCATAAGTTTCTGGGTATTTGAAAACCTTAAAAATAGTAAGGACAAAACCTAACAACAAAAAAACCCCACATTTTCACTCAAACATCAGGCATAAGCCATTAGTCATTTAGCATTGTCGAGGTGCCTGTGTCAAGTGCTTCTTGACAGAGGTATGTGGCCTCAATAAATAAAACATTTATGTTCTGTGTGTCTCAACTTTCTCAATCATGAAATGAAGATAAGATCTCTTGACTCACGGGGTTATGCAGACTAAATGAGGTATGTGAGCTCAAGTCTTCAACACTATGCCTGCTGCCAAAGTAATTGCTCCTGCCTCTTGCTAACTCCAGGTACTATCTTCCAGGTCACACAGCTGACACTGTCCCCACCCCTCTGAAGACTTGCTATAGAACAGAGAAGGGGAGCCGGGCAGTGGTGGGAGGCCAGCCTGGTCTACAAAGTGAGTTCCAGGACAGCCAGGGCTATAGAGAGAAACCCGGTGTCTTGAAAAACCAAACCAAAACAAAACAAAGAAAACCTGAGAAGGGGGCTTCAGGAGGAACTTGAGGAATGAGGGCCTCCTAGACCTTTTGAGAACTGTAGTGGGCTTTGCTTTTCTGTCCTGTCGGGAAATGAATTAAGGAACTGTAAACAGGAAACCCAACTCAACCCGCTTTTCTGCTTTGCACTTGCTCTAAGCCTTGCTCCTTTGAAAACAAGGGCTCTGGAGGACAGAGAGTTGTTCTGTCTCTTTAATGAACCTGCCCTGGAATGTGCCGCTCCCTGCTGGGTCAGTGTACCCACCTGATAAGTATTTGTTGAGTTCCCATCAGTCTAAAGTGCTTATCTGGACCTAGCCAATGTACTTTAGGGGCGAAACTATCCGATCCTCAGTTACAGGAATAAGGGTCACTCTGCAGGGTGGTCTTCTAGATGTTATTAATGGTTAGAGCACAGAAGTTCCCCTAACCTCATGGCTGGGTGCTCAGTTTTCATTCCAGCATTAAATGCAGCAGAGAAGCAATGGAGGAATCCATTCTTTCTCCTTTAGAGGAGTAAGAAATATTGACAGTGTAATAACAAGTACCAACTGTGCAATAGGAAAACAAAACCCTCCAAAGGTGGGGGAGAAGAGGAGTGTAGATGTGAGTCAGCACAGGACTCTTATCTGTTTAGTGGGTGGAGATGGGATCCAGGACCTTGGGCTAAGCAGGTGCTCTACCACCAGGCTGCCTGCCTCCCCAGCCCTGCAAGGGATCCTTCAATGGAGGAATACTTCTGTACTTTAATTGGGTGGTATCCATACAAATCCATGCAGTGAGATTACAGAGAAACACACACAGAGACACACACGTGCACATGTGGTGCTGACAGAGTCTCTGGGTTGTACCAATGTCTACTATTTTCTGGTTTTGGTAGAATGTTACTACTTTCATAAGATGTTGCGCTGATGGGAAACTGGGTGTGTACACACAAGGACCTTCTACTGCTTTTGAAATGTCTTGCCAACCAATAATTATTTCAAAGTAAAATGTGTTTTTAAAACTTACAAAAATGGGTCAACTCTTACAGTCACTGAAAGAGCATTAATTTAAAGGAATTCTGAGGAAGCCCCCATCTTTTTCTCCACCAGCTGATCAAGAAGCTCTCAATTCCTATGGCCCTATTAAGGGATAATTCACAAATGTCACTATTGTCCTCAGCCCAGCCTTTTAGCATCACCATCTTTATTTAGTGTAGTTTTTTCATTCAGAGCCTCACCTGGTGTCGAACTTGCAGGCAATGAACTTCCTGTACTCCTGCCTCAGGCTCCCAATTGCTGGAACTCTCTCTATGTGTGAATCACCACAGCTGCCTCTCCAGCCTACAGTGTGCTGTGTGCTTACTTGTTCTGCTTCCTCTTCTCCCCACTCACCACAGACAGCAGGGTGGAAAGGGGCAGTCCAGCTTCTAGTGCATGGACTGGGAGGGCAGGTATGCGGGTGTGAAGGTACTGGGGAAAGGTAGTTTGATTATTCTCTATTTGACAGCCAGGAGAGGTGACCTGTGTCCCGGCCAAGTAGCCGTATGACTCACTGTAACACGCTCTTGCCAACCTGCTGTCTCTCACTTGGAATACAAGTTCAGAAAGATGAGTCAGTTTCCTCGACTCATCCAACAGAGAGGTTAGATTTATACTCCCCAAACTATGCCTTTCTTCCCTCTTGCCCTCCCTCCCTTCCTTTCTTCTTTTTTCTCCTCCTCTTCCCCACATTTCTTAACAAGCAGATGAACTGACTGAAACTCACAGTGGAAGAAGAGAACTCCTAAAAGTTGTCCTTTGACCTCCACATGCATGGGTGCAAATAATAATAATAATAGCAATAACAATGACAATAATAAAGTAATAATAAAATGCTTTAAAAGTATTTTTCTGGGCTTAGTGGGTAAGAGCACTTGTTCTGCAGACACGAGGGCCTGAGTTCAAGTCTCCAGTCCCCATGTTAAAAGTCAGATGTGCATAGAGTCACACACCTGTAAAACCAAAGTTGTGGACAGAGACAAATGAATAGGAAGAAAAGAGAGCAGACTTCTGAGCAAATAGGAAGAAAAGGTAGATGAATAGGATGAATAGGAAGAAAAGTAGCAGACTTCATGAGATACTTTGTCTTGAAGGAATAAGGCAAGGAGCATGTCCTCCTCTGACCCAGAGGACACTTGTGCCCACATACAACACAATCACACAATTACACACGCACACACACACACACACACACACACACACACACACACCGCAGGCCTCATAATATCAACCACAAAGAAAGCTAAACATTGTTTCTAGACATGATGGTTACAACAGGAGGACAATTTGAGGTCAGGACCACTCTGAATTCCCAGCCCAGACAACACAGGGAGTGAAGAATCTTACTTCGTTGGAGGTTGGGGGACTAATGGTTTTTCTCATGGCATCAAATTATATGTTTAGAAAGCATGGATTCCAGCCAGGCAGTGGTGGCACACATCTTTATTTCCAGAACTTGAGAGGCAGAGGCAAGCAGATCTCTGAGTTTGGGGCTAGCCTGATCTACATAGTGAGTTCCAGGACAACCAGGGCTACACTTAAAAACCCCTGTCTCAAACAAAACAAAACAAAACAAAACAAAACAAAACAAAACAAAACAACAATAACAACAACAACAAAAACAAAACCACACCAAACCAACCAAACAAACAAACAAACAAACAAACAGGAAAGCATGAGAGTGTAGTAATTAAAATTGGCTGAGTGTCATGGTGCATACCTTTAACCCCTGAGGCATGAGGATCCGGAGTTTGAAGTTAGCCAAGGCTATACAGAGAGACACAGCCTCAAAAACAAAACAAATACAAGGAAGCAGGGCATACCCTGGACTTGAATAGTCATGGAATGTTACACAGAAACCTAGGGATGTAAAATCAAACAAGGCAATAGCAAACTGCTTTGTCCTGTTAAAAGTTCTAAAACAAACACAATTTAATAAGGTCTGAGGAACAGCCAGCATCTGATGAATTCTCTTTTGGTACCATGGACTTTAGACTCATTTGGATCTTGAATTGTTATGTCAAAATTGAATGCAAGGAGTAAAGAAACCAAAATGGCTGCTCTGTGTATGGAAAAGGGGAAAGTTTATTCCAAACTGCCACAGCTATCTTCTCAGGAAAACAGAGAGAAGCAAGAGGGGCAAAATCTCCAGGGTTATAAGAAAAATGGGAACATGTTAGCTGGGGTGTGGAGGCTTTGAAGTGTATACAGGTTACTGTGGGTAACCTGGGGCTGAAAGAGCCTGGAGGCCAGCATGGAGATTGGTATGCTGAGAGGCACCACAGGCATGTGTTAGGAATGGTGGAGTCTTATGTCCCTTCTGCTGGAGATAGGGGAATGACTCCTTTAAGCTACTGAGAACCAGTTTCACAAGTTTCTGAGGAAGGCTGGTTTTTAATCCAGAAATACGACTATAGTCCAGGACTGCCTTTCAGAAATTGGAGGAATGGAGTTTCCTTTAGACCTAACAAATGTTTTTATTAGAGCCAGATTTATTTTAGTTTTGTAGCATCTAGAATTGTCATTCAACAATCTCCAAGGATACCTGAGGCGGGTGCAGTGCTGTCAATGTAAGAAGCAGCACTGTGGAAGAGCTCCACAGTGTGGAAGGTCAGCCCTGTCTGTGACCAACAACTAGGTCATCATTTGGAATGGTTAGGAGCCATCTGGGCTCACGCAGCCTTGGTCCACAGGATATTCTCTGAGAGAAAGCTTCTCTTCAGTGTCCTTGGTTTCAATGTTGTCTAGCCACCAAAGTGTGTACATGTATCTGTATGTGTGCGTGTCTCTCTCTGTCTCTCTCCTGTGTGAGTATGTGTGTATATCTCTCTCTGTCCCTGTCTCTGTCCCTGTCTCTGTCCCTGTGTCCCTGTCTTTGTTTCTCTTTGTGTTTCTCTCTCTCTCTCTCTCTCTCTCTCTCTGTGTGTGTGTATGTGTGTGTGTGTACACTCTTGATATAGAGTTGCTATGTAGCCCAGACTGACTTGGGAACCGAGTATTTTGTCTTAGGGTTCTGAGATCTGGAATCCCAAGCGTGCACTGCCATATCTACCTTCAGATCTATATTTTAAATCAAACCACTCTGAGAACATCTAAATTTCATGGAAAAGCCAACCACTTAATAACTTTTTTTTTATATTTTGTTATTGTGGTGTACATGAGCTTATGCCAATTTCATAATGATAACAGACACTGTTTTAGCAATGATTCCAGAACATATTCTACGTGCAGAATTATGATCTGGGTCTCTGTGTGACCTCTGGCATTTGTTTTGTGTGATTACCATGTGCTGAGCCTGGGTGAGGTCCTATATTAAGGTGATGATTTAGAACATGAGCACCCAAACACGCCAGGTCCCAGAGACATTCCCTGCCTGGATGGTGTCTCATGCCTGCAGGCTGGAGAGATGGTTCAGAGGATACGGGCACGTTTTGCCTTTCCAGAGGAGAGAGGTTCAAGCCCCAGTAGCCATCAGGTGGCTTTCAATCTATAACTGCAGTTCCATGGAATCTGACGCCCTCTCTTGGCCTCTGCTGGCACCTACATGCACATGCACAAACACAACACACAAGCAGACATAGAGAAATGCATATAATCTCAGAAGTAAAATAAACCTTAAAAATATGGGGGCTGAAGAGATGGCTCACTGGTTAGAAGCACTGACTGCTCTTTCAGAGGCCCCAGGTTTGGTTACCAGTGCTTATGTGGTGTTCACATAAGCTGAAAGTGCTCACAACCATCTATGACTCCAGATCCAGAGAACCCAATGCCCTCCTCTGGGTGCTGCAGGCACTGTATGCACAGAATGTACAGACATATGTGCAAACAAACTCCCACCCCCAGCTGCCCTGAGCAGCCTGCTATCCTGGCTAAACCCCCATTCTGCTACCTCTCAGCCCACTTTCATCAGACCTGCTGAGTCAGAACCATAAATCCCCATCAGAGGCCTGCCACACCTGGCCCCGCTCCCAGTACCTACTACAACAGTAACATTCAGGAACTAAAGCCATCCAGAAGGTTAAAGGCCCTCAAAAGAACACAATCAACAAAAGCTCGGGCAACATGACACCTCCAAAGCACAGCTCCCCGTAGCTGTCCAGCAGCCATGGATGAACTGTGTACCTGAAAGGGAGGCTAGAAATGAAAAAGGGTGGGCGGGCAAGAGAAGGATGAAGCCAAGACAAAGGTTTCTGATCAAGGCTCAAAGTTTAATATTCAGCTCTGCGTTTATATAGGGAAAACCCACAGACCCACCCTTTGTTTCAGCTGGATTATGCTGCAAAGCAAGCTCAGTGGGCAGTCTGCTCCTGTAGGAGATTGCAGATGCAACAAGGTGGAAGACTCCACCTATGTCAGCAGAAGACCAACTGTGGCAAACACGTAAGGTCTATTTACTCTGCTCAAGGCTGGGGGAAGGGCACAGCTACCCCAGTACAGCAAACCTTGGATATCCTAACACAAGCAAAGCACAAGAAAATGACCTTAAATCCAATCTTATAAAGATGATCGAGGCTTTTAAAGAGGAAATGAATAAATCCCTTAAGTAAATACAGGAAAATACAATCAAACAGGCTTTTAAAGAGGAACAAATAAATTCCTTAAAGACATAAAGGAAAATACAAACAAACAGGTGAAGGAAATAAATAAAACTATGCAAGACCTGAAAGTGGAAATAGAAGTGATAAAGAAAACACAAACTGGGGGAATTCTGGGGATGGGAAACCTAGGAAAGAGAACAGGAGCAGCAGATGCATCACCAACAGAAAACAGGAGATGGAAGAGAGACTCGGGGTGGTGCATGCCTCTAGTTCCAGCACTTGGGAGGCAGAGGCAGGTGGATTTCTGAGTTCGAGGCCAGCCTGGTCTATAGAGTTCCAGGACAGCTAGGGCTACAGAGAGAAACCTTGTCTCAAAAAAACAAAATAATAATAATAATAATAATAATAATAATAATAATAATAAAAAGGGAGACTCGAGCATAGAAGAGACAATAGAATAAATTAATGCATCAGTCAAAGAAAACATTAAATCTAAAAATTTCCTGCCAGGCAGTGGTGGCGCACACCTTTAATCCCTGCACTTGGGAGGCAGAAGCAGGCAGATTTCTTTGTTTGAGGCCAGTCTGGTCTACAGAGTGAATTCCAGGACAGCCAGGGCTACACAGAGAAACCCTGTCTTGAAAAACCAAAATAAAATAAAATAAAAATTTCCTGACACAAAACATCCAGAAAATCAGGGATACCATGAAAAGACCTAACCTATGAGCACCAGGAACAGAAGAAGGTGAAGAAACCCTTTGCTGGTCTATAAGCTTCTTGTATTTCTACAAGCATCTCTTTTTTTAGGTTAGGAAGGTTTTCTCCTATGATTTTTTTTTTTTTTGAAAATATTTTCTGGTCCTTGGAGCTTATTGGTATCGGGACCTCTGAAACCTGTGACATTACATAGGTCTGCGGCAACAGCCACCATATTCCCAGAATCCACTTGGCTCACCTCCTACCTTTACCTGTGCTTCGTCATCACCCATATATAAAAAAGGGCCCTCTGATCTCTCTCTCTCTCTCTCTCTCTCTCTCTCTCTCTCTCTCTCTCTCTCTCTCTTTCTCCCACTTCTCTTTCTGCCACCACCTTGCCCCTCTCTCCCAATAAACATCATGTGAAACTGTTTGGCCTGGTGTAGTCCTTCTGAAGCCACACAGCATACAAGATCATAACAGAGCTGGGACTAACTAAGCAAGTGAAAGACCTCTATGTCAAGAACTTCAAGTTGCTGAAAAAAAGAAACTGAGCTAGATATCAGAAGACAGAAACATCCCCCATGCTCATGGATCGGTAGGAATTACATAGTGGAAATGGTCATCTTATCAAAAGTAATTTACAGATTCAATGCAATTCCCATCAAAATTCCAACAAAAGTCTTTACAGACCTTGACAGAGCAACTCTCAACTTCATATGGAAAAACAAACAAACAAAAAACCCCACAATAACTAAAATATTCCTGAACAATAAAAGAACTTCTGGAGGTATCACGATCGATCCCTGACCTTAAGCTGTACTACAGAACAATAGTAATAAAAACTGCATTGTATTGGTATAGGAACTGTCAGATCGATCAATGGAATTGAATTGAAGACCCTGAAATAAACCCATACACCTATGGACGCTTGATTTTTGACAAAGAAGCCAAAAACCATACATTGAAAAAAAGAAAGCACCTTCAACAAATGGTGCTGGTCTAACTGGATGTCTGCATGTAGAAGAATGCAAATATATCCATATTTATCACCCTGCACAAAACTCAAGCCCAAGTAGATCAAGATAAAACTGGACACACACTAAATCTAATAGAAGGGAAAGTGGTGAATAGCCCTTAAGCTCATTAGTACAGGAGACAAGTTCCTGAATGTTCACCAATGGATCAGGCACTAAGATTAACAATTAATAAATGGGTCCTCATGTAACTGCAAAGTTTCTGTAAGGCAAAGGACAATGCCAATGCTACAATCAGCAGCCTAGAGATTGGGAAAGGATCTTCACCAACCCTACATCTGACAGATTTATAAAGATTTATAAAGAACTCAAGAAGTTAAATACCAACAACCCAAATAACCCAATAAAAAACTGGGACAGAGCTAAACAGAGAATTCTCAACAGAGGAATCTTAAATGGCCAAGAAGCACTTAAAGAAATGTTCAACATCCTTAGTCATCAGGGAAATGCAAATCAAAACAACTCTGTGATCCCATCTTACACTGGCCAGAATAGGTAAAATCAAAAATTCAAATGAAAGCCCATGCTGTTAAGGGTGTGGAGCAAGGGGAACACTCCTCCATTGCTGGAGGGAGTGCAACCACTTTGGAAACCAATTTGGCAGTTTCTTAGACAACTGGGAATGGTTCTACCAGAAGATCCAGCTATACCACTCCAGGGTGTATTCCCAAAAGGATGCCCCACTATACCACAGGGACACTTGCTCCACTATGTTCATAGCAGCTTTATTTGTAATAACCAGAAACTAAAAACAACCTAGATGTCCCTCAACTGAAGAATGGATAAAGAAAATGTGGTTCATCTACACAATCGAATACTAATCAGCTATTAAAAACAAAGACATCATGAATTTTGCAGACAAATGGATGGAATTTGAGAATACCATCTTCAGTCAGGTAACCCAAACCCAAGAGGGCGTGTATAGTAAGTATATAATCACTTATAAGTGGATATTAGCCATAACATACAGATATCTATGCTACATTCCACAGACTCAAAGAAGCTAAACATGAAAGAAGGCCCAAGTGAGGAAGCTTGAATCTCTCTTAGAAGGGGGAATAAAACAGCCATAGGCGGCAGACAGAGGAAGGGTACTGGGGTGGGGGGGAGGCAGAGGGGAAGAGGAAGTTTCAGGATCAAGTTTGGGGAGGGACAGGAGAGATGGACAGACGGCCATGAGAATAAATGGAAATCTGCAGCTGACAGGGATGTGTGGGGAGGTGGTTTCCATCGCCAGGATGTCAGAGACCTGGGATAGGGAAGATTCCCAAGAAATTCAGGGGCAGGGGATGGAGCAGGGACTAAGGGAATGGCCAAGCCATAACCAGCCCAATTAGAGATCAACTTCATGTGTGTACTGGCTAGTTTTGTGTCAACTTGACACAGGTGGAGTTATCACAGAAAAAGGAGCTTCAGTTGAGGAAATGCCTCCATGAGATCCAACTATAAGGCATTTTCTCAATTAGTGATCAAGGGGGAAAGGCCCCTTGTGGGTGGGACCATCTCTGGGCTGGTAATCTTGGTTCTGTAAGAGAGCAGGCTGAGCAAGCCAGGGGAAGCAAGCCAGTAAAGAACATCCCTCCATGGCCTCTACATCAGCTCCTGCTTCTTGACCTGCTTGAATTCTAGTCCTGACTTCCTTCAGTGATGAACAGCAGTATGGAAGTGTAAGCCGAATAAACCCTTTCCTCCCCAACTTGTTTCTTGGTCATGATGTTTGTGCAGGAATAGAAACCCTGACTAAGACAATGGGCAAGCACCAATCCCTGACACTATTAATGATACTCTGTTATGCTTGTAGATACAAGTGGAACATGGCTGTATTCTGAGAGGCTCCACCCAGCAGCTGACTCAGACAGCTGTAGAGACCCACAGCCAAACAATGGATGGAGCTTGGAGACTCTTATGGAAGAGTTGGGGGAAGGATTGAGGTCCCCAGAGGGGATAGGAACTCCACCAGAAGACCAACAGAGTCAACTAACCTGAATCTTAGGGGCTCTCAGAGACCGAACCACCAACCAAAGAGCATACACTGGCTGAAACTAAACCCGCATATATGAAGGGGATGGGCAGTTTGGTCTTCATGTGGGTCTTGAACAACTGGAGTGAGGGCCGTCTCTAAAGCTGTTACCTGTCTGTGGAATCCATTCTCCTAAGTCAGCTGTCTTGTCTGGCCCCAGTAGGAGAAGCCCCTAGTTCTGCAAAGACTTGATGTGCCAGGGTTGCAGGGGACATCCAGGGGGATCTCCACCCTCTCAGGGGGTGGGGGACTGTAGAGGGATATTGGGAGGGAGGACAGTGATCATAATGTAAAGTGAATAAAAAAAAAACCCTGTTCAAACTTCCTTTCTAAAATTATACTTAAATAGCTTTTAAACTAATAGATTTTCATAGGGTTTTTCCTGTACACTGAGTTTGGGCTAACTACCCCCCCCCCCCCGCCTTTAACCCTGGTGCATTTCCTCTTTCCTTTCATGTCACCTGTGTTGTCCCTCGTTGAAATGTTTTTCTAGAGCTGGAAGACCCTAGGTTGCACTTTAGTGAAGCCTTCTGCCCACCTTTCATTTATCCAGCTCCCACCCCCTCCATGCTTGAATCTCTGCCCTCCCCCTCCGCAGCACCCCCCTCTTTTACCTACATTTTTAAAATATATCTTTTACCTATGCTTGACTATTCTCTCTCCGTAATTCTTCACTCCCCAGTAGCTCATTCTAGTTTTCTGTCTTCCACCATACTCAAGTTAAACATACAAAACAGGATTAGAAACTTGGATCCACATGAGAAAAATTTGGCATTTGTCTTATGTGCCTCCGTGACCTCACTCAGTATAATTTTTTCCAGCTCTCCCCATTTACCTGAAAATTTCCTCATTTTGTTTGTCTTTACAGATGAGCAATGTTCCATTGTGAATATGTATCCCATTTCCCTTATCTACTTTCAGGTGACGGACACCTAGGTTGTTTCTATTTCCTAGCTATTGTGGGATTAGCACAGTGATACTGGGGTGTCTTGGGAAACAACATGATCTTTCTTGGGGAGGTTGGGTCCTAAAACATGATCATCACCACAACCACTATGGGCCAGTGACTTTCAGGTTCCCATCTCATAAATTCCAAGTGTGAAGTTCACGTACCACAAAAGGTGAGTTTGGAGAGAACTTTACTATAGATTCCTAGGTATGAAAGTGGTGCCCTCCCCTCCCTCACCCCCTAAACCCGTGGCAGTCTAGAGAACTGGCCCTGAGGTCATGAGAGAGGGTGGCCCTGTCCCTCCCTACTATAGCACCTTGGCAAATGGGCCCTGTATCTTGCTTGCCTGGGCAGCACAAAGGAGCTGGCCCTATTGGCAAAGGCACCCTACATGAGTGGGAGAGCTGGCCAGGTCCTCACAGGCTACAGCACCTTGGAGAGCAGACTCCGAATCTTGGCTGGGCACATTGGAGGTTTGGGTCTGGGTGAGCTGTCCTGGGGGAGAGGAGGAGAAATGAGCCTGCCTCCTGCAGATAACAACATTGGGTGGGCTAGCTGGAGCAATGCTAGAGAGGGACCTCACCCTGTGGTGTGAAAAGGGAGAGCCAGCGCGCTGACCAGTTCAACTACCACCCATTCAGCTGCCTCTGCTTCACCTGCTCTAACCACTTGCCTCTCCTTGTCTAATTCTCATGACCATCATAGCAGGGAGCATGTCAGCAGGAAGGCATAGTGCTGGACCAGTAGTTGAGAGCTCACATCTGAGGACCAGGTAGATCCTCAATGCCCCGGTGTGTGCATTAGGCAGGTAATTTTCATTAGCATATGGCCTTATACACCCAATAGGAAAGATAGAGCCTGGTTTTTGTTGTTGTTGTTTTGTTTGTTTATGAGAAGGTCTTTCTACTTAGTTCTGGTTATTCTGGAACTAATTGCGTAGACCAGGCTGGCCTCTAATTCACAGAGATCCACCTATCTCTACCTCCCAAGTGCCGGCATTAAAGGCATGTGCCACTATGCCCAGCAGTGACTGTTTTTGTTTTTGTTTTTTGGGTTTTTGTTTTTTGAGACAGGGTTTCTCTGTGTAGCCCTGACTGTCCTGGAACTCAGTCTGTAGACCAGGCTGGCCCTTGAACTCAGAAATCTGCCTGCCTCTGCCTCCCAAGTGCTGGGATTAAAGTCATGTGCCACCACCGCCCGGCTTTGAGACTGTTTTTAATACTTCAAGGGACTGCACTCCCAGACATTATGCTTAAGTCCATAGGAGATATTATTTAGACATTTATTTCTAATGGTTTTCCTTTAATCCCAGCACTCGGGAGGCAGAGGCAGGCAGATTTCTGAGTTCGAGGCCAGCCTGGTCTACAAAGTGAGTTCCAGGACAGTCAGGGCTATACAGAGAAACTCTGTCTCAAAAAACAACAACAACAACAACAACAAAACAACAAAAAGGAAGAAAGAAAGAAGAGAAGAGAAGAGAAGAGAAGAGAAGAGAAGAGAAGAGAAGAGAAGAAAAGAAAAGTGTATACATTCCCAGAGAGGATAATGAGAATTGATTGCTACCTGACAGCTGAGGGGAAGAGACAAGCTGATTAGAAAAGGCCACAGGAATCATTCAGTCCCTGTTTCTCGGAAGCTTTTCCTAAGAAGTCGTGTCCGTCTGCCCTACTCACTCCCCAGCATCTGGTTTAACTTTCTCTAGTTCCATTGCGCATTACAATCATTTATCACATAAGCAGGTGACCTTGTATTCTAATTTATAAGTATCTATGAAAATGTCTCTCCCAGTAAACTTGCACGTATGCGTGCGGAATGAGCCCTAATAGTTAGACTGGCTCAAATGCTAGTGGTTAGCTCCATTTTCTTAGGCACATGGTTTAATTGCTATATACCTTTGGTTTTTATGACATTCCTAAAATTCCCCACTGTGTCCGGTTGCTGTAAACATGACGGCAATCCGGGTAAAGTATTAGACCAATGTATATACAAAATAAAGCGCAAACCCTTACATACTCATTAACTAACCTGACCTATTTTCCACCCTGCGCATTCTTTTACAGAACCCTCCACTGTCGGGTTGCTTGGGTAGCTCTCCCGGCCCAGCATCGATACACGTGGTTTGGGTCTGTGGGCCTTGTCCCGAGATCGACTCCTGACTGGCTCTGCCAAAGAGAAAGCCCCGCCCTTCGGTCTGCCAGTCAGACCCGCGCAAGAGCCCGCTCTCCCCGTCCCGCTTCCTGTTGCTAGGCTTACAAGGAGCAGGCCCAGACTGCGCATGCTCAGACTCCGGAGGCCGCTTTCCCGTTGGGCGGAAGAAGGTGACGTCAACGGCTTCTAGAGAGTCCTCCCCTAGCCCGGGGAACGTTAAATCTGTGGGCCCTCTGATGGCGTCACAAGTCCGCGCCTGATCCTGGCTACGGCTGAAGCGGCGAAGGCGGCAGCGGCAGCGGCAGCGGCAGCGGCGACGGCGGCGGCGGCGGCGGCGGCGGCGGCGACAGCTCTGGGGTTCGCGTCTCGGGGTGTGTCGGCCGCCGCTGCTGCTCAGGCCTGGAATGTACAGATGGCTGGCTAAGGTTCTCGGCACCATTCTTCGCTTGTGTGAGCGGCCCGCGCCCGGGGCCCGCGCCCTACTCAAGAGGCGGCGCTCCAGCAGGTAAGGTGGCCGCGCGCCGGTCGGGTCCCCTCCCCCGCGCTGGCGTTGGGCGCCGCGGGCCTGTGGGAACCGGCGACTACGGGACCGCGGAGGCCTGGGGAGAGTCCGTCCCTCTAGCTGCGAGCGGAAGGGGAACGGGAGGCCGGCGATGTGCTGCTCGCCGGATACGGCTCCTGTCGCCCGGTGTCGTCGCGGGCGGACAGCGCAGGAGCGAGTCACTAGGTTAGGAGTTTGCCCGTAGTCGTTTGACTGCGAGTGCTGTTGTCTTCGCACCGAGGAACAGCAGTTGTCTTGTTCGACAGCAACTGTCGGGGTGTGTGTGTTGGGCTGCAGGGGAAGGGAATGGTCCTGTTCTTTAACATCCTTGTAAGAGGCAGAAAGTATTTACGTACCGCACTCTTGTAAGATTCGGTTAAAATTAGAAGGAAATGACAAATATTAGTACTTAGCATCTACTCCTTTATTTACTTTACAGTGTCTTCCCTTTTAAGGGTTTATCTAGAAAACAAAATATTCTACAACTTCTATACTCCCCCCTGTCTCCCACTCTTACATTCTCCCTCCCTTTCCTTCCTCTGCTATGTCTACTTCACTTATTATTATGATGATGGTGATTATTTTTGTTTCCAGGTCAAGAGAAGTGGACAAAAGATTGGATTAGGGGAAGTAGATCAAAATGATTCATAGATGACTCCAGGAATGTAGGTCATTGGTGAAACTGGTTGTTCGCTAAACTGTAGCATGTAGTCCCATGGCTTCTACAGTTCCATGGGGTTCAGATAAGAATCGGTTAAGATGTTATAAAGTTCTCAAACTGATGCTTATGTAAGAATAGTTTATTCTCCCCCAACTGGATCTGGTGCACAATGAAACTGCATATTTATCGAACAGGGACTGGTGATCGCCTCACATTTTCATTCATAGTCCCTCGGAGTCAGCAGTATGCCGACCCAAACCTGAGTGTGGATGTGTCCTGGCCAGCCTTGACTTCTAGCTGCTTTCTGTTCTTTACTACATTCGGGGGCTCGTGGGTTATTTTGTTTTGTTTTGTTCTTTTGTTTTTTGAGACAGGGTTTCTCTGTGCAGCCCTGGCTGTCCTGGAACTCACTCTGTAGACCAGGCTGGCCTCGAACTCAGAAATCGGCCTGCCTCTGCCTCCCGAGTGCTGGGATTAAAGGTGTGTGCCACCATGCCCGGCTCGGGGGCTGGTGTCTTAAAAGATACTTTTTTCTAGGAACTAGAGCTGTGCCTTAGGGGCGGTGTGCTTGTCTGTCGTGCCTGTCCTGTCTTCAATCCCCAGCCCAGGGTATAGGGGTCGGGAGACATTTAAGCAACACCATTGCCAACTCCCAACTACTACCTTATCTCTTAAGGCTGCTTATATTGTTGCTTGAAATTAAAAAAAAAAAAAAAGTCTGTCTTTAGGGCCAGTGTCCCAAAACCAAATGATGTGTTGGTTTAATTTGGCCAGATTATACATCATAATGTAGTAGGGAGTGTTGAGTCTTTCCTACGGTCTAGAAATAGGACTCTGCTTTGCACCTTGCATCTCATTTTACGACTACATGGGGCACAAGAGAAGGAAGGTTGTGTGGTACGGAGCTTTTGTTTTGGTGTTAGGTAAAGAGACCACGGTCTTTTATATGCTAAACACATGCCCTACAACTGAGTCACACCTCCAGAGCTGAGTAAGTTTATTTATAGAAATGCACGTATGGCCTATATACATCCATCTTCTCCTTTCTTTGCAGCACTCTGTTTTCTACTGCAGTGGACACTGATGAGATCCCAGCCAAAAGGCCAAGATTAGGTACTACATCTTTGAAAATTAATTTGTTTTAGTAGGAAAAATACATGCATGGAACAAAACTCAAAAGGTAAAAAGTCCAGACAATGAGAAGTTTCCTCTTTCCTGCCCTTTCTCTATGCCATTGTCTTTCCTAGAGGTGACTATTTTCAGATATGTGTGTTGAATGTGTGTTTATAGTTCTAAGGTCTTCTGTAGTAAAGGTAATTTTTTTTTTCCCCTGAGGAGGAAGCCAGTTCAAACTGATTGATCTGATTCATCTGGCTGAGTGAACCCATATGCTTTGTCATCACAAATCTACTTTCTTGTATGTGACTGGTAGACAAGAATAAAAGTAGATTAAAGAGCAAGGAATAGTAGAATACTATAGTATGTCCCTTATTTCAACAGCAGTCATGGATTTGGGTCTATACCAGATGTGATGGTTAACTATGGAAACTTGTTGATATTTCATTTAAATCCAATAAATACTTATTGACTATGTCTTGATTTTACACAATTACAGAAAATAAAAAATACTAGGCCTTTCTACAAGTATCTTTTAATTATCTAAGGAAAAAACAAGCTATTTTTAAAAAATAAATATGAATAAATAATGGTTTGTATGTGAATGTAGTAAGATACATAAAACGACATGACAAAACCAGCTGGTGATACCCAGGGCCTGGCTAACAGCCTGTGGCTTAACTACTGAGGATTTTGATGCAGGTGAGTTACAAGTTCAAAGCCTGTTTAAACAATTTAATGAGACCCTGTTGCAAAGTAAAGTAAAAAGAGGATGGAACTATAGCTTAATGATTGTCTAATACACTGAACACTCAAAGTTTGCTTCCCAGCCCCAGAACAAAACTTTGGTGATATTAGATAGAGAAGGATCCTGAGCTGGTTGTGTATGGAAATCTTCTGTCCTAAGGATCACCGCCAGTCTGTCATTTCTGTTGAATACAGAGTTAGATTTCCTTAGTGCAGATAGCATAAAGGAATCTAAATTGGAGATGAAGCTGGGTATAAGAGAGAATACTGTAGTAATATCTATAGAGTGCTGATCCTCCTGTAGTGATGTCAGTTGAGTACCGGAAATGTAGCTAGTTTCACTTAGAGAATTCAAGCCTTTTAAATGTAATGTATTTGTGTGTGAGGCTAGGCAATCCAGATTGGCCTCAATCCTTTTTCCTCAGCCTCCCAAGTTCTCAGAGTACAGGTGGGAGCCATCACACCCCAGTAAAGAGCTGAACTTGACTTTTCACTAATTTAAGGAGATCTGTAGGGAAGTACACCTGACTGCTGCCTTCTACAGTAGATAAACTCCAGGCAGCTTAGGGGGAGAAGGAAAAGCAGAGATAAAGGGAAGGAAAGAGGCCTCCTCGTAGCAGACCCATGACACGATAGGTGACAGCCAGAGTCTCAGGGATACAAGGTGTTAGCCTCTTAGATGAAGCAGGATTACCTCCCCCTGAAAAAGAGTACATGAGATAATTTAACACAGTGTTAGGACACATCCTGTTTGTTTTTTTTTTAAACAAGCTTTGTAGGAAAAATAAAACATTCCAATACTTTAGTAGCTGCTGTTACCACCTCTTGTCTTCTTGGGTCTATGGAGTAAACAACACATTTTCTCACTGTTTTGAGCCACTCCCCTTTCTAGAGAGTATTTATTTACCTTATCTATATTGGAACTCTTGTTGCTTAAAGCCACAGGCACTAGGTCTTAATAATAGCTTCATCAGTGGATACAAAAGAAACTGTAGGTAACCTAGCTGTGCAGGGAGTGAGGAAGAGGAGGAACACTGAGGCATTGCCCCACCCCCACCCCCATCCCCCCACCACACATTTGTTTATTTCTCTGTTTTGTAGTCTCTGGTACGAGGAGGCAGTGAGTTTGAGATGGTCCAGTGCTCTGGGACAGTAGAGGGATGGTGTCTTCTTGTCACAGATGCTCAAGAGCTGTGTGTTTTACCCTTCAGTCAGTCAAGATTTATCTGGCGCTTTGTGGATGGTGGTTTAAGGCAATCATTGTTACCTGCCTGGGACTGATGGGCAAACTAGTGAGTGAATGTGAGTGCTCACTGATGCCGGTGGTGCCTCTGTGAAGGAAGGCTCACTGTATGGACTCTATACAAAACTCACTCCTCAAAAGCTGCTAGTCATATTGCTTCTTGGGGAACCAATTTGTGGTTTACCACAATAGTAGTTGAATGCTTTTTTAGCAGCTCAGGTAGTTTGGCTAACACAAGTTCACACACCAGAATAACTTTTATCAGCAAAAAAAAAAAAAAATTTATTATTAGTGTGTGTATGGTGCACATGTGTGAGTGGAGTTGTACTGTGACTTGTCTGTGGAGTCCGTTCTCTCCATCTTCACATGGGCCTGAAGATCCATATGAAGTGTGGCCAGGCTTGAGTAGCAAGACTGTCATGCACTAACATCTTGATGGCCCAAAAACATTTTTATAAGTACATTTTAATCTTGGTGTTTGGAAATAAGACTTTATAAACAACTAAGATTCTTTTCAAAATAGGTTTTTTTTCTGAAAGTTTAGTGCTCGGTGTTTATAGTTGGTTGGTACTTTCTAGATTGCTTTATTCACCAAGTGAAGAACAGTCTCTACAATGCTGCCAGTTTATTTGGATTCCCGTTCCAGCTGACCACAAAACCCATGGTGTCTTCTGCTTGTAATGGAACACGGAATGTGGCCCCTTCTGGAGAGGTCAGTTGGGCTGGGACTTGGGTACTGATCTTTTTTCTTGCCCTTTTGGGGTTTTTCATTCATTTGTGGTTTTGTTGTTGTTTAATTCTATTTATTTATTTAT
Organism: Mus musculus; assembly: GCF_000001635.26. NCBI lineage: Eukaryota > Metazoa > Chordata > Mammalia > Rodentia > Muridae > Mus > Mus musculus. The sequence goes on from NC_000082.6 coordinate 22,014,361, forward strand.
TTATTTATTTATTAATTATGGAGGCGGCACCTCGTGCCTTATATATCTGATTTTTTGTGTGGCTTTGGTGGCTTGGGTTATTGTTCTTGTTTGTTTGTTTGTTCATTTTTTTGAGACATGGTCTCTTTACATAGTCCTGCCTGGCCTGGAGCTCACTTTGTAGACCAGGCTGGCCTTGAACTCACAGAGATACACCTGCCTCTGCCTTCTGAGTGCTGAGATTAAAGGTGTGCTTGGTGTGAGTCTTCTGTGTCTTAAGAATGAGTCTATTACTGAGTTATAGCTCCAGCCCTACACACTGTGATGTTTGTTCTTAGTTTTTAAAAAAACTAAACGTTAGTAAAATAAAATCTTAACAAATTCTCATAGTCTTTTGGGAAATTAACATATAGATTGATTTATTTCCAGAAATGATCATGCATTTATTAACTTTGATATGAAGGTCAAGAAATTAAAGGTTAATAATTTAAATACTTCAAAAACATTTATAAAGCATATTTGAGAGCCAGCCAGATGGCTCAGTGAGTAAAGAACCTTGCTGCTATGGCTGATGAACTGAGTTCAGTCCCCAGGGCCCACACTGTAGAAAGATGCTGGATGGCCTCCGATCTCCAGACGTGCACCAACACACGCATATTGGGGGGGGGGGGTGCAGTAGTTGTTTAAACAGTGTTAGCTCACTCAGCTTGGTAGTATGCTCTTGTGATTATTCTAGTGTTCAGAAGGCAGCTGCAGGAGAGCTAAGATAGATGACCTTAGAAATTCAAGACCATTGTGACAGCCTAGTGACACCTTCACTTAAAAAGAAGGAAAAGCAAAGCCAGGTGCAGTGGCTAATGCCTGTAATCCTTAGCCGGTAGAGAAGAACCATTATGAAACTGAGACTAGCCTGACTACATAGTGAGTTCCAGGCCAGCCTGGGCTACAGTCAAATACTGTCTTAAAAACAGAAGAACAGAGTGGAATGTTGTAGAAATTATTTAATCCTGACCCAGGGTTTCTACTCTGCCTTTGACCATTTAGTTCCCAGATAAAAGACACACATAATCTTTATATTTATAATAAGCCTTAAACAGCACAAGAGCTGGGTAGATATCTACCCTCTATCCTGTTAGAATCTACTTTCCTATAGATAACCCCGAGTTATTACTATGTTTCATCTGGGCTCCCCTACTTTAATTGGCCAGCCCTCAGTGCCACTTTTGTATAGCTCACCTAACCTATCTATGGTGGCTTCTCTCCCTCCTCCAGCTTCTCCAAGAAACCTAACCACACCTATGTCTCTTCTGGCCAGCTATTGGCTGTTGGCATCTTTATCAATCGGAAATAACTTGAGTCACAGGTCTACTTAGAGACTCCAGGTCTTGGGGGCCACACTTAGCATTACAATAGATGGCAAGACCAATCCTCTACAGTGAAGTGAGGGTGTGGTCAGCCTGCTCTGCACAGCTTCCCCAGTGAAAAGGGAAACTTGTTTCTTACTTCCCTTATCTAAGTATTCATGGGAAATGTGTAATTACCTTTAGCATTGTTTTGTCCCCTCCTTAAATCTTTTTTTTTTGTTTGTTTGTTTTTGATTTTTGGAGACAGGGTTTCTCTGTATAGCCCTGGCTGTCCTGGAACTCACTTTGTAGACCAGACTGGCCTCGAACTCAGAAATCCACCTGCCTCTGCCTCCCGAGTGCTGGGATTAAAGAAGTGCGCCACCACGCCCAGCCCCTTCTTAAATCTTGATGGCGTTATTTCTGTGTGCTAGCTGAAATAATCATGAATCGAGTAAGCTTTTGTATTAGAAATGTCTTTAAATTGCAACTTTAGAAATGACTGCTTTATTTTAGGTCTTTTCGAACTCTTCATCTTGTGAGCTGATGAGTTCTGGATCCTGCAGCAGCATGCTGAAACTGGGTGAGTGGTCAGGAGATTCTTGCTTGCCTGTGCTTGGAGCTGTGTCCCCTAAGTGTTATGAATATGAAAGGAAAACACCAGTTTGGATTAGGATTAAATAAGGGCATAATCTCTTTACCATCCATAAAAACAAATACAAGTTTTATCTTAAATTTCTAGGACAGCAAATGTCTTTGGCTTTAGAGTTTTTCAGATTTTTGGGGATGTCTGTATGGAGCCCAGCAGTTGAACATCCCTGAGGTAAACTCTGAAATCCAAAGCTGGAAACATCGGCATCAGTATCAGGTTTTTACAGGAAGGATGTTTAACCCAGAGCTCTTCTTTAAAATTTTTGTCTGAGTTGACTGCTGTGTTTCCTGTTTATAAGCATGATTCTTAACGTGACTTCAGATCAAGGCTTATTGATTAAAAAACAAGAAAGGGCTGGCATATGGCTAGGTGTTTAAGAGTGTCTATTGCTCTTGCAGAGACCTGTTTGGATTCCAGCACCCACATGAGGCAGTTCACAACTGCCTCTAACTCCTGCTCCAGGGGATGTGATGCCCTCTTCTGGACTTTATGCGTACTGTATACACATGCACATATCCACACACAGGCTCATATATGCATACACATATAATTTTAAAATAATAAAGATAAATCTTAAAAAATATATTCCTGAGAGCTTACTGTGTGCCCAGCACTGCACACTAATGGTCATGAGTAACAGAAAACCTTATTCGTGCTTTCAGAGTCCATCGTGTATTTGTTGAGCAATCTTAAGTTTCTGATTCCTACGGCTGTATAGACTTCAATATTAGACACTAAAGTGGACTTGTAATTGTGTGTACCGCATAAAATGTTATTGTGAGGAAAGCTCAGCAGAGGCCAGAGTTCTGAGAAACTGTTTTAGTGACTGCCGTGCGATTGACTTGCAGTTTGAGAGGAGGAAGGGAGTGAAAGTCAGTGTTAGAGCAGCCGAGGTTCAGAGATCTGAAGTAGAAGGAGCTAAGAAATGATGCTCATCGACATACTCCTCAAACTTGTTAGCTAAGGCTCCTCATGTATAGCCCAGAAGTGCAAAGTCGAGTGAACGTGTACCATGTGTATTAGTTCTTTGCCGTTGTGACAAACAACGGAGGTGACAGATTGGGAGAAAGGTTTGCTTTAGCGTATGGTTTTCCAGGGCTTGGGCTGTGGTTTCTTGGGAAGAATAGCAGAACAGTGGAATCAGAGCAGTGGAATCTTGTGCCAGAGGAGAGACAGGTTTACCTCATTACAGACTTGCAAGCCAAGAGAAGAGAAAATATTGTCTCCTTCCCTCCTCCTCTTATGTAGTGCAAAGCTGCAGTCCACAGTCAGGGTGGTCTTTATCCCTCATTTAGTCTGCTGTGGAAACCTCCCGGATACCAGACTTAGCTCAGCAGTCTCTTCAGTCAAGTTGGCACTGAAGATTGGCCATCAAAAGCCATGCCATCCCCACGTGATGCCCAGACACATCAGTTTAGACCGTTACACTCTGCAATTAAAATAATTCCAAAGGACTAGAAACATGGTGATAGGCTTTTTTTAAAAGTCTTTTTAAGGTTTATGTAAATAGATTTTGGCTTATACATATTGTTTTAATATCAGTTACTTGATTACTATTGTGGTTTTGTAGTAGTGAAATTGAACTTGGGATCTCATGCATGTTAGGCAGTACTGTACCCCAGAACTACCCTATAGCCCCACCATTACTGTACCCCAGAGCTACCCTATAGCCCCACCATTACTGTACCCCAGAGCTACCCTATAACCCCACCATTACTGTACCCCAGAGCTACCCTATAGCCCCACCATTACTGTACCCCAGAACTACCCTATAGCCCCACCATTACTGTACCCCAGAACTACCCTATAGCCCACCATTACTGTACCCCAGAACTACCCTACTAGCCCCACCATTACTGTCCTTTAATTTGTTTATAACATTCATGCTGGGTTACTATGCTTTTAAAAAATAGAGCTTTAGTTCTACATGTAAGTAAGCTTTCTGGCCCATTCAGGCTGCTGACTGGTATCTTTTCTCCTCATTATACATATGTTGTTAAAGGTAATAAATCTCCTAATGGAATAAGCGACTATCCAAAGATCAGAGTGACAGTGACCCGCGATCAGCCACGGAGAGTCCTGCCCTCCTTTGGGTAAGTTAGATGGTCCTCTTCTGTAAGTGAAACTCACTGTTGTTAGGTGATTTCACTGCGTTCTGTTACATAATCTGAGGGTACTAGCTGGTAGCATGTGACGAGTTAGACTTGAGCTGGTTTCTTTTCCAGTTATATTACATGTCCACAGTATGACTTGGTTTTGAAAATCATTTTAATATATTTTATTTTTAATAATTGTATGTATATGAGTATTTTGCCTAGATACCAGTGTAGTACTTTTGTAGCTGGTGCCTGAGGAGGCCACAAGAACCTCCAACCCTGGTCCTCTGGAAAAGCAGCCAGTACTTTTAATCACTGAGCTATTTCTGCAACCCCCTGTCTTATGTTTTTTATTTATCTTTGAGAATTTCACACAATGTACTTTGATCATGTTCATCTCCAACTTCTCCTAGGTCCTCCCCCACCTCCCTGCCCACTGAACTTCTTGTCCCCTCTCTCCCTCCATTCCTCTTCCTCTCCTTTTCCCTCTGTCTCTCTCACCCTCTTCATGTCTCTCCTTCTCGTCCCTCATCGAGTCTGGTTTGTGTTGCTAGCTACTCCTGTATGGAACCTGCCTTGATAGATATAATAGATATACCTGGTGTCACTCCACTTAAGAAAACTGACTTTCTCTTTTCTACAAGCGGTCAGATACCAATAACTCCTCAGCTAGGGACTGGACTTTGTCCCTACTGCCATGCTAGGCTTTTGTTTTGCTTTAGCTTACACAGCCTTCGTGCACGCTGTCACAGTCTCATTGTGATTTCATAGGTACATCTGCCTGTTGTATATGGAAAAGAGTGTTTTCTTACCACTCTTATCACCTCCAGTTCTTGCTGTCTTTCTGCACTCCCTTATGTAGATCCCTGAACCTTGAAGGGAAAAGTGTGATATAGACAACCCATTTAGGGCTGAGTATTCCAAAGTCACTTATTCTCTGTACATTGGCCCATTGTGGGTTTCTGTGTTAATAACCACCACCGTGAGAAGCTTGTCTAATGAGAATTGAGAGATGCACTGGTCTATGGTTATACCCATGATTAAGAGTCATTTTATTGCTATGTCCATTTAGCAGAATAGTACTATTGAATTCCCTCCTCCCAACCCAGTGACTTATCTTGCCTTAATAAGGTTCTTGGCCTTATTGACAATGTCCATGTGGGTTTCATCTCATGGAGCAGGCCTTAAATCTAATTAGAATTGGCTGGTTGCTCCCATAAAATGTGTGCCATTGTTGCACCATCGTTACAGCTTGCTGGGCTCATGGCTGGGGAGTTTGGTGAGTGTTTTTCTTCTGGTGGCATACATAGCATCTTCCAGCATGTAAGCCAGCCAATGTGGTCTAAGCTTTCTGTTGAGTACCATTTAGATTTCTCTATGTTCTGTGACTCAAGTATTTGGTGGTTTTCAGGAATAGGGATTACTGTCAAGTTCTGGAGGGTAACCAAAAGCATTGGCAATAGCCTGTAATGTTTAGGGGGTTGGTCTATAGGATTCCATTAGCCACCAACTCAAAAGAGAGGTAGCCCATTCCTGGTACTGGCTATTTTCTTTGGTAATATGAGTCGTCCAATTAGGGAATACACTTTCTTCTCAGCAGCTTTTATAATTTTCTCCAAAATTAACCACATTTTTGAACACAAAGCCAGTCTCAATACAAATGTAGGAAGATTAAAATAACATCCTGCATCCTATGTGACCACAAAAGAATAAAACTAGTCATCAACAACAGTAAAAACAGCAGGAAGTGTCCAGACACATGGAAACTAAACAACACACTATTAAATGACAGTTGGATAAAGGGAGAAGTCAAAAGTGAGATAATGACCATCCTAGAATGAGGTAAAAAGCTCATCTGTATTTCTGTGTATGAGTGTTTTGCCCACAGAGGCCAGAAGCGGGTATTAGAACCCCTGGAATTACACAGATAGTTATTAAACACTTTGTGGGTGCTAGGAACTGAATCCTGGTACTTAGAAAGAATAGCAAGTGTGTTAAATTGAGCAATCTCTCCAGCCTCCTTGAAAACTATTTTTATTTATTTATTTATCCCCCCCCCCTTTTTTTTTTTTTTTGGTTTTTGTGTTTTTTTGACAAAAGGTTTCTCTGTGTAGCCCTGGCTGTTCTGGAACTCATTCTGTAGACCAGGCTGGCCTTGAACTCAGAAATCCGCCTGCCTCTGCTTCCCAAGTGTTGGGATTAAAGGCATGCACCACCACTGCCAGGCGAGAACTATTTTTTAAAAGAATCAACACTCATTTCTTTCAAACTGTGTGTGCATATGAATGCAGAAAAGTACATAAATCTTAAATATAGCCTGATAAATCTTATACACCGAACTGTTAGTTCTATTAAATATTATTTTTCAGTAATTTTCTTTCCTCTTAAATTTTATATGCATTTAGTAAATATATGTGTAAAAGTTCCAGACAGTTTGTGAGAGGCAGTTCTCTGCATCATGCGGGGTCCAGGGATCAAATCCAGGTCATGAGGCATGGGATCGATCTCTTGTGCCCTTTGAGCTCCCTTGTCGGCTGTCCTCTGTGTGGTGTTACATTCTAGGGTTCCTATTGCGTGGCATCTAACTCAATAGTCTTTTGTCTCTTCTATTGCCTTGTTCCTCTTAAAACCCTGTGGTAGAAGCTGGGTGTGGTGGTGCACGCCTTTAGTCCCAGCACTCGGGAGGCAGAGGCAGGTGGATTTCTGAGTTTGAGGCCAGCCTGGTCTACAAAGTGAGTTCCAGGACAGCCGGGGCTACACAGAGAAACCCTGTCTCAAAAAAAAAAAAAAAAAAAAAAAAAAAAAAAAACCATGTGGTGGAGATCTTTAATCCCAGCACTGGGAGGCAGAGGTAGGCAGATCTGAGTTCAAGGCCAGCCTGGTCTACATACTGAGTTCCAAGACAACCAGGGCTATAGAAAGAGACCCTGACTCGAAAAACAAAAACACCCTCCCAAAAAGCTATGTTTTATTTGTTTTTGTTGTTATTGTTTGTGGTTTTGTTTGGTTTTTTTGTTATGTTGTTTAGATTAGCCTATGGTCTCAACCACATAGTTCACACCAGACTGAAATTTATTATGTAAATCAGATTGTCCTGAACTCACTATGTATTCCAAGTTGGCTTTGAACTCTCAATTTTTCTGTTTTCACCTCCTGATATTTTTTTTCTAAAGCTCTCTCATGGTTTTTAAATTGTAAGAATCCTCTCCAATCTGCATGAATTTATTCTATAAGTATCTTGTTCCAATTATAAATGTTCAGTGCCTTTTCATATCTTCAAAGCTGTTTATTATTTTTACATTTTTTTGACCTTCCTTTTTCTGTTCCCCAGCCCCCAGGGCTTTCTCTCAGTCTGTCTACTGCCTTGCTTTATTTTAGTCTTATCCTTTAAGTTAGTGTCTTTATTAAAACATCTGGGCCTGGAAAAATAGTTAAATAAATAAAGTGCTGCTGTACAGGCTAAGTTTGGGTTCCTAGCTCGCAGGTAAAAGCTATAGCACAGCCGTACACTTCCGAAACCCACAGTGCTGGCAGTGGGAGAAACAGGCAAACGTCTGAGCTCATTGGCCAGCCAGTCTAGCTGAATTGATGAGCTCCCAGGCTCTGGGAGACCCTGCCTCAAATATCAGGAGAAGAGCAGCAGCAGACATATGGTAGATAGGCATGTGTGTTAGCCTCTTGCTTTTATATGCACAAGTACACACATGCAAACATGAACACATGCAAATGTAAATCTAGCAATCCTTGGCTAACTACTTATGATTAAAATGGAAATCTGCGTGGCCTTAGGGTTGATCTGGGATTGAGAGCACTTGTTGCTCTTGTAGAGAACCCCGCCTTGTTCAGTTCCCAGCACTCAGATGTAACTTGAGTTCTACAGTTCTGATGCCCTCTTCTGGCCTCTATGGGTACTGCATGCACACCTTGCACAGATGTACATATAGACAAAAGCACTTATACATAAAATAATAAAATACATATTTAAAACATTTTAAAATGAAAGTCTGCTGTGGTAGTATACACCTTTAATTCCAGAACTTGGGAGGCATAGGTTGGTAATGTCAAGTTCAAGGACAACCTGGTCTGTATATAGCCAGTTGGAGTCCAGCTAACGTTATATAGGGAGACCCTGTCTCAAAAAGAAAAGGGGAGTTTGGGGGAAGGGGAGAGGCTGACTGCCTAATTAAAACTGGGGTGCTCTGAATTTGGGTGAAAGATAAATTGTAGAGGTAGGAGGGAAAGTAGTAATTGACACAAGAGTATCTTGTATCAGAGCATGAAGGAGAACTGAAAGATTCGTGAAACTCCAGCCCAACTTGGGGGAAAGCTTGATTGGTATTTAGTGGCCAAATAGGAGACAATTTAAACATCAAAATGAATAAAGCTTGTAACACCAATATCGGGGCATGGGTGTATACTGTGTAAAGGCAGATCTCCATAGGAAATGCTGAGAAAAGAGTGCAGAAGGCATGCGAGACAGTGACTGTCACAGTAATGAGTGCATGGGTGAGCCTTGGTTGAGCTAAAGTGGGGATTTGATAAGGCCTAGAATACTTATATTAGCATTACAATTTCCCCCCCTAAATTGCTTTTAATTATAAAGGAGAGAAAAGTGACTTGTTACAGAGAAATCAACCTGATACTTGAGACTACCTAAATAGATAATTGGTGCCGGCAGTGGCACAGGAGAGCAGCCTCCAAGCATATTGCACTGAGGTGGACATCATCACTCACTCTTATATCTAAACTTACCTGTGAAAGTAGTTTATGAAATGAAAATGCATTCTACAAAACCACAGGCCTGTACTCTATTTTTAAGTTAAAGATGCAACAAAATTCAGTGTGAAATCTGAGTAGCTAGGACTGTAGGCATACTGCACTGTCCCAGCATAGGAATTGCTAGCATGTAGCTGGTATTTCCATGGTGCCCAGCGAGTAAAGGACAAGTATATAATTCAAGAGAGAGGAATATGCTGTGGGGGCTTAATCTGGGGCTGGGGCCGGAACCCTGGCTATGAGGACACCTTTCATATGACAGCTCTAGTAGTCAGAACAGACATTCCATAGTGAAATGCTTGTATGTCTAACATTGCAAATGGTGACTGTTTAGAAATGAGTGGTCTTAAACCAGATCAGCAGAATAGTTGGGTGACTAGCAGCTTGGATCTCAAGTCCATGATCCAGTCTTTCATTTTCTTTTATTCTCCAGTTTTACGCTGAAATCGGAAGGCTATAATAGAAGGCCAAGTGGTCGTCGCCATAGCAAAAGCAATCCAGAGAGTTCCTTAACATGGAAGCCTCAGGAGCAAGGTGTGACAGAGATGATTTCTGAAGAGGGTGGCAAGGGTGTGAGGCGTCCCCACTGCACCGTGGAGGAGGTAAGCCCTTTTAGCCTGGTATCTTTTTTATCTTTATTTTTAATTTTTCTTTTTATTCTCTTATTAAATATTTTTTATTATTTATTAAATATTTTCTTCATTTATATTCCCTTTCCTAGTTTCCCCTCCGAAAAGCCCCTATCCCCTCCCGTCCTCCCCCTGCTCTGCAGCCCACCCACTCCTGCTTCCTGGCCCAGGCATTCCCCTATATTGGGGCATAGAACCTTCATAGGACCTAGGGCCTCTCTTCACATTGATGACAGACTAGGCCATCCTCTGCTGCATATGCAGCTGGAGCCATAAGTCCCACCATGTGTTTTCTTTGATTGGTGGTTTAGTCCCAGGGAACTCCAGTGGTACTGGTTAGTTCATATTGTTGTTCCTTCTATGGGGCTGCAAACCCCTTCAGCTCCTTGGTACTTTCTCTAGCTCCTTTATTGGGGAACCCTGTTAGCCTGAAATCTTAAAGAAATGTTTTTAATGATTTTTTAAGTAATAATTTGTGTTCTATGACATAAAATTCAAAATGTACCAAAAGGGTACAGCAATTAAAAGTGTCCCAGCATCCCTTCCCTGCCTGGCCTCCTCACCTGCTTTGACTCACCGTACCTACGGTTGCTGTGCAGACCGTGCTACTCTAGACGCTGAGTGTCAGATGCCAGGTCCACTGACAAAGAAGGAAGGAATCCTGGAGGAAGAGATTACTTTTTAATTATATGTTTTGAAGACAGGCTCTCTTTACATAACCCTGGCTGTCCTAGAACTTAGTATGTAGACCAGGCTGGCCTTGAACACACAGAAATGTGCCCGCCTCTGCCTCCTGAGTGCTAGGATTACACAGAGCACCACACGCCTTGCCTGGCTGATTTGTGTAAACCTTCATAAGTGTGACTGAGTAAAGGTGGTAAGTGCTGCTCCACGCTTCCCTTCACCTTCCCGAGCGCTTAGTGCGGCGAGGAGACAGGGCTTCATTCTCTCTTGAGATCTTCATTCATTTCTGTCTCTAGCATTCCCCAGTACCATCAGCTATTTTAATTTGACAGTTGGTTTTGTGAGCTATTTGTCCCAGATACTGCACTAGTTTTAAGTAATTTAGTATCTGAATCCCGAATACATTTGGCCCCTGCCTTCATGAGTTTTACATAAATAACTTATAATTCAGCAGAAAGGCCAAGGGAATAGTGGGCCAGAGGCTGAGAGTTTTAAGAAGAGAAACTTTAGTGCTTTAAGAGATCTTCAATGACTGTGTAGGCAGATTGTAGAACAATGGGTAGTCAGTCTTATAAATGTGTTTGCCAATTGAGAATATCACAGAGCATTTAGGGAGAACCTGAGGCCCAAATTGCAGCTCTGGATAAATACGTCACTGACCAAAATGCCCTTTGTGTTTAGGGGGGAGATGCTGACGTCAGTTTTGGATTTTGTTTAAAGTGCCCATGAAACGTGCCAGAAGACCTCTCCTGTAATCTCTGGATATATGCGATGGGAATTTTGAGAAGAAGGCAGTGTTAGAGACACACATTTCTGGATTCTCTACATTTTGATGTCATTTAATTCAAGTGAGCTGAAAAGATGATTCAGGGAAGACTGTAGTGTGAGAGGAGCTCTGGGCATTTATGGCAGGCAGAAGAAAGTAGTCTGCAGTGCAGACTGAGGAGGAGGAGGAGGAGAGCAATCACAAGAGTTTCTTGGTCAGGAAGGACCAGGCGAGGTGAGCTGGATGAGATGCTAAAGGGTGACCATACAGCACAGGACTGAACCCATGCAGAGTAATGTGGCTACAAGGCCACTGGGGATACACACGGGGAGACCACTCCAACTAGAAAGTCAGGAGCCGCAAATTTCTTGCTATAAAGTGGATTATTTCTGCTGATGTTTTCTGTTCAACTCAGTTTTCTTCAGCATAGTTCTGTCAAAGATGCAAATACCTCCACGATCTAACACAGTGGTTCTCACCGTTCCCAATGCTGCAACTCTTTAATACTGTTTCTCATGCTCTGGTGACCCCAACTATAAAATTATTTTCATTGTTGCTACTTCATAACTGTAATTTTGCTTCTGAAATGAATTGTAAATATCTGTGTTCTCTAGTGGTCTTAGGGCGACCCCTGTGAAAGGGTCATTCAACTCCCAAAGGGGTTCTCGACCCACAGATTGAGGACTTTGGGTCTAACAGATAGTGTAAATAGTGAAGCAGAGTGGAAAGCAAGTGGCCGGCCTAAAGGGGAGGGCTCCATGTAGTTGTTCTCTAAAGAGCTCAGGATTTGGTTTTTTTTCTTTTTCTCTTTTGTTTTTTGAGACAGGGTTTCTCTATGTAGCCCCTAGCTGTCTTGGAACTCATTTTGTAGACTAGGCTGGCCTCGAACTCAGAAATCCGCCTGCCTCTGCCTCCCGAGTGCTGGGATTAAAGGCGTGTGCTACCACGCCTGGCAGGATTTGGGATTTTTTTTATTATTATTTATATTATTATTATTATTTATTTATTTATTTATTTATTTATTTATTTATTTATATGAACACACTGTAGCTGTCTTCAGACACACCAGAAGAGGGCATCAGATCCCATTACAGATGGTTGTGAGCCACCATGTGGTTGCTGGGATTTGAACTCAGGGCCTCTGGAAGAGCAGTCAGTGCTCTTAACCACTGAGCCATCTCCCCAGCCCTGGGATTTTTAAAGAAGTATAAAACTAGAATTTGACTAAAGCAACTCTAAGAGCAATGTGCTCCAAGTGAAGTCTGTCTGTGGCTACCTCTCCCCGGCTAGTGTCTACTTAGATCTGAGGCTAAGTTTCTGTGCTACTACTCACCTCGCGTACTTTATATTCAGGGTGTCCAAAAGGATGAAAGAGAAAAGTATCGAAAGTTATTGGAGCGACTTAAAGAAGGTGCTCATGGAAGCACGTTCCCTCCCACGGTTTCACACCACAGGTAAGAGAAATTGCTTTGTGAGACTTTTTCCTTAGTACAGATCCATTTTTTTGGTTTTAGAGCGGTGATGGTGTGAAGAGAACTGCGGTGTAGTTTGTCTGACACTGTACACAGTGCTTAGACAACGTCTGATATTACACAGTGGCTACAGAATGGGATTTTCTGTTAGTTTTACAGTCCTTTGCCCACATGAATTCTTTTTTCTTTCTTTCTTTTTTTTTTTTTTTTTGTTTGTTTGTTTTTTGTATTTTGAGAAAGAGTTTCTCTGTGTGTAGTCTTGACTGTCCTGGAACTCACTCTGTAGACCAGGCTGGCCTCAAACTCACAGTGATCTGCCTGCGTCTGCTTCCTGAATTCTGCTGGGATTGAAGGTGTACACCACCACTGCCTGGCTGGGTTTGTTTATTTGTTTGTTTTGATTTTTTGTTTTGTTTTGTTTTGTTGTTTTTCAAGACAAGATCTCACTATCTAGCATAGGCTAGCTTGGAATTTATAGTTCTCTACCTCCACTTCCCACTTGCTGGGATTATATTCATTTGATACCACATCTAACTCACATGAACTCTTACTCATGTAGCAAAAGGAAATCCCCTCCCAGACTTGTCAACACAAATACTTCCCACAACGTCTGTCTGTCTGTCTGCCTGCCTGCCTTTGTCCTGGTTCCTTCCTGCTGCCCAGCTTTTCCTTCCCTTTTTTGCTTCCTTCTTTACCCTGTCACAGTCTTTGTATTTCATTTTCCTTGCCTTACACACACACACACACACACACACACACACACACACACACACACACACACACACACAATCTCTGAGGCATCTGGTGATTGCACTTTAGCATCTTCTGCTTAGAAACAAGATTAAAGTCAACTAGTCATAAGGACTTTGCTTCTGACATTGCAGATAAGTGAGGGTGGAGAGGAAGTGATGTCTGATCTGGAGAGGTGGGCAGGAATGTGCAGGTCCAGAGTGTCAGCTCATCTTGTAACTTAGCACGTGATTGCAAAGACGCAGAGTCTCATAAGTATGGAACTAGCAAGTTGAGTCACAGCATTGTCTAGCTTATTGAATGCAGAAAGAATGAATTGTTATCTGGGAATTTTAACTTTAGCCGTTACGTATCGTAGGTTTTGTTGTTCTCCTGCTATGGGTTGGGATGGGAATACTTGTACTCTAAGGTCTGTCTCCCCTTGTATGTGATCTTATCTTCCTCACTGTTGTCTTTCTAAGTTCTCAGAGAATTCAGATGGACACATTAAAGACCAAAGGCTGGGTGGAGGAGCAGAATCATGGCGTCAGAACAACCCATTTTGTTCCAAAACAGTGTGAGTTCCACATTTAGCTCTTTCTTAAGACACTGCCCATAGTTTATGTGAGAGCACGCTACTGAAATATGGTATACCAGGCCATAAAATATTGTCAGGCTTCAAGACATTGGCTAGCACTTATCTAGTACCTGAAGTTTTATTTTAAAAAAGAAAACTGTTTTGAGATTAAGTTGATTGTTGAAATGCCTGTATAGTATTGTATTTTGTGAGATTAAAATTGATTTACTTCCTTATATTTCTCCAATAACTGTTCACTGAATGACTTTAGCTTATGGAATGAACTGGTATCAGTTGTGCTCAGGATTTAAGGAAGAAAAAGTTACATGTACTTTAGGTGCTTCTTTGTGAGGCCCCCAGTGCTTTTTAACTCACATTAGCATCGATGCAGACAAATGTGCTGGTCCTTGCAATCTGTGGATTGAAATGCCAGCCTGTGATTGGTTAGTAAAGGATCTTTTCTTTCCATCCCCACAGATAGAGTTGTTGAAACAAGAGGACCTCTCTGTTCAATGAGAAGTGAAAAGAGGTACATGGCTCATTTAATTCTAAGATTTCATTTAGAATTAAGTTTTCTCACTTTGCAAATTACATTTACAAATAACCATGAGGAACTGTGAGTCTCCTCGGTATGGTAGCTAGTCAGCACTCAGGAATAAGCGAATAGTTCTTAAGTTGGGCCCTTCCCAGATGTCTCTCATCCCTCAGTTATAAGGGCTTGTGGGCAAGTAGGTGCTTCTTAAGAGCATGGGTCTCCAGTGGCCACTGTCTTGAGCATAGGAATGATGAATGAAGGCTGTCCTGCTGTCCTTGGGGTTCTGGGTGGTTATTACTTTATAGCAGACTTGCCAGCTGTGGCCAAGAGTCCAGATATGGTCCATCTGACTGTGTTTGTTTTGTTTTGTTTGAGACAGGGTTTCTCTGTATAGCCCTGGCTGTCCTCAGAGGCCACAGCAGCTGAGGGCCTCACTCTGTAGACCAGGCTGGCCTCAAACTCAGAAATCCGCCTGTCTCTGCCTCCCAAGTGCTGGGATTAAAGGCGTGCGCCACCACCGCCCGGTTCTGCCTTTGTTAAGGAAACCACATGGGTGAAGAGGTTGTGAATGAAGCTACTAGCGCTTGTGTGCTTGATGGCAGCAGAGTCCAGAGAGGCTCCAGATGCCCTAGAATTGGAACTAGAGCTACAAAAGGTTGGGAGCCACCGTGTGGATGTGGGAACTTTGCAGAGTAGCAAGTATTCTTCAAAAAGGCTCGTGTAAGACTTCAGGCAACAATTAGCTGAGAGCCCATATAAATGCAAATGATGTACTTCTGTTTATACTGTGGCACAGGGTAAATAGTACATCCTCAAAGTAACTAATGGGGCAATGAGAAAGGAGTAGTGAGACCAAAGCAAGATCACAGCTCAGCAGGGACAACATGTGTAAAGTCTTAGGATAGGAGGTGGCAGGTTATGAGCTTGGTTACCCTGGGCCTTGCATTTGCGGTTCTGTGGACAGTCATGAGTTGTGTGTGTTACGCATGGCTTTCCTCCAACACACCAGAGTCTGCATTGACACTGAGGCTTTACTGTTGCCCTCCCAAACCTCCCCACAGGGAGGCTAATCCTGTTACACATTGCCTAGTCTCCAGGCTCTTGGAAATCAGGTAAACTCCTCAATGATCCTATAACTCCTACATACTGTATGCTTGCAAAAACAGTACCACGTGGACAAAACTGAGGTCTCTGACCAGCTTGACGAAAGCAGCTGTGTCCTCTTGAGTGTTTAGGTGGCTGACCCATAGGCGGCTCTCTGTGAGGAGGGTGCCTTTGTTCTCAAGGCTGTCTTTAAAATGAACATCCGGGGCTGGCAAGATGGCTCCAATGCTTGCCACCAAATCTGAAGTCCCAAGTGTGATTCCCAAAGATCACATAGTGGAGAACACCAGCTTCTTTAGGCTGCCCTCTGATGGATACATGTGTGTCACAGGTCATTTGCTGCCCCTCAGATAGATAAGTGTAAGATTGCAGGAAACAATAGGGTAGTAATGAGTTGGGAGTTTTATGCTCTAAAGCCCATGGCCAGTTCCTTACTCTAGGAAGAATATCTAAGGGTTTCTTCCGGTCAGGGGTGCTGGGGTGAGCCCTAGCAGTGCTAGTTGTTTTTAATAATTGCATCACCTTGTCAGTGTGTCAGTTTTTCTTCCTTCCTTCCTTCCTTCCTTCCTTCCTTCCTTCCTTCCTTCCTTCCTTTCTTTCTTTCTTTCTTCTTGATTTATTTATTTTTATGTATATGAGTACATTTTAACTGTACACATGGTTGTGAGCCTTCATGTGGTTGTTGGGAATTGAATTTTAGAGCCTCTGCTCACTCCGGTCAGCCCCATTCACTTCGGCTCAAAGATTTATTTATTATTATATGTAAGTACACTGTAGTTGTCTTCAGACTCGCCAGAAGTCAGATCTCATTATGGGTGGTTGTGAGCCATCATGTGGTTGCTAGGATTTGAACTCAGGACCTTCAGAAGAACAGTCAGTACTCTTACTTGCTGAGCCACCTCACCAACCCAGTGTGTTGGTTTCAAATCCCTTTGCTCTACATTTTCCTTCCAAGTTTTTCTGTACACTTAGCTAAACTACCTTTCAAATTCCTTAGTTTGTTACTGCTTGCCCACCTCTTTTTATTTTTAAAGGAATGGGCAGGCAGTGTATATGTATACATGCATGTAGAAGTCAAAGGTAGAGACAGTAGAGAGGCACAGTCTCTCATTGAACTGGAATTGATTTTAATGGATTTGGCTAAACTGGCTGCCTAGCAAGCCTCAGCCCACATTGTACACATGAGCCCTTGCACACAGATTTTACATGGATACTGAACCAAACTCAGTATTTTGCCAACTCATATACCTCCTCAGCTCCCTTTTTCCGGTCTTTTGAGGCAGGATCTGTGATGGCTTGTATATGCTTGGCCCAGAGAGTGGCACTATTAGAAAGTGTGACCTGGTTGGAGTAGGTGTGTCACTGTAGGCATGGACTTAAGACCCTCACCCTAGCTGCCTGGAAGTCAGTCTTCCACTAGCAGCCTTCAGATGAAGATATAGAGCTCTCAGCTTTGCCTGCACCATGCCTGCCTGGATGATGCAGTGCTCTTGCCTTAATGATACTGGACTGAACCTGTAAGCCAGCCCCAATTAAATGTTGTCCTTTATAAGACTTGCCTTGGTCATGGTGTCTGTTCACAGCAGTCAAACCCTGATTAAGACAGGGTCTTACTATGTAAGGCTGACTGCAACTCATGATCCTCTGCCCACTGAATGCAGAGTTTACAGGCATAGACTACCTCTTCCTGAGTGCCAGCCTCTTAAATTACCCTCAGGAAAGGGTCGTGGATGCAGAGAAAATGGAGCCACTTTTACCTAGTAGTATCATTGCCCTTTCTGAACCTACCAAGTCCTGTCTAGTGTCTGTATTTCTCCCTCACATTCTGGTCTTCTGTCAGAAGACCCCATTACAGCATTCTAGAATGTCTCTCTTTAACCTAGATCTGCATTTTTTCCCATATTCTTCTTCAGATTAGTTCCAACATTGTAAGAGCCACAGAGAGGTTGGTCACAACAGCAACCCCACTTTTCTAGCATTTATTTTTCATGTTAGTTTTCTTCCATTGCTGCTAAAATGCCTGACACAAATGACCTAAGGGAGGAAGGGTTTTAGAGAAGTCAGTCTGTATGTAGTGCTGAGGAAAGCATTAGAATGACACGGTCTGTTTATGGCAGACCAGGAAGCAGAGACAGGGCAGTGCCAGCACTGGTTTTGTTTAGACACTAATAAATCCTAATTTTAAATTAAAAAAAAAAAAAAAAAAAGGTTTGAGACAGTCTCATTTAGCTAGCCTCAAACTCATTATGTTGCCTTGAGCTACTGGTCTTCCTGCCTCCACTTCCCTGGTTCTGGGATTACAGATGTGCACTATTATCACCAGTTTCAATGTTACTTGTGGAACTAACATGTGTCATTTAAACAGCAGAACTCTGTAAATCTGTAATGGTTTCCTCTCCAGGTATTCAAAAGGGAAAGCTGATACAGAGAAGGTGGTGGGACTCCGATTTGAAAAGGAAGGTGTAAGTAGAATCCCTTGGTAAATGTTAGATCTGCCTTGTCACTGGACTGACATTTTGATGCCACCAGAAACAAGGAAGTAGCCCTGGCTGTCCTAGAACTAGCTCTGTAGACCAGGCTGGCCTTGAATTCGTAGACATCTACCTCCCAAGTACTGAGACTAAAGGTGTATTCCACCACTACCCAGTCTACTTTTAATGTAAGTATTAGAATCAGTGTTTCAGTATCTCTGTAGGCATGTTCAGGTTTTTAATAACAAAGTTATTTTGTTAAACATTTACTATCTGGCAGAAATCAATGTCAATCTATCTCAGTCCCCACCCCATGTGGTCTTACTCTGCAGCCTTGCTATATAGACCAGACTGGCCTCAAACTTGTAGAGATCCACCTGCCTCCTGATTAATGAACCCTCTGCTGGGATTACAGGGATGCACCACCACACCCACACAGAAATGTATTTCTTAATAAATGCAACTGAAGCTTTGTGTTACTTACATTTTATTTGCATAGAGTTACAGAAGTGGTCCTAAAACATCCCCTTATCTAATGTTCTCTGTTTCCTGTGATTCCAGATGCACTCTTTTTTGTTTAACTATCATTTATCAGCCATTAGTCAAAACAGAATGCTTATAATCTTAGCACTCAGGGAGGACCAAATCTAGACAGTTAAGCCAGTCTAGACAGCAAAGTGTGAGCTAGTCTTTCTGTAAAATGAAGGAGTGAATGGGAACTACCAGGCAGTCAGAAAGAATGAAGAAAGCTCACTGGTGTCTTGAGACTCTCTAGCTCTACTCTAAAAGTTCTGTTTCTAAATACATTTCCTAACAAACTTATAAGGTGTCAACTTTGTATCTGTGGGCAAGTGCTCCATTCCTGGTCCTAATCTCCAGTCCTTGTAGAGGCTTTCACTACTTAATCAGTGGCCATTGGTGACAACTTCCTGTTTAGTGCATTTCCTACAGTACTTTGTTTTCTATGGTATAAACATGAACTAGAGGAGTAGACTGTAGGTCAGTGGTAGAGTGTTTGTCTAGCATGGTAAAGGTCTTAGACTCCAACCCTTACACAGAAAAGGAATAAATAAATAAAAGCAGCTTTAACTACCACAGGATGACTTTGAATAAGAAGTAGATTCCTCTGTGTGATGCTCTGTAGCCCATACCTTGTACCTTTCTGAACTTTACAAACATGTTTTATCTACATTTTAGAATGGGATAGTCTTACACGCATTCACGACCGGCCAGGAAGAACACAGCAAACCAGAATCTTCTGCGGCAAAACTTTATTGCTTACATCTTCAGGAGTAAGAGAGCAAGAGTGCAAGAGTGCAAGAGTGCAAGAGAGAGAGCAAGAGAGAGAAAAAGAACAAGAAAGCAAGAGAAAGAATGGCAAAACCCCGTCCCTTTTAAGGAGAATTATCCTCCGCCTAGGACGTATTACTCCCTGATTGGCTGCAGCCCATCGGCCCAGTTGTCATCACGGGAAAGGCAGAACACGTGGCGGGAAAACTGCCCCTGCACGTGTGCAGATTATGTTTACTACTTAGAACACAGCTGTCAGCGCCATCTTATAATGGCAAATGTGAGGGCGGCTTCCCACAGATCCCCCTTTTCTTTTAATAAGAGCAATAGGCCACCCATATTAATGAGAGTGGAGATAGAGGTCAAATCCCCAGTGTGCAGGTAAAGGAGCCATGTACAGGATTAGCTCTTAGGCTCACAGGCTTTTACCCAGAGCAACCCTGACCTGCTCCCGTGTCGTTTTTCCTGGGGGAAGGGAACTAGGACACTGAACCTTCTTGAAAAATGACATGTCTCCCTAGAATAGGCTCATATATGCCGCAGAGCCCTTCTACTGCAGTGCTTAGCCGTGCAACTCTCTCGGGCTGCTGAAGCACACTCACTCTATCCCGTGCAATGAGACTAGCCTCGTGGGGTGCAAGAGCTGAATGGCCAGCGACCTATTGCTTAAGCATAGATATATCAGGGGAAGCACCATGTTCTAGAGCTGCAAGTGCCTGGGCAATAACCACCTTGTCTCTCCTAGTTTGGGCCTTAAGCTTACAGACCAACCAGAGAAGCAACACTAATCCACAGCAAAGTGTATCTCCAAATAATATCAATCCCACCCATTCTTTAAAGAAGGAAAATGCTGAGGAGATCCAATTGGGTAATCCTTTGGTCAGGGACAGGTCCAAGCGCGTGGAGTTGACCTGAATGATGGCAAGTCTCAATTCCCGAAGGGTCTGTTCAAATTCAGCCGTCCAATTCTGTAACATATACTGAGAAAGACTTTTTGACAAATTAGCTGCCCTAGTAAATTTCTCATTCTGAATGGAAGTAACGCACAATGAGGGGTCCCCCAAGCTCCCGACAAATCCTGAGCCAGTCTTGTAAACCTTTGTTCTTTCTTGGGGCTATGGCCGCTCTGCATTCCTGCGTGGCTTGCTCATAAATAAGCTATTCTACCAGAGGTGCGGCTTGCTCTGAATCTCCAAAAATATGCTCTGCTGCCTCTGTCATTCTGGCCACAAAATCTGAGAAGGACTCCTGAGGTCCCTGGACGATCTTTGTTAGTTGTCCAGTGGCTTCACCTGCTTGGGAGAGCGCCTTCCAGGCCCTAATAGCCTTTTCATCTGATTCAGAACTACTAAGAACTGGCTCCTTGAGCTCATCTAGTGATGAGTATAGGCTCCTTCTCCTAGAGACCTCCGCTAATTGATCTTTTTTCTTTTCCTTCCTTCTAATCTCTCCCCAGGTATTCTTACCTGACCTAAACTTTTCCTCGGGTTCAAGACCCGTGGAAAGGCCTGTATACTTATTTTGTGTACCATATTTCCTCTTTGCTCCTACTCTCTCTCCCCGCTTTACTTCTGATAGATTGCCCTGAATTTCATCCAGAATTTTCAGCCCTGCCTTAACCGCTTGATAACATGTGAAAAGGAACAAAAAGGCTCCTAACACTAGAGAAAGTTCAAGGCCAAACATACCTTGTAAAGCTATTTCCCACTTTACTTCTGATAGACTGTCTTGAATTTCGTTAGAAAGTTCAAGGCCAGACGTACCTTGTAAAGCTATTTCCCACTTTACTTCTGATAGACTGTCTTGAATTTCGTTAGAAAGTTCAAGACCAGACGTACCTTGTAAAGCTATACTTACGGGTACCCTGTTCCCCAGCTGAAGAGTTCTGAATTCACGCAGTTGAATCCTTCTCAACAGTCTGTTTTGCGGGAACACTTCATTACCATGACCCGCAGTTCTGGTTCCGGAATGAGGGATCTTCCTTGCGCCGGTGATGGTAACCGTCCCAGGTTTTCTCGTCCCAGGTCTTCTCATCCTGGGTCTTCTCGTCCCGGGTTTTCTCGTCCCAGGTCTTCTCGTCCCGGGTCTCAGCACCAACTCTTACACGCATTCACGACCGGCCAGGAAGAACACAGCAAACCAGAATCTTCTGCGGCAAAACTTTATTGCTTACATCTTCAGGAGTAAGAGAGCAAGAGAGCAAGAGTGCAAGAGTGCAAGAGAGAGAGAGAGCAAGAGAGAGAAAAAGAACAAGAAAGCAAGAGAAAGAATGGCAAAACCCCGTCCCTTTTAAGGAGAATTATCCTCCGCCTAGGACGTATTACTCCCTGATTGGCTGCAGCCCATCGGCCCAGTTGTCATCACGGGAAAGGCAGAACACGTGGCGGGAAAACTGCCCCTGCACGTGTGCAGATTATGTTTACTACTTAGAACACAGCTGTCAGCGCCATCTTATAATGGCAAATGTGAGGGCGGCTTCCCACAGGATAGGAACTGAAAATGTTTCCCTTCCTAGTTCCAGAGGAATGGTGTTTCTGTTTGTAACTGATCTGCCCTGTGGGTCTATGTTTGACTCTGAAGCTTATGTTCACCTTTACCAGGGCGGGCGGGCAGGTCTGTTTCACCATCAGGACAGCTGCTAAATCTCATAGTCATTGTCTCTCTTCACGGCAATGATAGACTTTTACATTTTTTAAAAAATTTCATAAACCTTGTTAAAAAACATCACACACCAAAGCTGACTAGACCCTAAATCTGCATGTCAGTGGGCTGTGCAGTAGAGGAGCTCCTTGGGATGGAAGCCGTGGGGCATCACGTGGGGTCTTACCTGTCACTATCCAGTATATCTTTATGCACGTATTCACTACCCAATGTGGAGTTCCATAGTGGAGTTAAAACTAGAAAATAGTTTCTTCCATAACTTGTACAGTGTTTTCTCTTCTGTATGCACTGTTGCATTATGTGTACAAAATCAAGCATTGTCAATGTTGGAACTTTTTTGGTCAGACAAGAGGACACCAAATGGAGCCTGATCTGTCAGAAGAAGTGTCTGCCCGACTTCGTCTAGGAAGTGGAAGCAATGGCTTACTCAGAAGGAAAATATCAGTGCTTGAGATAAAGGAAAAGAACTTCCCGAGCAAAGAGAAGGACAGAAGAACGGAAGACCTCTTTGAATTTACAGAGGTATAGTTCTGTGTGTGGGTCAGAGTTAGATGGCATTCAGACTCTAAACTGAAGTGCAGCTTTGCTTTGAGAAATTTCTCCAGATAAGGAATATATGAAGTTTAAAAAACACAAAACAGGGGCTGGTGAGATGGCTCAGTGGGTAAGAGCACCCGACTGCTCTTCCGAAGGTCCAGAGTTCAAATCCCAGCAACCACATGGTGGCTCACAACCATCCGTAACAAGATCTGACTCCCTCTTCTGGTGTGTCTGAAGACAGCTACAGTGTACTTACATAAAATAATAAATAAATCTTTAAAAAAAAAAAAAACACAAAACAAGCCGGGCAGTGGTGGTGCACGCCTTTAATCCCAGCACTCGGGAGGCAGAGGCAGGCGGATTTCTGGGTTCGAGGCCAGCCTGGTCTACAAAGAGAGTTACAGGACAGCCAGGGCTATACAGAGAAACCCTGTCTTGAAAAAACCAACCCGCCAGCACCCCCCCCCCCAAAAACCACACACACACACAAAACAAAGCCTCCAGGTCTGCTCATTTATCTATATTGATCACTCATGTGGGGGTGGATCAACTAGAATTGGTGTGGGTGGGGTTTTTGGTGGTTGGTTGGTTGGTTAATTTTGATTTCTTTTTTCCCTTTTCTGTTTCTGTTTCTGAAACTGGGTCTAGGTGGTTACTTAGCCCAGGATGGTCTGGCATTCATGACAATCCTCTTGCCATGAGCCTCATCGTAGTTAAAATTCCTAGTTTAAAAGGGACTTTTCATACTGAATCAAGAACCCTGTTATCCTGGTGTGTGTGGAGGGGTCTCACTTAGCATGGATGTCTCTAATGCTTACAGTCACTGCACATGAAGTTCTTGTAGCTTCATTTTTTACTGCCATGATAATATAACCTGTCACAAAGTGTCTTAGGGGAAAGAGCTTACTGCAGGTCCCATTTCCAGGTGTGAGTTTGTATGTTCCAGCTGGGCATGTCACATCCATGCATGGATGCATAGCCACTTACTTGCTCATACTCAGGCTATGCTGGGTCCCCCCACAGCAGTTTGCCGCAGTTAGCTTCATTAAGACAGACTCCACAGGCATACCCACAGGGCAAGCAGATGCAGATAATCCCTAGTTGTAATTCTTTTCTCTTGTGATTGATTCTAGGTCCTGTCAAGATGAACATAAAAGCTAACCATGTCAGGTAGAGAGATGAAGCCATAAGATAACAAAATTTTGTGTAAAGGAGAAAAACAATAATGGAAATAATTTTGATTTGGTTCATAAGCTAAATATGCATTTAGCTGCATAAATCATTAAAATAATTCAAGGAGATAGCCATTATTTAAGACTGGTTTGGCTGGGCGGTGGTGGCGCATGCCTTTAATCCCAGCACTTGGGAGGCGGAGGCAGGTGGATTTCTAGGCCAGCCTGATCTACAGAGTGAGTTCCAGGACAGCCAGGGCTACACAGAGAAACCCTGTCTCAAAAAAAAAAAAAAAAAAAAGAAAAGAAAGAAAGAAAGAAATAAAGAAAAGAAAACAAAAAACCCAAAAAACAGAAAGACTGGTTTTGGTTTTGGTTTTGTTCTCATTTTACTTTTTTGAGACAGAGTTTCTTGTGTAGCTCTGGTTATTCTGGAACTCGCTTTGTAGACCAGGCTGGCCTTGAACTCAAGAGATCCGTCTGCCTCTGGTTCCCGAGTGCTGGGATTAGAGGCACGAGCTACCATCATCAACTTATTAAAACTGTTTTACAGTTGTAAATGTGAACGTTTTTCACTGCAGTTTGAATAGTGGTTTTTCTCAAAGATTATCAGGTGTTGCTGAGATGAAAGGTTTTTTTGCAGTCTGAGTCTTTCATGCCTGATGGTGGTTCTATGCTAATGTAGCATCGTCTAATTCAGGACATGGAAAAGGAAATCAGTAATGCCCTGGGCCACGGCCCACCAGATGAGATTTTGAGCAGCGCTTTCAAGTTGCGAATCACCCGCGGAGACATCCAGACCTTAAAGAACTATCATTGGCTCAACGATGAGGTCAGTCCTTCCTCTCCTGCTCTGCCTGTCGGTCTGCTTAGTGTCTGTGGTCAGTGAGCTCAGCCTGGGGGGGAAGCAGCTTCAATTTCTGTTTTGTTGCCCTTTCTTTTAGTGCTGGGGATTGGACCAAGGGTCTCCCACGTTCAACAAGCAGGTGCTCTCTCTGCTCTGAGCTGTATCCTCACCCTCTTTTTTTCTTTTTTTCTTCTAGCTTTTTATTTTGAGAAAAGTTTCCACTAACTTGTCCAGGCTGGCCTATCTTACGTAGCTCAGGCGGGCCCTGACCTCTGTTGTGATCGTCCTGCCTCACTCACCTTATCCTCCTGAGTAACAACAGGTCATAGGCTTTCCCACCAGCCCAGGTGGTGTTCGTTTGTTTTGTTATTCTTCCATACCAGAAATTGACCTGAAGACCTTGTGCAAGCACTGTCCCTGTGAATTGTTCATCCCCTACTAGTAATTTCTAAAGCAAAAGCATATCATTAAAAGTGCAATGTGGTGGCTGTAGTGGCACATGCTTTAAAAATACCAGGCGAACTCAGGAAGCAAAGGCAGGCAGATCTCTGTTCATAGTACATACTGAATTCAGGCCAGCCAGGGCTACGTAGTGAGACACACACACCACACACACACACCGACCCCCAAAATGCATTACCTGCAGTTGTGATGACTACAGAGCCCGATATCAGTGCCTGTAGCTTCCCTGTCTCCTGTTGGTACAG
Source organism: Mus musculus (assembly GCF_000001635.26). Classification (NCBI taxonomy): domain Eukaryota; kingdom Metazoa; phylum Chordata; class Mammalia; order Rodentia; family Muridae; genus Mus; species Mus musculus. The sequence goes on from NC_000082.6 coordinate 22,039,391, forward strand.
TGGTGCTGAGAAGTGGTGCTGAGCCTTCACATGGGAAGGAAAGGGGACCGTGTAACTCTGTCCTTCTGCTTCTCTTAGTGCTAGCCTCGTCCGTGGGGGTTAAGGTGCTCATGAGAGTCATTGCCTACTGCTGTCATGCTGAGTAGTAGATCCTTTAGAAGGATCTTAGAGCAAGGACAAAAGATGCCGCTGCAGTAAGAGTGCTTGCTCTTCACAGGATCCTTGCTTGCTTCCCAGCTTGGGACTTCATCTCCAGAGGATCTAATGCCTCCACTCAAACCTGTACTCATGTGCATATACCCAATAGATACATGTAATTAAAAAGAAATCTTAGAGTTCTTGATTGATGTGTGTGTTTAAGGCATAGCAAGTGATAACTATAAACAGTCGCTCCATTTGTTATCTGAATCATACATATTCTGCAAAAGCTGGCTTAGTTACTACTACTTTTTCATTTGGCTCTTCAACCAACTGTTCTGTCCTTGAATTTTCTCCCATTTGCTCCATCTCCCTATGTCACAAGCCTAATTACATGGAAATACTATCATTTGTAAATATAAATATGCTTATTATAAAGCTTTTGAAAAACACTTTATATTTGAAAATTTTTGAAGAAATTATTGCTCAAAAGTTCCATAAGTATTTTGACATTTCTCCTCCTGGGAAGTATGTCCAAATTGAGGTGTATTTTGGATGTAGTCCTATAGTTAAGAATTCATTTTTATGCATAACACTTGCATATGCCCTTTCATTATTACATAGAAATGCTATTTATGTGCCTCAAACTTTCAGTCACATGACTTGCTGGGTTTTTTTTTTAGGGAGGTGATTGAGTCCAGGGCCTCACATGTACTAGACAAGCAGGCTGCTGAGGGGCTCAGGCCATGGCCCTTCATCCTTCTGTGCCTTGCTCTTTTGTACTGAGCAGTTGTTGCTAACTTCTTGCGTGCACTGCTCCTTGCCTAAGCATCTCACTCTGACTCTCATAGGAATTTAATTTTGTAATGTATTTGTCATGCTCCACATTATAATCTTTTGATATTTTACAGGTCATTAATTTTTATATGAATCTTTTAGTGGAAAGGAGTAAAAAGCAAGGTTATCCAGCACTTCATGCATTCAGTACATTCTTCTATCCTAAGCTAAAGTCTGGAGGTTACCAAGCAGTGAAAAGATGGACCAAAGGGGTAAATCTCTTCGAACAAGAACTTGTTCTGGTACCTATTCATCGGAAGGTACATTGGAGCCTGGTGGTGAGTTGAGAGGATTCATCGTTGGAGTTTGGGTGTAGACTCCTCCTTTTCTTCCTTTCTCCTTCCCTCTTCTCTTCCCCTTTTCCTCTGTCCTTAGCTCTTTGCTTATCTTGGGGATCAATCCCTAACCTTATATATATTAAGTAGGGATTCTACTGCTAATTGTACCCTAATGTAGATGGTTTCCCTCACAATGAAGGCTGCTCTCACTTTCAGTGAGTGGCAGGCAGCTCCACAGTCCTTTCTCGAAGTGTTGCTGTGCTCAGCTTCAAAAGCTACAAGGCACACTTTGAGGAAGAGCTTTCATCTTTGTCTGGAAAAGTGCAGGAGGAGGTGGATTCAATACTAGAAGGATTGCTAATATTTGTTGACAAATTTCTAGACCTTTGTATAGAAGTTAGAGCATGTTCTATTAATCTCACATCACTCTAAGTCTGTTTTATGTATTGCTACATGTATTAAACATTTAGAGATGCTTTTACTTTTAGAAATAAAAATCTTGCTGCTCACAGCGTTTCTGGCATAGTATGGTAGTGAATGCCTCTGATCAGAGTTCTCAGGAGGCAGAGAGGAAGAGCTGGAATTCAAGGCCAGGCTAGGCTACATAGACCTTGTCTCAGTAAAATCAAACAGCAAAAACAGATGTCTGTCTAAGGATTTCGCCTTTTCCCATTATAGGTGATGGACCTAAGAAAAAAGTGTCTTAAATATCTGGATTCTATGGGACAAAAAGGCCACAGGATCTGTGAGATTCTTCTGTAAGTAAAGTCTGAAAATCTCACTGTGTTCTGTTATTCCTCAATTGGATAATCTCTTGTATTTATGGAATTGTGTTTATGGATCATGGAAAGCAAGTCCTCAGGTCTTTCAGGATAAGGCACAGCCTCTAGAATTGTGGTTGAAATTAGATTTCTTTGGAATTGGTATTCTGGGTATCCTGAAAAATTATTAGCCAAGGAGTCTTGGCCCGTAATCCTGATGCCAACTCATGCCCACGTTTTCTAATAGTGGGACTCATTTCATAGAACTCAGGGACATTAAAGTGTGTGGTTTGTTCAGGCAAATATTCCAAATATAGTAGTCCTCACTGTTGTGAAGTATATATCTAGGTTAGTGTCTACAACCACAGGCATTATAGCACCAACCTGTGTGGACTGCTTTATCCAAAGCATGAAGGTGAGCTGAGCGGTGGTGGCGCACGCCTTTAATCCCAATATCCCAGCACTTGGGAGGCAGAGGCAGGCAGATTTCTGAGTTCGAGGCCAGCCTGGTCTACAGAGTGAGTTCCAGGACAGCCAGGGCTACACAGAGAAACCCTGTCTTGAAAAAACAGAAAAAAAAAAAATTAATAGTCAGAAGATAACTAAATTCTTTACTAAGAGTTTACTTGTTCTTATAATGGAGAATTAAATTTTTCTTGAAAAACAAGCAAATAATGATTTTCCCCCTAACCCAAGCTTCTTTAGAACCTTTAACATGAAGTAATGTGTTTTATCATTGTTTTTTCTACATCTGTAAAGATGTCCATGGGGTTTCTGTCCTTGAGTCCATTTAGATCATTTAGAACATTCATTGAGTTACACATATTGAACCTTTCTTGCATCTCTGGTCAAGTTGCACCGACAGCTTAGTCACTGTGCATGCTCTTTTTGATGTGTTCTTGACTTCAGGTTTTTTGTTGTTGTTTTTTTTTAAATATTTTTTTAAATTTACTTATTATTCTACGTAAGTACACCATAGCTGTCTTCGGACGCACCAGAAGAGGGCGTCAGATCTCATTACGGGTGGTTGTGAGCCACCATGTGGTTGCTGGGATTTGAACTCAGGACCTTCGGAAGAGCAGTCAGTGCTCATACCTGCTGAGCCACCTCACCAGCCCTTGACTTCAGTTTGCAAGTATTTTGTCTGTGTTTAAATTTATCAGGGAAGTTAGTTAATCTCCCTCATCCCCACCCCATGTCTTTATCGGCCTTTGACTTGGAAGTGTTTCTTCCTTTTCTTTCTTCTTCTAGAGTAGCTTGAAAAGCCTGGTATTAGTGGTGAACTCTTTAATTGTAGGTATAGAGAACTAGAAACTTCCAGTGTCTGTTGTAAAGGATTCGCTTTTTATTTTCTTTTAAAGTAAGTATGATATCTTTGAACATGTAAATTTTTTACTAGCATGAGAGGGAAACCTAAAAAATAAAAGTTACATTTCTAAAAAAACAAATAGATCCAGATTTGAGAATGACATCCCTGCTAAATATCACAAAGTTCTTTTTAATCACAGTGAGTGTTCTCTTGGGACTTCATTGATACATTCATTCTTTGTTCTTGTTTTCTTTAGTCAGTATTTACAGGATGAAAGCAAGACCAAAAGAAATACAGATCTCAACCTCTTAGAGTGGACCCACTACAGCATGAAGCCACATGTAAGTGAGGCTCAGGCCTGGACACCTTTCTCTTTCTTCCTTCCTTCCTTTCCTAAAGTGTGCTGTGTGGTGTGTGAGACCCCAGTGTATACATGTGTGTGGTGGGCATGCTACCTATCCTTCCCCAGTTGTAACTGCATTTGGGAATCGAAGGGACTCTGTTGCCATCCAGTGTGAGATTCAGCAGTGGAGTAAGCCTTCCGCTATTCTCCTTCTCATGTATCCCTTATGTCTGCCTGGGGCGATGCAGGCTGGGCACACAGCTTAGTCCATACAGGTTTATTTTCTAATGTTCCCAGCTGTGGTTCTGCCTCAGACAGGACTAACCCTCATGGCACGGTCTTAGTTGATTACAACCTCTGAGATGGTTTTCTCTTCTCACTTGAAACCGTAGGGACCCTCAGCAGCGGGCACTTGTCCTGGTTGTTAAGAGTATGTGAGCTCTGCAGGATTGAAGTAGATTCCTGTGTTCCACATTGATCTGATTGACCCTCTCTTCATCCCCTTTGAAAGTCGATAGTACTTTTGAAATGTCAACAGTATTTTTTTTTAATTAGTTTATTTTACATCCAAACTTCAGTTTCCCCTCCCTTCTCTCCTCCAGTCCTTCCTTCCAACCTTCCCTTCCCCTGACCCACTCTACCCACCTGTCCTCCCTTTCTCTTTAGAACGGGGCTCCGCCCCTGGGTATCAGCCAGCCTTGGCACACCAAGTTGCAGTAAGAGCATCTCTTCCTACTGAGGCTAGACAAAATAGCCCAGTAATGGGGAAGGGTCCCAAAAGCTACCAGAGTCAGAGACAGCCCTGCTCCCACTGTAGGAGTCCATCATGAAGAGTCACTAGTGTTCTTGTAATAAACCAAATGTGGGTCCTCTTATCTCAGCTCTCGCCGTGTGTGCTGGGCTTTGTTTTGCCTTTTAGTAGAGTTCTCACTTCTTCTTTCTTCTATGAATGTTTCTGTGGAGTCTCATGCACTGTACCCGTGGTTAGGGTTTTCTACCACAGAGAATAAGAGGGATTGTGCTTGTATGTGTGTCTGTGTTTGTGCAACAGCAGACTTATCGACCTTTATCATGCTGCTTTCACAGTCTGTTTAGAAAGAGATTAATGATGTCTGTGTAATGATATTTTACCTCTTTTCTGTTTGTTTGGTTTTAGGAGATTCCTCAGCAGTTGAATGGGAGTGACTGTGGAATGTTTACTTGTAAATATGCAGATTATATTTCTAGGGACAAACCTATCACATTCACTCAGGTGAGTCCAGGCTGCTGCTTGTGCACTTAGTTGGTACTATGCTTTGGCAGTGCCTGGCACATTTCAGGCTCTTCAAATGAACAGTACTGTTGCTGAGAACCGTGGGTAAGGCCCCCAGTTGTCAGAAGCAGTGTCCTGCGTGCTCTGTTGCAGCGTGTATTCTCAGGACTGCCCTGCTCTTGAAAGACCAGGGGGATAACTTGCTTGTCCTTCAACTTCATTTGTAACTGGTTCCTGTGTGTTACTGTTACTTTTAGCTAGAGAGAGGCGTGTGAGGATAGATGACAGCAGGGGGAAGGAAGCTGGGCCTGTCCTCACAGGACTCACCCGAGTATAAGATGGAAGCGGGAAGGAATGGGCTTTCCTTTCTGCAAGGTGGTGTACTTGAGAGGAGACACAGGCACATCAGAAGAAATGTTTACATTGCTGTTTGATGGTGGGCTCGCTCTTTGTCCAGCCACAGTTGACCCCAATTAAAATTATTCCTCAATCATAGACCTTCATTTGATAGTTCCTGATTGTCAGACAAGCTGCTTGTTGAACAGTAGAACTAAATGCTTTGGAGGAACATGAAGTCAGTTGGACTCCCTGCCGAGTTCATATCTTCCCAGTCTCAAAGAACTCACTACTGAGGAGTCTCCGCTCTTTCACTAGGAATAAATGTTGTGTTTTACTGGGCATGGTGGTGCATATCTCTAATCCCAACACTAGAGAGGCAGAGACTGGAGGAGGGTCTGTGAGCTTCAGGCCAGCCTGGTTTGCGTAGTGAGTGCCGGGCCAACTAGTACTACATAGTGAGACTGTCTCAAAAAAAAAAAATTAATGTGTTTTTTTTTAAAGATTTTTGCCATATATATCCTCCAAAAACTCAGTAATTTATTATATAGAGCCACTTATTTATAGCAATGTACCATGAATAGGGCAAATATGCGAACCTCAATTTTGAATTTTTTTGTGTGTGTGAGACAAGATTTCTCTGGGTAGCCAAGGCTGTCCTCATACTCAGAGATCTGCCTGCCTCTGCCTTCCCAGTACTGGAATTAAAGGTGCAGACCCCCACCTCCCAGCTGGAACTTCAATTTTATCAAACGTGGGGATGGGTGTCTGAGTTACAAATACTTTTGGGTGCTTTGCGTTTTGTTGCTCTGAAAACATGCCAGTGATTCTCCGTGAAAGCACTGAGTCTCTCTCGCTTTCCTACCCTAGACTCTGGTTTTATTTTGTTTCTGTTCTATTTTTTCTGATGCGGGGATACTGTGGAGCCAGACTAGCCTCAGACTCACGATCTTCATATCTTAGCTGCTTTCTAAAGTGTTGGGATTATAGGTGTATACCGCCATGGCCAGCTAATATAAATAGCAAGGAATTGATGAGATTTCATGGGAATAAGCAGCTTTTGGAACAAAATAGTGGTAGAACGGAAATAAGATTGTAGATTTGTTTGGTTTTCACCTTTAAAAGTCACTTAAATTGAAAACAGGGCCTCATAAATACTAGGCAAGAAAGACCTCTACTACTGAGCCATAGTTTCCTGCTTTAAGGTCACTTTTTAATATAAAAACAAATTGTTTTTTAAATGATGTTAATTTAGAATTTAGAGAAGTTTCCTGTTGTGCCACTGTGTGGACATTTCTGTTTTGGTGCATGTTGTATGCTCTTGTTCTATAGTATGTGACTCTGTCTCCAGCTTTGGTTTTCCTTAGCATGTAAGGGCATATGCACCTGTAGAGTAATTAATGTCCTTATATACGCATATAGACTAGGTGTGTGACACTTGTCATCCCAGAACTGCGGAGGATGGGGAACTAGAAGCTTGTGGCCACAGTCAGCTTAAGCTGTTTTGCAATATCCTTCCTTCTCAAACAAACAAAATATACAAAAAACCTTTGTCAAACACAGAGACACATGCCTTTAATCCCAGCCCCAGAGATGTATGTAGTCAAGAAGATAGGAATTCAAGAAGGCCGCCTTGACTAGAAATAAATCCCACTGTGCTTTAGAATCATGTGCATGGGGGCTGGAGAGATGGCTCAGTGGTTAAGAGCACTGACTGCTCTTCCAAAGGTCCTGAATTCAAATCCCAGCAACTACATGGTGGCTCACAACCATCTGTAATGAGATCTGATGCCCTCTTCTGGTGCATCTGAAGACAGCTACAGTGTACTTAGATATAATAATAAATCTTAAAAAAAAAAAAAAAAAGAATCATGTGCATGATGTAAAACGGTGAAGCTTATGTAGAGGACATGTGCATTGTTGTATTTATGACACCTAAAGGCTGTCGTGCTGCACACAAGAGTGTATAACACTGTCGTTCCTTTCAGCACCAGATGCCTCTCTTCCGGAAGAAGATGGTGTGGGAGATCCTTCACCAGCAGTTGCTGTGACAATGCCCCGCCTGGTCTTCTAGCTGCTGGTGGTTCTTTGATGGATGTTTCCATATACCTCATGCATTGTGGGTTAAAAAGTCCCCGATCATTTCTCTTCTCTCACAGGTACTGAGCTCTCAAGAGTGCATGAAGGCCTCTCCACAATGGCCCTGACTAGAGGTGTGGAGGGGCTGCTTGAAACCCTGTTTCTAAGGCTGTGCCTGCTCAGAGCCCTGGACTATTCACCCCATACAAGAACAAATGCTAATTAATGTGTTTTGTTTTAAAGCGTTATTTCCATATGAATGTGGGAAATGCAGGATCTGTTATATGAATTGTTCTGTGTGTTCACACGAATTCACTCTCTCATTGGGCAGTGCCCTTTTCCCACTGCTCTTTTATAATTAGCTATAAATAATTTGGACTATTTATTTCTGAAAAGAATGTTAATCAAACTGCCACTTCCTGCTGCAGAGAGATATCAGCAGGGGGAGGAAGGAGGTGTTCGCTAGCTTCTCTAATGCTGGAGTGCGAACTGCCGACATACAGTTAAGGTTCTCTCTTTTAAGGCTTGAAAATGCCAGAAGAAATGACGATGCTCTGTTGTAGGATCTGGCTGCCTTTTAGAGAGTCTGATGCTATGACACGGGCACAGTTCGTGGAAATGTGGCCAAGGAACTCGATCTGTGCATCCTCAGAACGGGGCGTGCGCATCTTAGAGACTTTCTTTTCTAGAACCGAAGTAGCTTGGCTTCCTCTTGAAACTGGATTCAAAGTAACTGTGAGCATCCATGTTAAGTCGTAGGTCTGGTGAGTGAGTGTGTGAGCCTCACCAGGGAAGGGCTGGCCTGAGCTGTCTGCTCTGAAGATGCTCCTCAATGGAAGCCTATTTTTCCTCAGAGTTTTTTTTTTTTTTAATATATATATATATAAAGCTGAAATTAAGTTCTTGGCTCATCAGCATGCCCCACTCCAGCCCCACTGAGCCTTTGGAGAGAGATTAGTACTTGGCTCTGAGGTTGCCAGGTTTACAGGCATCTATTTTGCATATGAAAGTTTGTATTTAACTTTTTTGTTCATTAAAAATCTTACAGGTGTGGTTATGCATTGTCAATTTCAGAAAGTTGGTCAGAGCACATTTTGCAAGATCTAGTGCCTAGTGTTGCTTTTATGACGTAATAAAAGACTGGCAGAACCTAGAGTATATTCTGATAATTTTTCCTCTTTTCTCTGCCTCAACCTTCCAAAGTTGTTCTGGTACAAAAAGAGAGAGAAAGAGAGAGATAAAATTAGAAAAGCTGCACACATGTTAGATACAAACGTACACGTCTGCTCTTGGGACGCCTGGGCAGCTGATCAGAGGTTGTAGCTGTTGAAACCTGTTTGCTCTGAGACTTGAAATGACCTTCGTTATGGAAGCTGGGCCTGTGATGGGGACTGAAATGGCTGAGCCAACCCGAGACCAGGTGGCCTAAACCTGAAAGCGAGCATGTGGTCTAACAATTCAGGGGTAAACGGTGTTGTAACCTCCTCAAGGCAGACTACACAGGGACCCCTTCCTTTATTTAGCCTAGACCCCCCCCCCCCCCAAGCACTGTGCCAGTGATGCCGGGATCAGGCAGCTGGTCTAACCAAAAGAGCCCAGAAGTTGATCCTGTCTACACTACTAAAACCTGGGTGCTAGAATTCTACCTGAGAATTTATGATCCCGGCCTATCAAACAAAATAGCTACCTGACCAGAGTTTGATCCCCAGTGCCCACACTGGAGGGCGAAAACTGACTCCCCAAAATTGTCCTCAGACCTCCATACTTGCACAAACCAACAGATGGACCAAATTAGTAATAAGTAAAAAAAAATTAAAGGAATTTTAAGGGCCTTGGATAGGTTTGTTTCTGTTGGCTCAGTCCTGCTTGGATGGCGACTTTCTCTCCCCAGGTGAGTGATGCTATAGCTAATGTGGCATTTGAAGGTGTCCTCAAGCTCGCCACCCGGGTGTGCTTAGAACAGGAACCTGGAGAGACAGATGGTTGGGTGGTGAGGCCAGGATTGACTTTTAGTCTCAGCCAGGTGTGTCTGTAACAAGCTGGATCCCTGCTCACATCTGTAATCCCAGTTCCCAGTGGGGAGAGGCAGGGTCGGTAGATCCTTCCTGGGAGGAGCAGGAAGAGTGATGGAGAACAACTTCCCTCTCCCATGTCTGCTCATAAGCGCATCCACCACATTCCTGTGCACACACAGTAAGTTCTTATAGAAGATGGAAAATGCAAAAGTACAGAATGTTAAGCTATGGTGGCACTGCTTTACCTGAGTGTCTGAATCCAAGCTAAGGTACCAGAAGCCCCAGCTCTCTGTCACCTGTGTGCGCACGGGTAACAGAACTGTTACATTGAGCTTATGAGAAGAATACAGATAAGTGAGAAACAGCACTTGGTGTAACTAGTGAGTCGGCAAAATTAAAGCCGGTAATGTTTTTGTGAAATTTCAATTTTGGAACCTGAAAGAAATGTTGCATTGTTCTGTTTAGCCCATAGTCTCTAAAAATGAGTAAAAGTTTAAGAAATACACACTGCTGGTGACATCTCTTTCTGCAGCCGAGTGCTTTATGCTTGTGCTTTGCCTTGTGTTGGAGCTGGGTCGGGAGAAAGCCATCTGATGGCCATCCCTGAAGATTACATGGTCTGTCCAGGCCGATGAAGGCTGTTAGAACCCCTGCTCCCTCTCTTTGAAGTCCTGAACACCTGGGGGCTGCCGGGGGATGCTGGGTATTCACCTTCACCAAGGGGATGTACGTGATGCTCGGATCTTGTGTGGGTATAGGGAGTCTTCCCGGGATACAGTAAACCCCAAATACACAATTTAAAGTGCCATAGTCAACCCACATTATTTAAATGGCCTTGTGAACTAATTTTGAGAAAATCTCTGTCAAGTAAGTTTTTAGAACTTATTTGTAAGTTGGAGATACATCTGGCTTGCTGACTTAACTGTTTTTTTTTTTAATTAGGTATTTTCCTCGTTTACATTTTCAATGCTATCCCAAAGGTCCCCCATACCCACCCCCCCAACCCCCTACCCACCCCCCCAACCCCCTACCCACCCACTCCCCCTTTTTGGCCCTGTCGTTCCCCTGTACTGGGGCATATAAAGTTTGCAAGTCCATTGGGCCTCTTTTTGCAGTGATGGCCGACTAGGCCATCTTTTGATACATATGCAGCTAAAGACAAGAGCTCCCGGGTACTGGTTAGTTCATATTGTTTTTCCACCTATAGGGTTGCAGTTCCCTTTAGCTCCTTGGGTAATTTCTCTAGCTCTTAACTGTTTTAATATACACAAATTATTTGGGGTGTGTTGGAATACTAATTTTATCTACTTACCAATAAATTAACCTCTTAAGTAGTTTTTAGATTTTTAAATTGGAACTCATTAATATATTTTATCCTATGCCCAATACACAACATGGATATATATCATTATTTTGTGAAATAAACGTTTGCTTTTTCAGGCTGGAGAGATGGCTCAGCAGTTAAAAGCACTTTCTGTTTTTATTGAGGTCCATAAGTTTGAATCCCAGCATCCACACTGCAGTTCACAGGGAACCCAATGCGATGCTGTCTTTTGGACTCTGGACACACCCACATGATATATAGACACTCAGGACAAATACACAAGAGTGGGTCAGCTGGAGAGGTGACTCAGTGGTTAAGAGCACTTCTAGTGCCAGCTCTCTCTTCTGGCCTTCTTGGGCACCTGCACTCTCATGTACAAAACCATGTACATATGTAATTAAAAATAAAAAGGTGAGACTGGCCTTGAGTCAATAGAGGTCTGTCCAGCTCTAAATCATCTGTTTCATTTCTCAGTGCAGAGGTTCCAATCCAGGGACTTTGGTATTTTGGGCAAGTATTCCATCACTGAACTAAACCCTCAGCCATAGTTGAAAACACTGGTCTTAATGACCTGAAAGTAAAATGAAAGACAGGGGGTTTAAAGACAGGGAAGGAGGGAGAAAGAGGCACAAACAGTTTGAAGATGATCCTTCTAAACCTAGGCAAATAGGCCAGAGCTTCCAGATACTTGATGGAAATCTGTGGATTAATCACTCTGGTTTATACATTGGCCTTTCCTAAATGTGTCCAGTAGAAGTCCAGTTACTTGTCTACATAGGTGATAAGACAGGAAATCTGAGATTGACAGGATGGCCCAATGGGAAACCAGAACTTGAAGGGGGACAGAGAGCACCAACTTCTAAAAGTTGTTCTCTGACCTCTGTATGCATACCAACACACACATCCAATTTAGAAAACAGAATCTGGCTCAGTGAATATGTGGAGTGTGTCTTTTCTGCCTGGAGAGGCATAGCCAACATGAAGGTTGTTTTTTTTTGTTGTTTTACAAACAGTAAGAAACACTTTATTATAACTTTACAACATATAAATAGCTTGGTTCCAATCTGTGCTTTCTGGCAGCTGGGCACCACATTCCACCATCCCTTGTAGGCTCGTGAACATGAAGGTTTTATGTTAATAAATTGTGTCTTTTGTTTTTATTTTGTATTGAGAAAGGTCTCTATAATCCAGGCTAGCCTGGAACTAACTCACTGTAAAGTTGATACTGTCCTCAAGTCTACAACAGTTGTCCTGCCTCAGCTTCCTTCGTGCTCGGATTACAGGCGTGGCTTAAGTGTAGATACTGAGTCTGCATCTCAAACTCCTGTGGAACTGTTTTACAGGAAACTGCCACAGCAACATAGAATTTTTAGGAGCATGTGCTTCAAGAAAATAAAGAAAAGCTCTGCCACCCCAAACAGTATGTACATGTCACATGTCAAACACATGGCACTCATAAAGTGTGATTCAAGTACCTGATGCCTTTTATAATTTCCTTTAATAATACCAATAATAAGTACTTAGGAAAATAAAATGTTGATAGAAGATAAGATATTCTGTCAACCTCTACCACCTTCTCCACACCCAGACCTCCACCACCCTCTCCACACCCAGCGCTCCCACATCTTTCAGGGTCTCACCTGAGTACATCCTAGCAGCCCAAATATTTTATTTTTATTATGTTTGTTTTGCAACCTGCCAGATCTAGTCAAGGTCCTACCTCTTCACTTCTGAAGTCAGCCTCTAGAGTTCCACCAAGACCTGCACTATTCACATCCATCCACAAGACCCTTCTCACTGCCTGTACCACCCCACGCTATACCCCAACTTTCCACATCAACCCATTCATTCTAGATGATTTCAAAGGCCCACTTTCGCCAGTAGACAGGTCATCTGAACAACAACAAAAAAAGTAAAATAAACATACTAGTTAATTGGCATCCTACATCAAGTGGACTTAACAGATAGTACAGAATGTTCTATCCAAACACCAAAGAACACTCATTTTACTCAAAAGTATGTGGAAGCTTTTCTGAAAATAGGCCACATCCTAAGACACAAATTCAAAAAGATTGACATAACTCCTTGTATACTGTTTGACCACATAAAACTTAAAATTGATAGCATTTAAATCTCAAATACACAAACCTGTTGGCAAACTCATAAGAAATGAGGTTGAAATAGTAATAAAAGGCCTAACAGCTATTTTTAAAAGATGAGGAGGAAGAGCTGGAGAGATGGCTCAGAGGTTAAGAGCACTGACTGCTCTTCCAAAAGGTCCTGAGTTCAATTCCCAGCAACCACATGGTGGCTCACAACCATCCATAATGAGATCTGACTCCCACAGCAACAGTGTACTTACATATACTAAATAAATCTTTTAAATTAAAAAGATGATGAGGAGGAGGAACAGAAGCCAGAACCAGATAGATTTGACAGCAGAATTCTAGACATTCAAAGCAGATCCGTCTTAAACCATTCAAAGGGGATGGGGTGGGGGAGGAGAGTGCTCCTAAACCAGGTAAAGACAGCAAAAATAAAACTGTAGGCCAATGTCCCTATGGATACGGACTCAAAAATAATTCTTTCAAGCATAATACAGACTCTTATCAAAAAGATTATCTACCAAGTTGGAAGTATCCCTAAAAGCAGCAATGGCTCGGCATATTTAAGTCACTGAGTGCAATAAATCACATAAATGGACTTAACAATAGATGCAGAGAAAGCCTTTGATGAAATCCAACATTGATGATAAAATACTAGAGAATATAAGGCTAGAGAGAACACTTCAATATAATCAAAGCCATAGACAAGTAATCCACAGCCACCATCCTAAATGGAGAAAACCTTGAAGCAGTCCCACCACAGTCAGGAGTGAGATGGGACAGCTACTGTCCCCACTCCTTTTCAACACTGCTGGAAACACTAGCTGGAGCAGTAAGTCAAGAAAAGGAAATTAAAGGAATAAAAACAGGGAAAGAAGTAAAACTATCCCTATTTGCAGACAATACATTCCAAAAATCCTATCAGAAAACTTCTGGGAACAATAAACAAACGCAGCTCTGTGACAGGATACAGAATCATGCAGAACCAACTTGCACAAATCAATAGCTTTTTTATTGGTATTTTCTGTATCAACATCAAGCATACAGAAGCATCCACAATAGCATAAAAGAAAATATAGTATCTAGGAATAAATCTAACCAAGTGTGGTGGTTTGAATAGATATGGTCCATAGTAATGACAGAGTTAGGAAGAACGAATGGCTATGCTGGAGTAGATGTGGCCTTGTTAGAGGAAATGTGTCATTGCGGGAGTGGGCTTTGATGCTCCAGCCACTCCAAGTGATATAATCTACTTGCTGCCTTCGGCTCAAGATGTAGAACTGACCCTTGAGCTCGCTCAGATGCTCTAGGGTCGGCCGAGCGAGCCCAGCTAGGCATGGCGATGGCGAAGCGGTTCTTTGAATCCTACAATGAGGTCCCCGATGGTACCCAGTGTCATCGCAAGACCTACATCACCACTGCCTTAGGCGGCATTTGCGGCATAATCGGCTCCGCTTACAGCGTCACACTCAACCCCACAGACTCCACCCTGGAAGCAGTGGCCAGAGTCGGCCGGTACACACTCACTGCAGCTGCTATCAGAGCGATGTTTGGCCTTACCACCTGTGTCAGTGCCCAGGTCCGAGAGAAGCCAGATGACCCCCTGAACTACTTCATTGGCAACGGCGCAGGAGGCCTGACATTGGGAGTGCGCACTCACAGCTATGGGACCGCAGCCATGGGCTGTGTCTACATGGGCACTGCAGCTGCCCTGTTCAAGATCGGCAAGCTGGAAGGCTGGGAGTTGTTCCCTACCCCCAAGGTGTGAACCAAACCCCTGTGGCAAATTAACACTGTATGTCCCTGGGGGGGGGGGTGGTTGTAGAACTCTTAGCTACCCCAGCACCACATCTGCCAGCATGCTGTGGCGCTTCCCACCATGAGATAACGGACTGTAAGCCAGCCCCAAGGAAATGTTGTCCTTAAAAGAGTTGTCCTGGTCATGGTGTCTCTTCACACCAATGGAAACCCTAACTAAGGGAAGGGAAAGATGGCTACATAAAAGCTCCAAGCCTCTGAAGAAAGATATGGAGACACTAGAAAATGGAAAGATACCCCATGTTCATGGATTAGTAGAGTTAACATTGTGAAAATGACCATTTTACCAAAAGCCATTTACAAACTCAATGCAAACCCAGTCAAAATCCCCATCCCATTCTTCACAGAAATAGAAAAAAGTTGTCCTCGTATGGATCCACAAAAGACCCCAGACAGACAGAACAATCCTGAGCAAAGAGAACGATGCTGGACGGATTACAATTCCAGATCATAAGAAACATTACAGAGACAGAGTAACAAAACCAATATGGTGTTGGCACAACCATGACATGAAGACTCAGACATAAGCATATGTAACTTCAGCCACTTGATATTTGACTAAGACTCAGACAACAACCTGGAGGAAAGACAGCACCTTCAACAAATGGTCCTGGGGAACTGGATGGCCACATGCAGAAGAATGAAATTAGACCTGTTGTGGTAATTCTCCAACCCAAATATGCCTTGGCAATGAAAACACTACTCAATTTGAGTATGAGCTGTGCGCCTAGATTGGGCAGATCTACCACTACACTACCATCTTCCCCATTTATGAGACCCCTTGTAACTTGCGGTTTCTCCAGGCCTCAAGCTTCTGCTTCGCTTTCCTTCCACCACCTCCACAGTGCACCCCCCCCTCCCACTTTTCCTTCACTCAACTTCCAGTTTCCCTTTATCTGCCCAATCCGGGTTCTAGCCTTTATTTTTCAAATTAAGGTTGAAAGAAGGATTACAGTAAATCACTGGAGTGCAGACTCATTCATTCCTAGTTCACTGCAGCCCCTCCCAGGAGAATGGAATTATCATCAAATTACAAATAGCCTAGGGCTATCACAACATAGACCCATATCATCACCCTGCAGAAAAACTAACTTCAAATGAATCAAACACATTTGAAATACTAGAAGAAAACCCAAGCAGTATTCTACAGGATACAGATGCAAGGACTTCCTGAATAGGATTCTATTTGTCCAAGAATTAAGGCCAATAATTGACAAAGGGGGACTTCATGAAACTAAAACCACACACCACCACCACCACCACCAAAACTATTAAAAAGAAACCATGAATTTAAAAAACAGCAAGGGGAGTACATGCAAATGTTTGTAGGGAGGAGGAGGAGGAATGATGTAATTATATCCTTCCTTCCTTCCTTCCTTCCTTCCTTCCTTCCTTCCTTCCTTCCTTCCTTCCTTCCGCTTTTTGTTTGGAAACAGTCCTCCAACTGATGAAGAGATTATGGAAATGCAGTACATATGCACTAGGAATACTGATCAGCTGTAAAGACAAGCGACATCATGAACTTTGCAGGCACCTGGATGGAAGTAAAACCCAGAAAGACAAACACCATGTGCTCCCTCTTGTTGGAGGCTCCCAGCCCCAAATCTTCAGATGTAAGGACAGCTTCTATAGGAAAGCAGAGCAGAGTCATTGCCAAGACAGGGAGGGAATTAATACCAGTAATTTGATCAGGGAAGTGTGTGTGTGTGTGGTTTCTTAGGGATTGGGAAGGGGATAAAAACAGATGGAAGCTGGGAACCGGGGAGTGACGTGATGCAGGCAAGAAAAGGGACCTCCTTTGGGAGGGGGAGGGAGATAATGCAGATGGGAGGAGGGGAAAGGGGATAGCAGGATACAAATGCTCTGATGGGGGAATGGAAAAGTCAGGTTCTTTAGAGACTGATGAGGGGGTAAATACAGAAGGAGGGGTAGGTGGGGAAGGAGGGGTAGGTAGGTAAGGTCATCTAGCTAGGGGGTGGGGTTGGCGATGACAGTGCACATCCTTAACTCAGGATTCAGGAGGCAGAGGCACATGGATCTCTGAGTTTGAGGCCAGGCTGGTTTATAGAGCAAGTTTGCAGGACAGGCAGAGTGATAGAAAGAAATCCTGTCTTGAAACAACAAAAAACACCCCCCTCAAGACAAATAGACAAAAAACAGTAAGGACATCTAAATAAAGCTACAAGGAATTGCACTATTAACTATTTTTTTAAAAACATAGCCAGGTGGTGGTGGCGCACGCCTTTAATCCCAGCACTTGGGAGGCAGAGGCAGGCGGATTTCTGAGTTCGAGGCTAGCCTGGTCTACAAAGTGAGTTCCAGGACAGCCAGGACTACACGAAGAACCTTGTCTCAAAACAAACAAACAAAAACCCCCATAATATGAGAAATGTAAACATACATATACATTTTAATGAACCTTTCTCCACCAATTGTATTCCCTCCAAGAGATCAAGTGCAGAAGCCCTCATTTAAGTGGTTGTCCAGGGCTAAGAGACTCCTAAAACAAACACAGCCTAACGTGGTTGCCCTTGGTTACTCCCCAGGACTAGAAGGTAAGTACCTATTGCTGAAGACACTATGCACTTCAGAAATCAGGCCCCAGGGGCTGGAGAGATGGCTCAGCGGTTAAGAGCACCAACAGCTCTTCCAAAGGTTCTGAGTTCAAATCCCAGCAACCACATGGTGGCTCACAACCATCTGTAATGAGGTCTGATTCCCTCTTCTGGGATGTCTGAGGACAGCTACAGTGTACTTGCATGTAATAAATAAATCTTAAAAAAAAAAAAAAAAAAAGCTGGGCGGTGGTGGCGCGCACCTTTAATCCCAGCACTTGGGAGACAGAGACAGAGGCAGGTGGATTCCTGAGTTCGAGGCCAGCCTGGTCTACAAAGTGAGTGCCAGGACAGCCAGGGCTACACAGAGAAACCCTGTCTCAAAAAGCCAAAAAATAAATAAAATCAATCAATCAATCAATCAATCAATCAATCAGGGCCCAGAGATCCATGAGCTGGAACAGACCTGAAAATTCCCCTCCCTGAGGCCTAGCTTTCATGGTATCAGAAGCCTACGTGCAAGCTTCTTAGGCAGGGAGGCAACCAACAGTCCCACCCCGCTAGAACACCTATGAGCATCAGTGACCAGCAGGGCAAAGCCCTATGATACAGTCAGTAGTGGCACACATACCTTGGTGGTAACCAATAGGTTACTCAGGCAGATTTCTGAGTTCAAGGCAACAGAGTGAGTTCCAGGACAGCCAGGGCTACACAGAGAAACCCTGTCTCGAAAACCAAACCAAACCAAACAACCTCAGCTGTATTCAGTGTATTTTAATTAAAAAAAAAAAAACTTATCTTTTATTTGTGAGTATATGCCTCCTTAGGAAGCCAGAAGTGGTTGTCAAATTTTCTGGAGCTAGAGTTACAGGCAGTTTGGAACTAGCCCTTGTGGTTACTGAGAACCAAACCTAGATCCTCTGAAAGAGCAGTGCTTTAATCAGAGCCATCCTCCAGCCTCATGTACACTTCAGTTGATGGACATCTATGGTGCTTCTATTTCTTATTCCTGTGAATAGAAGCAGTGAACGTGGATGCATTGCTATACACTGTCCTCTAGGCACA
Organism: Mus musculus; assembly: GCF_000001635.26. NCBI lineage: Eukaryota > Metazoa > Chordata > Mammalia > Rodentia > Muridae > Mus > Mus musculus. Next base: position 22,057,606 of record NC_000082.6, read on the forward strand.
ACCTAACCATCGCAACCAGGAGCACCCAGTGCTGGGGCTGCCTGCACCAGGCATGCATAAGTCTGGCCGTGTCACATCCTGGGAGGGATGGACTCATGGGACTCCCCCCCCCCCCCCACACACACACCCTGCTCAGCAACTGGCTACTGATAAACTCCCGGGGAGGAGGAGTCACCGTCTTTAGTTGTATATCTATAGTTGAGCCACCAGGCTACAATAGATACCCCCCTAAAGCCATGGCAACACAAACAACGTGAATAGATGAGAAATAGTTTTGTAGGGAAGCTGTAGAGTGGACGGGGCGGGGTGGGGGGTGGGGGTGGGGAGAAGCAAGAAGGGATAGAGGGGAGAGTAATCAGTGTGCACTGAACTATTAAGGAACTTAGTAATTTGTAAAAACCTCTATGACCACTTTCAAAATTTGATTTCCTTCTGGAACTGAGCAGAATAAAGACACCTGAAACAGAACTGATTTTGCTTCTTAATTTTTGCTTTATAATATTTTTTTGGGGGGGGGAACCATAGCTCATTATAAATATTATCAGAAAAAATTCAGAATCTACAGCTTAACTCTTTACTTTTTACTTTACCTTTCAGAAGTGAGTTAACCCTTGACCTACAGATACAGGGGATCGATGGTTTTATTTTTCAATTTGAGGTAAGAGTCTCACTAGATGACCCAGGCAGGTCTAGGCCTCAATAATGGTGGCTTAAGAGAATATTCTCTCTAGGACCAGTCTGCCCCTCGGCAGTCCAACACTGAGTAGCTTCATGCTGTCAAGTGTTGTCCTTTGACACCTGTCACTACCAGGCACAGAGGTGAACTCCGTTCCCTTGGGAGGCTGAGCCCAGATAGCTGACTTTCCAGGCACATTCACTACCACATCAGCTAGGACTGTATACTAGGATCTTATAAAACAAAACAAGCAAAGCAAATCCCACTTTCTTCTAGTTTGTGTTCCTGCTGGCTATGCAGGAACAGAGTGAGTTCTGGGACAGCCAGGGCTATACAGAGAAACCCTGTCATAGAAACAAACAAAAACAAAAAAAAAAAAAAAATGGAAACAACCAAGCAAACAAACTAACAGTAGCAAAATTAGTTATGATGTAGCAACAAAGTGGTTTTATGAAGAACCATTCTAAAGGACCACAGCGTTAGTTGGGAAGGCTGAGACCCACTGAGCCTGAGGCTTCGCCTGCCATGCAGTCTGCCCTCTAGTTGGCACCTCAACCGCCCACAGGGCTGGAACCCAGCCACGTTTCAGGTGAGGCTGCTTGGGCGGCCTACAGCCAGGTAGCCAAGGAGCTGTCCAGTCCAATTGTCCACCTGCTATTCCCCCAAACCTCCAGCTGACATTCTGGGAGACCCAACACTCAGAAAATAAGACACCAAGACACCAAGATCTTGTTAGCTTGGATATATTTTTTTCCTTTTTTTTTTTTTTTTTTTTTTTTTTTTTTTTTTTTTGTCACAGAACACTGCTTGCAGTAGAGGAAACCGGCATCGCAGTCTGGTAGTGTCATGGTTTCTTCACATAACCAGGATGTGGTCATCCTTCAGCGCAAAAGCCCTCACGGCACGTACCCTATTGAAATTCAGGACGGCTCCAATATTCTCTGTTTTTCTTTGTCACTTTTTAAAAAATAAACATTTTTAGGTTTGTCCACAAGAAGGCCACGTAGGCTCTTGGCTAGCGGAAGACAGAAGAGCTGCGGCACACCTGGGCTGCCGCCTGCTTGGGGCTGGCAGCTCATCTTTTTTTTTTTTCAACTCATTTTTATTAAAAAAATAAAAAATGCTCCAACTATCAGTTTTACAAAATCTCTAAGGGAAACACAAGAGCAAGGTGCTGAGGTAAAAAACACCTGAGGTAGCTTTTATTTGTGTGTTTTTCTCATTTAAAAAAAATCTGTAAATTTAACGCCCTGGGCCAACAACCTCGTATAAATTGCTATTTTCCTGCACTTTAAATTTTTAAAGAAAGAAAGAATTTCACTAAATGTTGATGGCTTGTATACCAAGATGGAGAGAGAGTCCATTCTTTCTTTGTGGGATTTTTCTTTGTTTGGCTGGCTGGTTTATTTGCTGGGATCCTGCTTTCCTCTTCCGAATGCTAGGACAAGTACCGCCGACTCTTGTTCGCTTGAGTAACCGAGTGTAAGCTGAGGCTGGTCTGTGTGGTTCGCATTTGTTCCTTGTGTGTGGTATGATATTCAGAGCACTGCTTTGCCTGGGGGGAGGGGAGGGGTGCATAGATACGGGGAGCAGAAAAAGAACGAAGGGACTCAAAAGAATTTTGGGTAAAGAAGACAGAGGAAGGTTAGGAGGGAGATAAGGAGAGAGACAGAACTATATAGCAGTATGCAAAAAACAAAAACAAAACAAACCAAAAATCATCAGTTTAAAAACCTGTGAAACTGAGCAATGGGTGTGTGGGAGAAACAGGTGACCAGGGCCTAGGGCCCCTCCTCAGGGACGGTATCCCTTCTGTTGACAGACACAGGTGACCCACAACTGCCATTAAGTGTCCTTGACAAGATTTCCCTCCAAGTGAATTTTTTGTGTGGGTGGCTCAAAGTTCCTTTCTATACCAGTGGACCTCACCCAATACTTTATTCTTGGAAGTCTAGAAAAGCCTGCTTTCTCTTCAAAAAGAAAACAAAATTAATCACTGAGTAAAAATTGTTGTTAGTGGAGTTATTTGATATATTATTTCTAAAATATATTAACGCTGCAGGCACCCTGTGTAACCCACAGGCCACATTTCTTAACATCCTTCCCCTTCTGATATGTACATACATGTACAGAGACAACTTTCCACAACAAAGAAACGGCTAGGAATTTTGCTTTGCTTTGAGCATGTTCACCTATGTTAGTTCAACCGAAAGGGATAGCGTCCTGGGAACTGAGGAGAATCTGAGTTGGATGGGCAGTGGATGGCTGTTATGCCTGCAGAAGCCAGGGGAAGCTGGGGGCAGGCCAAGCGGTGTTTCTGGACAACCTGGCCTTCCCTGTGCCCTCCTGGATCCCAGGATGTGTAGAGGTCTGCAGGCCCTGGCTGCTCTGCAGACTGCGCACTCCTCGGGATGCTCTTTGGTTTGCTCCCGATCTGCTGGCTGTTTGGTCTCATCTGTCAGGTGTTGGGAGGGCTACATTCATCGGTTGCTTGCTGGTGCTGTGGGAGCCTCACTTGCTGCGCTGTGGGGCGACTCCCTGAGGGTATCTCTGCTCCTGCTGCTTCACCTGCTGTACAATTTCCCTGATCTTGCGTTGTGCAGTCTGCAGTGAGAGAGTGAGTGAGTGTGAGAGAGGGGAGGGGAGGGCACAGGGAAGAAACAATCCCAGTTCTGAGGGCCCGGAGGAAACCGAGGGTCTAGGGCTTGGGCAAGGAAAAGTTGGATACTCAGGCCAATTTCACCTCCCCCAGGCCTGGCAGTCAAGGGCAGAATTCCTCTCCACCTCACCGCAAGCCTGCAGGGTACAAGGCAGGGGCTCGCAGGAGGGAGGGGGAGGAACTAGCAGCCTAGAGTTCACAGTAAGCAGACCGACCAGGAAGCAGTAGCAGGGGTCAGCGATGGGGGTAAGAGACCGAAGGCCCTGCCTCTCACAGCTGAGCTCTGCTATGTTCCTACTCGCCTTTCCAAAGCACTAGAAACATCAGGGAAGGAGGGAGAGACGAGAGCCCAGGCACAGCCTGAACACCTGGAGCTTGACTGTGAGCTCCAGCTGCCCACAGGCTGAACTGCGAGACTGACCCAGGCAACAACTGCAGGGGTTAGGTCAGCAAGCAGTTGGCAAGTTGCCTACAAGCATGAGAAGAGCTCTTCGAGGGTCACAGTTGCTTGGTTCCAAAACCCACTCGCAAACCCATCAAGACACTTGCAGTGCTGGCCTCTCTGGCAAAGGCACACAGTGACATGGGTGTTCTAGTGAGGCAGGGAAGAGAGCAACAAAAAACTAGGGGCCCTTCCTGAGTGTTAACCTTCCACAGTGAAACCTGGCATCTGGCTGCTCTGCCGGGGGGCTTGCCTGACAGACACGTGGCTCTCAGAGGAAGCCCGGGATGGCTAGGGATGCTACACTCCCAACCTAAGCATGCCAAGGGCACTGCACCAACAGTTTCCTGTCCCTGAGGTCAGGGGGCTGGGAGGGGTTCCACACTGTGTGTGGTGGCCACGCGACACAAATACAAACTCTGAGCTAGTGGGAAGAGCTGGGCAGGAGGCAGGGCCTCCCAGAATGAATAGTAGTACCTGGCTAGCAAAAAAATGCCCGATAATTCTGACGATCACTTCCTCATTCTCGTCTGGCGTTTGGTCACGAGGCACGATAACTTCTGCACTTGTCAAGTTCTGCAGCTCGTTCACCTGAGAAGGCAGAGAAGGCAGTGAGCCAGGCGAGCCCCCATCCCAAAGCTAATTCTTGGGCAGTGGAGGGAGGGGCTACGGATACAGGGGGAGGGGCTTAGTCTAGGGGAGTAAAGGAGGCAGGAGGCTCAATCCTCTTTTCCTTTGTCCTGCTAGGCCAGGTGTGGGTTTGGGCTCATTAAGGCTGACTGACAGAAAATTGGGGTGTAGCCCTGACTCCATGGGCCACTTTTTTTTTTTGGTTTTTCGAGACAGGGTTTCTCTGTATAGCCCTGGCTGTCCTGGAACTCACTTTGTAGACCAGGCTGGCCTCGAACTCAACCTGCCTCTGCCTCCCAAGTGCTGGGATTAAAGGCATGCACCACCACTGCCCAGCTTCCATGGGCCATTTCTAAGCCAAATGCTCTAATTCTGTAGACACTCATGGGGACCCCAGTGACAGCCCACGTTAGAAGCCTGCTTCCTGGCTGTTAGCCATGAGCAGTCTGTTGTCTGACAGAGCATAAACCACCAACTTCCTCCTCCCTCCTTTTCCCGTCCCCCTCCCTTTCTTTTGAGAGAAGGCTGGCCTTGAACTTGCTACACGGGGGAGGATGGCCATCCACTTCTGACCCTCCATTCTCCATTTCCAGAGGGCTGGGATTACAAACACACAGAGGTCCTGTCTGTCCCTGATCCTTGTCATGATGGGGACAGCCAAGCACAGCTGGGGATGTAGAGAATCCAGTGACTGGTTCTAACAGAGGCTCAGGCTTCAACTCCTCCGGCACTCGGTTGTGTGTACTCTGGATTTGGATTGTACCTGTAGATCCAGAGACTGCCTGCAGTCCAGGCTGACTGTATTCTTTTGCATGTGACTCACTACACCTGGAATCTGAGCTCCCTGGGGCACTGCAGTTCCTATCACCCAACAATGTTACTTCACCATCATGCACCAAGCTCTACAAGTACTTGTCCAGTCACCCATTCGCCTAATGAGAAAGCCATCTTCCAGAACACACTCGCACCCAACAGATACCCTATTCATGTCTGGGATTAAAATGTTTCTCTGAGGGTCTGGCGCCCATTCTATCACTGAATTATACCTCCATTTTCGGAATTCAGGTGACGTGTTACCTACACCTTCTTCAGACCAAAAACATAAATTACTTTACAAGTAAATTTTTCTCACCCTTTGTTGAGCCAACTCCCCTATAGCAGACATCCAGACTTTTGAAAGAACCAGAGAATTGCTTATGGTAGGGAGGGGGGGGGTCATTGAAACTGCCATCAAGAGAGACCATAGGCTAGAGCTGCAGTCTCTGGACTTGGAAACCAGGTAGAGTGGTGTCAAGTGGCCAGCAGATACTTTGGGTTCTGCTGTGTGTATGTAGGTGTGAAAGGGAGGATGTATATAAGTGTGCGTGTATATAAGTGAGACCTCAGTGCCAGAGCAGTGCTGATGACCTTCTGTCCATGGAATCTCACACTTCACTGTGAGCATGGGTCAGGAGAACCCAGGCCTGTCAGCCTAAGGCCCTCCCTCACATGTGAGAGTGAGCAGAAGAGGCAGCGAGGATCTGAGAGAAATCAGGCACAGCCAGGGCAGGGAATCAGGAGCCAACTTACGGTTTTCCCGCCCTTGCCAATCACCCGGCCAGCGGTCGACGAGGGGACTCGGATGTGGGCCTCCAGCTTCACTTCTTCTTTGGGATTAAAGAAGTTTTCTTCCTTCAGTTTCCCAAAGATCCGTCCCTGAGCCTGAGAACAAGATCCGTTGCTGAGAAGAAGCCGGTGACTGGGCTAGCCACCAAAGAGGGCTGCGCCACTTTGCCAGTGCAAGGGGGCGCTGGGAGACTCCGTGATGGATGCCGTCCTCCCTCCGAGCACACCTGCCCAGGTTCCCGCAGAGCCAGGGGCGCCATACATTGCCTCACTCTGCAACCTGCACAGGGCTGCTAGCTTCGTGGCTGTGGTTGCCTCCTCTAGGGAACATTTGTGTCCAGGTTGGGCCAACTGGCGAGCCACCACAACTACATTCTTATTTCCATATTCCCAGTGCCTATAAGTATTTGTTTTGTTGCATTGGTTTAAGATTTTCATAACTCCCTCTCCACTGCGCGCTTAGTTCTCCAGTTACTGAAGGCCGTGAGCGCGGTGGTGACAGATGTAGTGAGTCTGAACCTGGCACGGTGGCACTAGGAATCAAACTCACGGTCCTGCATGTGCTAGTAAAGAGATCATTTTGGCATGTACATTGGCAGCAGTCAGTGCTGGGGGACCATTGCTCTCTGTAATACTCTGGCTCTATCCCATTACCCATCAGTAGTACCAGCTACCGATACCTGAGAATCCCAGGATCTCAGGAGGCTGAGGGAAATAATTTCAAGGTCAAAAATAAAATAAAATAAAGCAAGGCCAACCTGAGCAACCTAGTGGGACCCTGTATTAAACTTAAAAAAAAAAAAAAAACCCTGGAAGCGGGCTAAGAGTATGGCTCAGTGGTCAAGAGCTTGCTACCCCCTATGTATGAGGCCCTAAGACTGCCTCTGCACCCCCAACCACCACCACAGCAGTCAGGAGCTGGTCCCACCCCTTCCTGCTCCCATTCCTCAGCGACCTCCAGTTCCCCTTCTTTTTCTACAGGTTGCTGCAGACACTTCATGTCCGTGGAAGCACGACCTACATACTCTTAGGTGTCTAGGTCCATCCCTAGGCATGCACTGACACTTCATTCTTTCATGGCAAAATAATATTCTTTCACATAGTACTCCACATTTGTTTGTCTGTGACATATTAATAGACATTTCTGACTTCTTGAAATTCAAGTTTTAATCTCCCAGAGGAAGGGACTCTCCCCCATGTTGCTAGAATCCCCTTAGGAGCTGTCAGAACTTCTACTACATAAGGCTTCTTTTCCGCATGCATGCTAATGCCCCTCAGCTGGAAAAGCCAAAGATGCCCAACAGAATGGGTACTGACTGACGACCCACCTTTCTGAGGAGAGAAGGCAGAGCACAGAGAAATGCGCAACCAGGCCGGAGTCTGACACCCACAAGCAGCAGGAGAAATGAATACACCTCTGAGCTGTCTGCCCTGGACCCAGAGCCTGCAGGGCTCACATGGTCCTTGGCACTGACCTTAAACTGGGCTTCAGGAGGACCAGTGATGATGACCATCCTCTCACTGACATCTGGACCTTCTGCTGGAGCAATCTGCGGTCAAAGGAAAGAGGAATGTGCGGATGCCCAGAGCCCTGCGCACACCAATTGGTGAGGAAGCTTCTGCCTTCAAGCCCCATGCCCTGTCTGACGTTGTGCTGCCTCAGCCCTGGTCTTAGGGAAGTCATGGCCTTAATTCTCAGTATCAAGTCTGAGCCATTGGCTGCCCAGAGCAGGTCCGAGCAGGTCAGTAGTTACTGCCTCTCCCTGCATCCAAGTCCTAGCAGATACAGGTTCTGGCAACCCCCAGGGCCTAGAGGGAAGGAAGGGTTAGTCGGCAGCATTGTCCAGTCCCTATGTAGCTGCAGGAAAGGTCACCCTGGCTCTAACTCACAGCACACATGAGCCAGCTGTAAAGATTAGGAAGGCAGAGCAGGTATGTCTGTCAGTAAAAGAGGCTGCCTTGGTTCCAGCCACAGCTCTGCAAACCTTTCTCCTTATGCACTTCCTTCCCCATTGGGAAGATGGAGCCAGCAAGCTTTTTAATCCTGTGAGAATACAAAGACCTCACCAATAGTTTGATTAAAGGTATCTGGTGGTTTGAATAAGAATGGGCCCAGAAGTTCATACATTTGAATGCTTAGGGAGTGGCATTAGTTTAGAAGGATTAGCAGGTGTGGCTTTGTTGGAGGAAGTGTGCCACTGAGGTGGGCTTTGGGGTTTTAGGAGCCTAGGTCAGGCCCAGTGTCTTTCCTGCTACCAATGGATCTAATGTAGACCTCCAGACCACCACATCTGGCTGTGCTACCATGTTTCTTGCCATGATGGAAATGGACTAAACCTCTGAACCTGTAAAGCCAGCCCCAGCTGAATGCTTTATGAGTTGTCATAGTGTCTCTTCAGAGCACAACACTAAGACAGAAGTTGGTACCGCGAGCGGAGTGTGGCTGAGACCGGCTGTTTGGTGGTGGAATGTGAATGTTGCTACTCTGGATTAGGAAAGGAGCTGAATGCACCTGAATGCAGGGCTTACGGGGCCATTACCAATAGGAGCATGAAGACAGCACTGAGGGCAATTTGAACTGTGGAGGCCCAGGTGAAGACATTTCAGAGGGAAGAATACAGTAAATGGCCTGGAGACCACTCCTGTGGTATTTTAGGGGGAAAAAAAAATCTATCTGAGGCTAAATTAGAGCATTTTGGATTAATGGCATTGGCAGAGATTTCAAGACAGCCTAGTACTGACTCTGTCATGTGGCCACTCTCATAAGCCAACCAAGGAAAAATATAAAATGTACAGTCTGAAGAGAATAGGAGCACCAGGAGGTGTAGTGGAGCTATGTATTTATTGTGTTCAAGGAGATAAAAGTTTAAAGAAAAGCCTTATACTAAATGGAATAAGGAAGATCGTGATCTCAGAGCAAGACCTCACCCAGCCAAGCTTCGGACTTGTGGAGAGGAATTAGACAAAGGCTTAAGCAGTGAAGAAAACCATCAAAGACAGAAAGCTGATGAAATGACTCGAGGGGCCGAGTTCCAGTTGCAGTAAGCGTGAGAACTAGGCAGCTTCAGTCACCTGGTTCTGGCTTTAGAGTCAAGAAAGGGGTTGTGGATCCCTCTGCAGCTAGGGAAAGCCACAGAGGCCAAGCCCCCGTTGGGTTCTTGTTACATTTCCACCCCCAGCACACTCTGACTTAAAAACTCTGTACAGGAAGAGGAAGAGAAGTCAACAACAGAGTTGATCTGGATCTGGTAGCTCCAGGCAGTCATTCCACCTGCTGAGGAGACCAAGAAGGTACTGTGGTCTGGTCTGCCTCAGGACCTCAGGATCCTAGTGGCCAGTGGAATTTCTGTCTAAGATTGAGGCTGACCACTTAGGTGTCTCAATGAGCCTTATTCTCTGTGTCTTGCTTTTTTCCTGTAAACTGAGGTTTGAATAAAGGAAACCCTCAAAGCCCTTCGGTCCAAGCTGTCTCACTGTAGAGTTTTGTTTTGTTTTGTGTTTAACCATCTCAGACTACAGCGTTAGGCACTAAGAAAGATCTCTGGGCACTGCAGACTATGGTCATCCTCATCCTTGCTGTCTGCATCATCTAGGCCAGGGTATTATACGTGCCAAGCCATCGGGCATAAAGCACCCCACACTCTCATCATGCCCAGCCCACCGTGGGCTAGCTAACCCCCAGTGCAAATGTGAACCCCTAACTGCAAGCACAGATGGATGCAGCTTGAGAGTACAGCAAGATGCCATCTTTCCCAGGGCCACCACTGTCCTCATAATGCACAACTCAGAATGCTTTGTTTTTGGTTTTCTTCCCTGTCACACTTGGCTGTGGGAGAAACTCCAGCTCTCAGGGGAAAAGTGTAGGCATTCTCTCTCCAAGTCATGAGACTTGGCATAACTCTGGGTTGTCTCATGGTAGCAAATTCTTTCCCGTAACAATGAAAAGCATTTCCGGAAGCGTTTCACGGGGGCTTTCGGAGTCACGGCCTCGCGCTGAGTCAGAGCAACAGCTGGGCTTGAGGCAGATCTGTGGCAAACAATCACTGACAACTGAGGGGGCAGAACATGGGCTGCAGCCACATCTGCACACATCAGTGTTGCAAACCAAGGGGAATTCCCTCTCCCAGACTTTGGCTCAGTCCTGGCCTCTTAACAGGAGACACTATCAGCTTTGTCTGCCTATGATCTTATCAGCACTTTCCAGAAAGTTCTTCAGTTTGCGTTCCCACAGTCTGTAAGTCCTTGAAGCCTGGGCTAAGGAGCATCAACATGCTGAGTGCTAGGCATAGATGCTCATTCTGCTCATGTGGGCCTTCTCTATCTTCTCGGGAAGAGGGGACAGTGCCAACCCTTGGAGGATCAGGTTTGGTCATTACTAGTTCTTTCTTCTAACTTTGGTTTGATTGAACAGGAAAGGACTAAGATGAAGAATGGGAGCTGACAGGAATGGCCATCTCTAGGTGCTGTGAGAATTCTCTAGCACTGACAGGAGGTGGCCCATGGGGACAGGCAGTAACAATCTTACCTTGATGGAGGCACCAGCAAATCGAGCGAGCTGTTTGATGTGTGCCCCCTTCTTCCCGATGATAGCACCCACAGCCTGGGTTGGGATGAAGAGACTTACAGTCTCCTGCTCTGGGTACTAGAAAAGAACACATACACAGCTATCATTCTGACCTGGCACCTCATGGCCCAGCCAAGTGCGGTTAACAGACCCAACATGGGAAGGCCTCGCAATCTGGGGAGATGGCCAAAGTGCCATGTCAGTGTGTGGCCTGGTGCTCTATAGATGAATCTGAGGAGTGATGTTGAACCTAAGCAAGATTGCATGAGCCTGCAAGGACCTCTGAGCACCCACCCACCCATGTTTGTGGGGCACATGTAGCTGGCTGTCCCTGGGTTCTCAGACACAGATTTGATATATATACTTCCTGGGCCTTCCTCCAAGAACCAAAATGGGTTATTTTGTGGTGACTCAGTGGATTAAAAAAAAAAATGTTTGTCATGTAAGCTTGATGACATGAGTTCAATCTCTGGTGGAAGGAGACAATTCCTGAACACTGTCCTGGGGCTGGAGAGATGGCTCAGAGGTTAAGAGCACCGACTGCTCTTCCAGAGGTCCTGAGTTCAATTCCCGGCAAGCACATGGCGGCTCACAACCATCTGTAATGGGATCTGATGCCCTCTTCTGGTGTGTCTGAAGAGAGCAATGGTGTACTCATATACATAAAATAAATAACTTATTCTAAAAGAAAGAGGGAGGGAGGGAGGGAGGGAGGGAGGGAGGGAGGGAGTTGTCCTGACTTGCACATGGTGCTCGCTGTATGTGCTGTGGTGGGTATGAGCTTTCACATATACAATAATATACAAAATAATAAAAAGCTATTAACCACGCCTGGTCAAAGGACAGAGGGGAAGCTGTCCAGCCCATCCTATAATGAGGAACACCACCTTACAAGGTGATTCGCCCTGCTGTGACCAGACTCCATGCTGAGTACCCAGGATGGTGGGTAAGCCACCTATTCCTGGAACCCCTGAAGAAAGTCAGAGGTTCTTAGGCCAGGCTGGCAGAGGTTGATGCTATAGGTGTCTGTGGGAATGATGTGGCTTTGCTTGCTAGACTTTGATTGAAGAACACCAGCAAAAAAAAAAAAAAAAAAAAAATGTGTGATATAGTGTATGCCTGTGTACATGTTCCTATGTGTGCATACATGTTAGAGGCCAGAGGCTGAGGCTGGTATCCTCCCTCAATCACGCTCTTTATACCTTAGTGTTACTATGAAGTACCCTACGGAACCTAGAGCTCACTGACCTAGTTAGATTACCTAGCCCGTGAGATCCAGAGATCTCTTACCACCAGTCCCTCAGTGCCAGGAGCACCTGGCACACCTGGCTTTTATGTGGGTGCTTAGAATTGAACTCCGGTCCATGCTTGTATGGTAAGCACTTTACCAACTGAGCCACATCCCCTGCCTACTGGAGGCTTTTCTTTAGCTTATTAACATTTCGTTTGTTTGTTTGTTTGTTTGTTTGTTTGTTTGTTTGAGACAGGGTTTCTCTGTATAGCCCTGGCTGTCCTGGAACTCACTTTGTAGACCAGTCTGGCCTCGAACTCAGAAATTCACCTGCCTCTGCCTCCCAAGTGCTGGGATTAAAGGCGTGTGCCACCACACCCGGCCTTAGTATGTTTTAAAAAGTGTGGTGCGTGCGTGCGTGCGCGTGTGTGTGTGTACATGAGTGCAGGTGCCTACAAAAACTGGAGACACTGGATCCCCTGAACCTGGAGTTACAGATGACTGAGTCACCTGATGTGGGATCTGGGAACTCCAGTGTTCTGGTAGAGTAATGTGCACTCTTAATGACTGAGCCACAACTCTAGGCTTCTTGTTCTTTAAGAAAGGATTTTACTCCGTATGCAGCCTGGGCTGACTTGAAACTCACTACACAGTCCAGGCTTAGCTCAAACTGTGAGCATCACCTGAGAGGCCGCAGAGGTAAGGGGGCTCCCAGGGTGGCTTGGTGCTTCCACTGTGAGCTGCATGACTCCTCGGGCAGCCTCGAGCCACAGCAGAGAACATTCACACTGTGAACATTCACAGGCCCGGTCATCAGGGGATACATGGAACTGGCCACAGAGCAGAAGGAACTGGGGAGGAATGGTGACTGGGGCAGAAATGAGGGGCACTTACGGAGTGATGATGTGGGAATGGGCCGAAATGGTGATGAGGGTACAGACTGGAGAAGTATCCGGAGTGGGTCTGCACAGTAACAAGACATTCAGTGAGTCGGAGTCCACGCAACACGTCTATGAGCCAACACCACTATCACATCTACAAACTGTACCTTGTGTTCCTACTCTCTGCTCAACTCCCTTTACCATGAGACCATGGAACCCATGGCAAGGTGCCACCTGGCTTCTAAGATGACCCCTGCCCCCTATGAATGCAGCGCACACACCCTCACTGCTCTGACCTGCTTGGGTGGAGACAGGGCTAGTGGCTCCTATTTTATAGGAAATTACAAGTTGTACATTACAAGCAACAGAGAACCCTGGAATAAAACCCAAGAGTTATTCAGAACAAGCAAATGTGATCACTGGAGACAGAACAGTTTCTATTCCAGAAGGAATAGAAACTCAGTGGAGAAACTGAAAGCAACAGTAACTGAAAGGAAGCAGACGGATAAAGGCGTTGTGTGCAGATGTGGGGAAGGGGGAAAAGGGTAGATGTAGGGTGGGGAGGAAGGCAGATGTGGGGAGAGAGAAGGGCAGATGTAGGGAGGAGAGGAGGACAGATGTGGGGAGGGAAGAGAACAGATGGGAGGAAGGAGGGCAGGTGTGGGGAGGGAGAAGTGGAGCAGGAAGGCAGATGTGGACTCACGAAGCAGAGCTAGCTATTAAGAAAATCAAAGTTGAAACAGCTGTTATTTAAATTGAATACCTACAGTATTTATAAATCTATTTATAATTTTTTATTCTCATAGTGGTCCTGTGAGACATATCTGAGTCCATATTCTTATGGGAGGGACCCTTATTGAAGTCAGCCAAACTCTGTAATTAAGTACGTTTTACATAAAGTCGAGTAAACCCTGTTCTCACTGTCACCGCCAGGGAGGCAGTGACAGGCACAAGGTACCCAGGTACACAGCCCTGCCTGACACAGGGAGGTGTGGCTGGAGCTTGAAGTCTGAGGAGAGCTGAGGGCCCTGAGCACACATGTCTGAGTGATGTGCATGTCTTCCACCATCCGCCTCTCCAGCTAGACTCGGCTCCAGATCGAGCTTCACACTATGATCCCTTAGAACAAAACCAGAGTTCTGAGCTCCCTGGATGCTTCTCAGGTTCTAGGGAGGGGCCTCTCACCTGTGGCATCCTGGCTCATGCCTTGGTTGGACTGAAAGACAGGAGAGGTGTCTCAGCCCACAAGAGGGTGCTACCGGGCCAGTGGCCTTAGGGAAGCCTCACAATTTGAAGGCACGTGGGCAAAAAGGCTCTCTCTTGGCCCTACTTCTTGGAGACTCTCTGGAAAGCACATGGATTCCAGCCCTCTCTCTGTGCATGCCTGGGGCGTGGCAGGTCAGCACAGAGGAAAGAGGACCACTGCGGCTTCTCTGCTCAAACTTCTAACCAGGGGAAATGAGGCCTCTGCCTGCCTCTGGCCCGAAGCAACTCGGCTCTCATAGCAAAAGTGGTTACTGTGAACTGTGAGTCTAACACCCATGCAAAGCCAAGAACAGATCCACGGCACAGATGGTATTCCGGGGCCTCAAAAGTCCTAACAGGAACACTGCCAAAATCAGTCCCACCATAGGACAGAAATTTTTAATGTAAAACAACAATGAGGTCAGATTCCCTTTATCCCTAAGTCGGAGCTGAATAATTGCTAGAAAGAAAGAATTCTGGATTTAACAACAGGTCATTTCCTGCAGAGGCTTAGGTCTACGCTTCGGTCCGAATCTCTAGCTCTACAAATGGGACCACTTTCCTCGGGTCTATCCCACGGGTCTATCCCACGGGGTCTATGCCTATATCTGATTGTATTTGTTATCCATTCCTCAAAAGCTGCTAAGCACCACCCCGTGGGAGACCTGAGGGAGGGACACAAGGGGATTTATGGTCTACTTGGGAGACAAAAGGAAAAAATAACTTCAGAGAAGTCTTAAGCCAGGGTGACCAAGATGGAAGAGTGGCAGCCCAGGGCCTTGTAGACCTGGCCTAGATGTAAACGTGACCTCACGTACATCTAAGAACCAAAAGGTATGAGCTATTTTCAGGAGAGTAAATTGTAAAGCCCAACCGACTCCAGTTTTGAAGAAACTCCATTTTGTGAGAGACCAGGTACTAAACTCCAATTCCAGGAAGAAAACCACAAAGTCCACTCAAGCAAACATCCCAACAGCAGGGTCAATGTACAGAGATACCTGAAGACATCCTGCAGAGAGTAGATAACCTAGCCATCCTGTTTGTCAGGTGGTTTTGTCCCTGTGTCCGGTTCCTGCAGATCTCACCAGAGATGCAGTTTTTAAAATATTAACTTGCTGACCCGAATAGAAATTCCCCAAACTTGCTGTATCCACAATAAATACCCTATACCCCTAGACGTGGGGCTCTCATTCTAACCCGCTGTGATGGGGATGGTGGGAGTTCTTGCTCACAAGCTAGTAATAATGTGTGTTTGTATCAGAATTGGTTCCTCAGTGGTCTTTGGGGTCCCTAATACTTGGGCATAACATAAATGAGTATTTATTTACAACAATGTAGGTTGTAACCAGTGTTCTGTTTCCCTTCTCCCCACACTAAGATGTGAGTTGACAGCGTCTAATAGAAAGGGATTTTCAAATTAATATTTCCTCTGGTGAACAGAAAGCAATCTACCACTGACCTAAGGAAGGCAGGATGCAATCACCTACTAAAAAGGTCAAGGCTGTCTTATATATATATGTTTGTGTGAGTGAGTGTGTGTGTGTGTGTGTGTGTGTGTGTGTGTGTGTGTATACACACAAAAGCTTTATCAGTGTATATGGGGTAGTGTTTTTACAAAGATGACAGCTAGGTGTGGCCCAGTACTGACAAGGGAGAGAGTAGGTGGTCTTTTTCATACACTGACCCATTAAAAACTCCCAGTTTGACTCTGCTGACTGGCAGACAGATATACAGCAGACACACATTTGTGAAAGTTCACAGAAGTCACCACCAGCTCGCCTACTTTCCAGGAAGAACTGCAGGCTGCAAGGTAGAGGCAAGAGATGGCCTGACACCCGAGTTAGGAGAAACCAGAGACCAGAGGTATGAACAGTGAGAAAGGAGTATCGAAGGCCGGGACCAGGTTTATGCATTATTCTCAATCGTCTCAACAGCTCTGACCTGATGACAGACTCATCCCTGGCTGAAAAGAGAGTAGGTGTCCCCTCTGGGAGCCAGGAAAAGCAAGGACTTGGGCAGTTTTCCAAGGTTAGGAAGGTTCACTGTTCTACCCCAGACTGAATGTCTCTGTGCACAGCAGCTTATCCGCGGTGGGTTCTCTTAGGACAACGGAGGGACAGGGTTTGGGGGCTGGACACTGAGAAGCAGGAACCAGAAGCAAATTGTGAAGCCGGGTCTATATCCGACTCTGCAGCCTAAGATCTTAACCCTGCCAGCTTCCTTGATCTGCACACACCAGGAGTAGTCTCAGTGAGGTGGGGCCTCAGGAGAAGGCTATCAGTAAACTCCCCTATGGGCTCGTTAACATATCCTCTCTAGTTAACTTAAATACATCAAAGTACCATTAAATTTTTTTCCAAATAGAAGTTGGCAGGCCAAGGTGTTTTATGAGTAGGATTGATCATGTCTAAAAGGAATGAAAAAAAAAATCAAATAGTAAAAGCTACCCTTTTCCAATTCATTCTTTGAGGGAAACCACAACAACAAAAGCAAGCTTTCTGTTGAGGCTGACAGAAAGTGGGAATCTGCAGTGACTGCCATGGAGACACAGTTGACTAGACTGGGTGAAGCCTAGAACCAGGCTGTGAGACAGGTGGAACTGGGCAAGGTGGCGCCCTCACCCTCGGGGAGGTGGAGGCAGGAGGATCGGCTGCTCAAAGCCATTCTCAGAGATAGCGAGAGACCAGCCTGGGCTACAAGAGACCCTGTCTCAAAGAATCAAAGCTAAAACAAAGGGCAGAGCACGATTTCAAACTGACTGATAAGCTAGCACATTACTCAATAACTGACTTTGAGAAACTGGCTATACACTTGGAAAAAATAATAAGGTTAGATCAAGATAAATTCCCAGCCGGGCAGTGGTGGCTCACGCCCTTTAATCCCAGTACTTGGGAGGCAGAGGCAGGTGGATTTCTGAGTTTGAGGCCAGCCTAGTTTACAGAGTGAGTTCCAGGACAGCCAGGAATACACAGAGAAACCCTTTGTCAAAAAACAAAACAAAACAAAACAAAACCCTCCCAGCACTTGGGAGGCAGAGGCAGGTGAATTTCTGAGTTTGAGGCCAGCCTGGTCTACAAAGTGAGTTCCAGGACAGCCAGGGCTATACAGAGAAACCCTGTCTCGAAAAACAAAAACAAAAACAAAAACAAAAACAAAAAAAACAAACCCAAAAACGGGGGGTGGGGGGGGAGAGATAAATACGCTGTAAAATACATTATAACCCCTTCCCCCAATCAACAATTGAAAATTAGTATAAGGAAAACATTTTATTCTTGGCTGAAGAAGGGGCTTTTTCCTTAGCGTGACATTAAAGGACAAACCCCCAAAAGAAAATATCACATCTTTAGTTTTTATTCATCTATTTCTTTTGTTGAGACAGGGTCTAACCATGTAACCCAGGGTGGCCCAAAACGTTTGGAATCTTCCCCCTCAGGCTCCCCAGTGCTATCTATGAGCCACCATTGACTGATTATGCTTGAACACCCCAGCACCAATCTGGTCTAAGAGAAAGCCATGGTGTTTAAATTGCATACATCATTTTCAACTGTAATTTCAGTTATCAAGGACTCCTAACTTTCAGATATGCTCTACAAGGCTCCTTATGCAGCCTCTATCCTAGGGAGTGATACATCTTTCAGTGTCTTTTTCAGTGCTAAGGTAGTTATCACACTTCAAAGCAAAGGGAAAGGATGTGACCCACATCCGGGTGCTTCAGCCACGACCCCTCCATTACAGACGCACATATAGTTAAGTGGTAGCTCCACCCTTTAGTTTAAGGGTGTTAAGCACAGTACTCCCAAACACCTCAGAAAAGTTTCTGGGAGCAAGCACCAATCAGCAAAGAGCTCACCCACTCACTGGATTCTCCCCGACGAAATGGTTTATACACAGGAGTAACAAAATCTGCCCACAAAATTCGTCCTTGTGTTTAGAGAAGAATAAGGTGGGGGAAGGTAGCTGCCACGTGTTCAGTGTCTTCAGCCTCCATTTGGTAATGTACTAATCTTGAATGATGTTTGTGAATAAGACTGACAAGCGGAAGACATACCATTCACATTCTGCTGAGAATTAAGGCTCAAACATCAGGCAGTGTGCTGTTTACATACAAACACTATGGTGTCTTCTTTCTATAAAGTATATTTCAGTTATGGACAAAGGTTGTACTAAATGACTAACACTCATGAATGTTGCTTGAACTAACAACTTATTTTTATAAAACACACCTCGAGTTACTGAAGCAGTGAGCAGTTCCTTCCTAGGTGGTATGACCCCATGTTTGAGAACACACGTTCAGAGCTTGGTTTGGTATTTTTTCCCCACCAGAAAAACTCTTATTCAAATTACAATCACTCATCAAGACTGCAAACAAAAGTGTTTGCCCTTCCTCAACATAAGAGAGTAGCTGTGCTGCCCCCCCCGGGGGGAGGGGGGTTGGGGGGTGCCAAGCACAGTGGTGTGGGGGACACCCAGTTACTTACAGCAAAGGGGTGATAGGGAGGACTGGGGGGAACTCCACGGGGCCCTGCTGGTGGAGGAAGCACAGACAGTCCAGTCGAAAAGATGCCAAGTGCACTGAGGTTTAGCCCTGGGATCAGATTGGCTTGTTGCTGGGAATAGAAAAGAAGACAAAAGATAAGGGAGAGAAGCCCAGGAGGCCAGGCTTGCTGCGGCCAGCCTCCATCCCCCCCAACCCCCTCATCTGCATAGCAATAGCATTTCAGTCAGCTCTACCCTGGTACAAGGACTTCCTTACCTCCTACTGAGAGCAGGCAACAAACCTCAGCCTGACAGTTGCATTTCTTCAAAGCTTCCTGGGCAACCTTGGGTATAACTAGGTCTTATTGCAATCAATGATGTCACTAGCTGCTTTCCTGCTAAGCCTTGGCCCCCACCCCACCAATTCTTCTCCCATCTCAGCTCTGGACTCTTGTGCCCTGCTGTTTGTCCCCCTCCCCTTCCTCAGTGTCTAGTACTTCCATTTCCTCAAAGATACAAGATGGAGTCACAGGGCTCAGAACCTTGCTCCTGCCTCACTTGAGGTCAGCGACTGTTTAGAGCTGTATTCAGTGTCTGCTATGCTATTACTCAATAAATATTTGTTGAATGGAAAAAAAAAAACCAGTCTTTTCTAATTACCCACGGGTGAGTCAGAGCCCACACTAGCACTGGCACACAGGCAAATCTCACATCTGATTGGATGACAGTGCCTTTTTGTCACTTAGCTGCAGCTTCAAGATCATGTTACTTCACATCTCAACCTAGGGCTGGAGGCGGAGAAATGTCTCTAAGCTGGCCGGTACCCAGCCCGCTCCAACCCTTGGCCTCCTGAACATGAAGCAATCATCTTAGATTTTCTGTTTGTTTCTCTGTGGGTAAAGTCACCCTGGAAAGTGCCCCTTTATGTAAGCATGCAGAAGAGCAAACTTCACCATCACCTCGAGTTGTATGTTAGGACCTGGTGATTTGGTGACTTTGCTCACAGAGCATGGATTTGGCACGGATATCTAGTGCCATATTCTGATACGGTGACGTGAGGCGCACTGATGCCTCTTCTGAGAACATCCAGATTCCATGGAAAGAGATGTTCAGCAAAGTCCACAAGAGCTAGATGGCGAGATGTATCTACACAGGAGGACGCGCCTCTCTCTCCCTCCTCCCCATCCTGTCCTACAACTACTGTGCGGTATGGGTGATCAGGTGGGGCTGCAGAGGTGTGGGATAGACTGATGCCCCTATACAGAGTGCTGCTGTCAGAGAGTGGGGCTGCACCAGGCCACTGTGGCAATATTTGCTTCTCTGTGAGATGTGGGGATGAAGTAGTAGATGAAGATTCAAATGAAGGTCAATGAGTTAATATTGGCTGACCCTTTCCATTCTTAGAAAATTATAGTGAAAAATTAAAGATTTTCACTCTTCTGAGTTGAGCCTTGCTGATGAATAAATATTTTTAGACAATTACAAAGTGAGAGTTAAGTAACAGAAAGAATGTATACTCTTCTACAAGTGACACAGAGCATTCAAGTGGGTGACAGCATTTACTAGAGTGCCAACCAGGGAGCAAGAGATGTTAGTGAGTCAGCCGGGCATGGTGGCGCACGCCTTTAATCTCAGCACTCAGGAGCCAGAGGCGGGGGATTTCTGAGTTTGAGGCCAGGCTGGTCTACACAGTGAGTTCCAGGACAGCCAGGGCTATACAGAGAAACCCTGTCTCGAAAAACAAAAAAACAAAAACAAAACAAAACAAAAAAAAAGAGATGCCAGTGAGAAGTGAGCCCCTTCTTCTCTCCCACAGGCAGCCTGAAATGCCTGCTTCAAATAGCCCTCAGCTTTAGTCCCTGAGCAGCCCAGGCTAGACAAGGTCTCTGTGCCCTGAGGTGGCATTTGTTTCTGACCCTGCATAATGAACTCTAGGCCTTATGTATGCTGTATGTAATATGTGATATTACCACAGAAGAGCACCTCCAGCTCGGTGGATACAGTTAAATGAATGAATGAATGAATAAACGAACAAACAAACAAACAAATGGAAAAGGGTCTCCCTACGTATCCCCAGATGGTCTGGAACTCATTATGTAGACCAGACTGGCCTCAAACTCATAGACACCCACCCGCTTCTGCCCCTCAGGTTCTGAGATTAAAGGTGTGTGCCTGGATAAACGATATACTTGAGTTTTTAAAGAGAGAAGACATGACAACATTGTACGAGCTTAGAAACCAGGGCAACCTACTTTGCTGGCCCTATTACTTTGATTTTCATGTCCAGCACCCAGTCCTGATCACCTGCATGCTCTGCATACACACGAGCCACCCCGCTCTGACCGCTTCCTTTTCTAAGTGGCCCTGAGCATCACCGCCCTTTATGGTGTGGATGGTACAATTTCATTGGCTCACATTGACTTGTGTTTAACTACAGTTTTCCTGATGGTTTCTTGTTTTGATGCCTTTATCCCAGGAAGCCAGAAGTTTTTCGCATCTCCCAAGGCACTTCCCCATCAGCGGAAGGACAGCTATCCTTACAGAGCTTGTCTTGTCTCAGCTTCGGGAAAACTAGCCGAGATGGAAGGACCGGGCACTTACGTTAACGGCCAGCATGTCGTTCTCAAAGGCCTCTCGGAGCTTCTTCATAATCTCTATCTCAGCATTGGCACAGGCTTCAATGGTGCCCCTCACGGTGATGGTTCTCTCGGGGTTATAAATGCTCAAATCCTGCAAGCTGGCCGGTGGGGAAGACAGCAACGTTAAATTCCAGACCCCACACCACACACCCCCCTGATAAAGATAAAGACTGATATCTCCTAACACTACTGCACAGAATCCCCGATATCTAAGTCTTCCTAGTGACATTGGTCACATGTATGTATATGTGAGGGGAAGAGGGTGCTGTGGCTTGAACCTAAGGCCTCACTCGTGTAGGAAAAGCCTTCTACCCCTGAGCTGTAGCCCCAGCCCCAAGTCTTACCTTATGCTTTGAGAAGAGTCTCACTAAGTCTCCCCTTCAGTTCACTGTACAGCTAACGCTGCCCTTAACTTTTGGTTCAGCCGACTTCTGAAAGCCTAGATCACAGACCTGGCTAATTTTTTTTTTTTAGTTTTTCGAGACAGGGTTTCTCTGTATAGCCCTGGCTGTCCTGGAACTCACTCTGTAGACCAGGCTGGCCTCGAACTCAGAAATCCACCTGCCTCTGCCTCCCGAGTTCTAGGATTAAAGGCATGCGCCACCACACCCGGCTACTAATTTTTATTTTAAGAATTTCATGGTGCCGGGGATGGAGGCCAGGGCCTCCCTCACGCCAGTGAGTGCTCGGCGGGCTATGTGGCTACACTGTGGCTCTGCTTCCCATGATGCTCAGGGTACAGCTGAGTGTATTCCCCTCTGAAGACAAGCAGGAGACAGGAACACCAGCACCGCTCTCTCCTGCACAGTCAGTCAGAAGGGGTAGCTTACGATGAGATGGTTATCTTGGTCCCTGTCTCATGTTCTATTTTCTTCAGGTTTCTGCCTTCTTTGCCAATCAGTCTTCCAACGAAGCCATTGTGGGCCAGGATTTTCAGAGGAACCTCCTCAGCCCTGAAAAGACAGAGGGGCAAGCAGTAGGACGGCTGCCGACTTAGCGCCCAAGACTCACGAAGCTCACTCTTTATGAATGGAAACCCAATTTTTTTTCAAGTTCTTTTCCAACCTCAGCTTATGAATTCTGACTAAAAGGAGCCACACAGTGATAACTCCACTTCTATTTCCTACTCTCTGGTGGCTAAGTGGGTCCACCTGTCAGGCCTGGCCGGAGGAAATGAAAAAACAATCCCATATAATCCAGCAATCCCAATTTCTGGGTATATAATCAAAAAAAAAATCTTGATAAATATTACATATGTATTAATAACCATATCGACCTCTCTATACACTCATCTGAGAAAATTCTGAGTATCACAAGCATTGATCCTTTACTGAGTAACAAACACGCTTCGCTCTTTTAAACGCATATCTTCATCTTACAGCACTGACTGGTCTGGGCAACATACAAACTTACAGTTTGGTCTCATCAGCTTCTTTTTGCATAATCTCAAGAATCATGCGGCATGCTTCAGATGTCCCTTCTGGGGTAGCATGGATTGTGACAGGCTTCTCTGCAGCCCCAGAGTTCTCCTTTCTGTGGATGTCTACCCTATAGGAAAAGAATTGGGAGCCATAATGCAGCAGTATCGGATAGGGCCTAGGCACGAGAAAGCACAGCCCCAGCCGATATAGTGAGGACAGAGGAAGGAAACGCCATTAGCACACTTGCAGCTGATGCTGTTAGTGTAAGGTGGGGCTCGTGCCTTTCTGACGGGAGTGCTGCTGGACCAAGGCGTCCAGCCAACCTGGAAAGAGCCAGTTTGGTTAATGAGGTATTTTTTGTAGCCTTTCAAATGCCTGTAGAAGCGGAGGGTAGGTAAAAAGAGTAGGGAGCCGCACAATGGAACAGTGCCGACCTCTGCACCAATCACAGCCTTTAAAAGCCATATGGGAACCAAATTCCAGCATGCTTTACGAATCAGGGCATCTACAGAGGGACAGAATCAATCCTTTCTCTGACTTCCTAAGATTTTGATTTCCTTTCGGTTGCTGTCTGCTGTCTTCCAGGCTCTTAAAACTAATGGCCTAAAAGTCTGATGACTTTATCAGACCTCTGGGTCCTGCTTGTTTTTAACTTTTCGAATCGCAGAACGGATCACAGCCTGTTAGAAGGAACCCAGCCTTCAGCCTACTGCTCAAGCTGGCACATATTTTGAGAACTAATTTCACTTCACTGAAACTTGCTTCCTTTTAAAGCCACCATACACAACTTTTGGAATCAGGACAGGGATAAATAAAAATTACTTTATAATGTGCAAGCTTGGGACAGGAGAAGCTGGTTTTTAGAGTAAAATGGGCATCAGGCCACAACTTATTTCAGCATTCCTCCAAGGGGTCTGCACACTGGATTACAGAGCACTCACTCAGTTCCCCAGCTCAGCTCCGAGTATCTGCTTGTTATCTGATGCCTTGCAGTGTGAGCGCATTTGCTCTGCCCGACTGTTTGCATTCTCACAACAATCTAGGTAAACCGTTGTGGCTTCCTTTTTCCCAGAAGCAATTGATACTCAAACAGGAAATATTTTATAAAAACCCGAACACAAGTCACTGTTCTCAAGGTCCGTATCCTCTCCACAGTGTGCTGTGCTCTTACGAACATATGAAAATCAACAACTGCACAAATCATTTTGCCATGGACTGCTACCTCCTGTCCAGTCTCCTTAAAACAGAAAATCAGACACAATACAAAGCCAGACTTTCTTGCTTGATGTAGCTGTGACCCAAAGATGGCAATGGAGATGGCCACACCACAGCTGACTAGGCAGGAGGAAAAAGCATCCAATGACCCCCCCACAGAACACATCTCAGCTCCTGTGATGTTAGCATAAAGGACCACCCTTCCTTGGAGGTCCTCAGTACTCTCTTCATAAACTTAGCCCTTCAGGGATGACGGTTATGTCATTAGCATGAACACTCGTCACAGCCCCCAGCCTGAGGTGAGTCTGTTGTTAGCCCACCGAAAGCAGCGGAGTCCCACAACGGCTCAGCTTCCCACTACAGCAGCAAAGGACCAGAACATGGCTTAGACGGGATGCAGGCGACCCCTCAGAAGGAAGCAGAGGAAACACTGGAGGCACGTACCGGGACTGGGTCTGCTTAGTGATGTTCTTTATGGTCAAGCCCTCCTTTCCGATGATGGCACCAACAAACTGGGTGGGGACCAGGATCCGCAGCGGGAAATCAATCTGTCTGGCCTGAGAAGAGCTCCCGGGGCCGTGGCCTTGTTCCCGGGCACGATGAGGGGGTGAAGGAGAGCTCACCTCTTCATCGGGGATGTAGGAAATCTTGAAGGAGTAGTCCTCAAACTGATGCCCACTGAGCTTCTCAATAGCTCTGAAACACAGCAGGGTGGGAAAGCTTATCAGAGAGAGACTAGGGAAGACCGCAGAAGGCTGATTCATCTTGCTCATGGGCCAGCCATGCGGTGCCTGTGCCAAGCACTGACACAGAGGTGAGCAAGACAAACACTACCTCAGCCCCTGGAGTCTCAGGTAACAAAATGAAACAAACTCTTGCAGTATTTAGACCTAGTATTTAGACTTAGATACAATTCTGCACCTCGCTTTTCTTTCCCTCTCACCGAAAACTGTAGATAAGGGTCCAAAATTATTACTTTCTTTTTAGTCGTAGCACATCTTCACGATTACTTTAATCATATCACAAAATTTAAATATATTTGAGACATTTCGGAAGCTCTTTATTCCATACCTTCCCTATCTATTTTATACACTATTTACTTAAATTAAAATGAATATATTATTTCTAATCCTTAAAATCCAGCTAGCACTCTATAAACATTCTACATTATCAATTTTGATATAATTCCCTGCCCATCCCACTTGACACACTTTAAAATGAGGTCAGCCTTCTATGGCTTCATGCAACTTTTACTGTGGAGCTTCCCTTTGGAGTTTGTAAATTATGCCCAACTCTCAAAAGTCACACATGTTGCCATGGATACGTCAGCAGTTAAAGCTGCTCCTCTGGGGCAAATACCCAGAGATTAGAGGGCCCAGGGTCCGTCTGGCAACATTTCAATAGTTATTCAATATTTACTCTACAGACATTAGAGTTTATTTATGCCTTTGATCCTCAAGGTTACAGATTATCTAAAAAATAACTATTATAAACAATTCATTACTGTATTTAAAAATTATACATGAAATGGGACAGTGCCTTTACATTTCTGCAGCAATCCTACTAGGGTAATGCTGAGAGTTTGCAAATTTATTACAAAACAAAATCTTCAGAATTCAATGAAGGTGAGAGAGCACTGTGTAGATACTGCCGCCCAGGTGGCACTGGGCTATGGATGCGTTAGCCGGTGATGGCGCAGGCTGCCAAGCTTCACAGCAGATGCCCACACTTGAACAATGAACAATTAACCAACCTCCTGAAGACTGTTGGTATGAAAATGGGCAAACGATGTCTTCACAAGGGCAGGGAGGTTATTACTTTAGGGATGGGTATGGGCTACTCCATAGCCATGAAGTACGGACACTGTTATAGTTCTAAGTTACACTGCCAATGAGGCACTTCAAGGACCTCCTACCAGAAGAGCCTTCTGAGCTAGGCATGATGGTACACCTCCCCCTCTCCCAACCCCCCCCCCCCCCAATAAATAAAAGCCCAAAAGATAAAAAAACAAAAGAAACTTGGCTTTTGCCATTACTTTAAAAAAACTTACTCCCAATCTACTAATAGTAAACTCAAAATTAATCATTACTGGAGCATCGGAGTCATGAATGAGAGTAGAGAGTCCACGCCAGGCACGTGGGTGGGACACTTCCACATAACTAAGCCAGCTGTTGTCACAGAGGTGAGTCCTCATAATATCACACATAGGAAAACGGTTGTTTTATTCTCCATCAGTGAGGGTGGATGGAAAGCTGTGCACATCCCTCATGGAGAACAGAGCATGCTCCAGGTAAAAAAGGCCTCATAAAAGTTTGTCAAAGCAGAGCCTATAGGTTCAGCAGCATAAGGCTGGTCCTCCCTTCCTGACACGGTTCCTGTCTTTGCTGATGCCAAGGCTCAGCACCGTTCAAGGCAGTCTCTGTACAATCACCAACAGCCTGGTGTGAGCTCCATGGGGTTGTACTGACACACCAAAAGCAGCAAGAACCCCTTGGAGTTGTACAGGCATGACTGAGAGGACGTGGACTGGCTGGTACCTGTCTTCTCGGCAAAGGTTTCCAGATGCCACATTCAAAGGACACCAAAGACAAACCCAAATAAACCCTTCAAGGGAATGAAACCAAGCACACTTACAGCTTTGCCTCTTCTCTTGTCATATAGGTGACGTTGACAACGGCAGTTTCTGTATCTGTGTTGACTAGGAGAAAAGCAACAGCCATATCACCATTTAAAAGCAGCTCTCATCCCCGGGGCCAAGGAAGGATGGGAACTGCAAAACACTGCGTCATCTTTCGAGACAGGGTTTCTCTGTGTAGCTCTGGCTGTCCTGGAACTCACTCTGTAGACCAGGCTGGCCTCGAACTCAGAAATCCGTCTGCCTCTGCCTCCCGAGTGCTGGGATTAAAGGCATGTGCCACCACGCCCGGCTCACTGCATCATCTTAACTGTAGTTACGCGCGTCTCTGTGTCTATTAGTGTGTACCTGTAGGATTTGTAAATCAACTCACAGAATACTCTGTAATCAGCTGCATATATAATATGCTGCCCTCTACTTCACATCTTCTGTGAGTGCGGAGTAAGCGTGTGCATGTGGATTGTCTCTGTGTACTTATGTATTTTCACTTTTAATCGTCACATAGAGTGGCAGGAAAGAAACAGAGCATGGACTGCCTCGTCGTTAGCCCCTTGGGAATGTGCTGTATCCAGCGCTGTCACCCCAAGTGCTGCCGAGTCACCTCTGTTGTAAACACTATTTGATCTGTATTCTTCTGAATTTACTTCCTTAGGTTAAAACTAAAGAGGAAAAATGGGTGGAAGAATATGACACTATGAAAATAAACAAAGAAACTGTTTTTCTAGACCTATTTATTATTATTAATTTTAATTGTTAACTCAAAACACACAGAATGTTTCCTATATTCTGCTTTCTAGAGCTACAGAGAAGGCTGAAAAACCAGACTTCCAAAAATGGCTGGAGTGGAGTCTTCTAGTAAAGACATCCTTTGTGTGTGTGTGTGTGTGCGCGCATAACACATATTTATGTATATTATATATGATGATAAGAAAAGTCAATCATATTTATAAAATATATCTGTGGCATGCAATATATATCTATATCTATCCATCTATATATCTATCTCATCCATCCTCCCATCCGTCTATCCATCAAGGTAGTATAGTAAGCCTGGACTACATAGGTAGGTCCTATCTGTAAACACACACACAGACACTCAGACATGCAAGCAAAACACCTAAATGAAAAATATGTTTTCACAAAAAGCAAGAATGATAATCATATCCACGCTTCAAAATATGACATTAGGATATTTAAAGTTAATAGCATTAAAGATAATTCCAGAAAATCACAATAAAGCTGACTTTCAAAGTAGCAGTGGTTAAGAGCACTGGCTGCTCTTTTAGAGGACCTGGATTCAATTCCCAGCACCCACACAGCAGCTCACAACTGGAACTGTTCACATCCAGTTCCACAGGATTCAACATGCTTACATAGACATACATGTGGAAAAAGCAACAATGTACACCCATGCACACAAATTATTCATTCTTAAACTTTTAGTTCTGTGACCATTCCACTTGCTACATCAATAAAAGGTAAAGAAATGTGACTCTGATTCTTAAAGGAATCTGGCAACCCCTAAATGTCAAAGACTCTGGGATTAAAAACACTCTGCCCAGTGATCTCAAAACGACTTCAGCCTTGGGGAGGTGGTACTGAGGGACAGGTAGGACATACCCAGTCATCAGCAGTAACTGAACAGTGATCTACATACTACTGGCATTGATCCCAGTCCTGGCCTCTGCCCAGGAGCATGCCAGCTGCTTTCTGAAGATGCTTATTCAGGGATGCCCACGGCATCGTGCAAAACAAGGCCTTGTGATACATGGCCGTCCTCACTCAGTGTCAGACCAATCTCAGGGGTTGACTATCTGTAGCCTTCTAGACTGACAGAGAAGGCTGTAGACTCAGACTCCCAAAAAAGACATCCACTAGGCATCCCAGTCTTATTTTGCCCTCACTTCTCACTAATAGTCTTTGTTCTTCAAAGAAGCTCATCTTCTGAGTCACCTGGTCCTTTGATTCTAGA
The DNA here is from genome assembly GCF_000001635.26 of Mus musculus. NCBI lineage: Eukaryota > Metazoa > Chordata > Mammalia > Rodentia > Muridae > Mus > Mus musculus. The sequence goes on from NC_000082.6 coordinate 22,085,897, forward strand.
GCAAGCTGAGCTCCACTTAAGTAATTTACTTCACTGCTTACTAAATTCGTGTTCCTAAGACTCCACTGATTGCTTCTGCTGGGTCAGAAATCACCCACAAAGTTGGGGACAAAAGAACATCTCAATAGTCTGCTCTGTGGCTTGAGGCACTGGCAGCCGAGCCGTCTCCAGTGCTCGGGCACTGAAGGGTACGTATTGTCCCGTGCCCTCCTCAGGTAGCACCATCCTGAACTGATTTCCAGCTGCTAATCCAGCCCCACCTCCCCAGACTGGAATTTCAGGCATGTGCCACCATATCCAGACCAGCTACTGAGGTTGCTTTTAAAACTGTTTTCAAGTTTGTACCTGTAAAGCCATCTTGCCCACTCTGTCCCCTAGAATGTCTTCTGTTCATTAAGTGAAAACTTTTTAAGAAAACATGTTTTCTTCTAAGTGCTTTTCTTTCAACTCTGAGCAGGGGCAAGCAGCATGAAGAAACAGAGTAAAGTTCTTTCCAATTGCAGAGGGGAGACCACCCAAGGAAGTGCTGCTTCAAAACAATTATGCTAACTACCTGGACAGACTGGACCATTGGTCAGGCATGGGACTCTGTATGATCTTTTCCTGGAGACTTTATGGTCCCTTATGATTGTGTACAAAATACATAAATGCCTTTGCATTGAATGGTGTGACCATTTGATGATACAGGAAGGGGAGAAATTCTGGTCATTTTATACAAGTGGAAACCGAGTCAGTAAGGTTCGTTGGTGAAGCTCAGCTCACAGGATCAAGGTCTTGAAGAACCGGCCAGGACCAATGCAAAAATAATCTTTACTACCCTTTGCTGTTTTCATTGTTAGGATCTACCTTCCTAGGAGGCCTAAAGAGCTATATACGAGCAGCTTCAGGTGCCTTTGGCCCCCTTAAAACATCAGTGCTCCAGGCTTTACCGGAAAAGGAAGTGTTTCCTGGCATATGCGGCGATGTTCCTATGATGATGGGTCTCAGATCTGAGTGCACACAAAACCACTCAGATTCTTCATTCATGAGGAATGAAGCACCCCCCCCCCATCGACCCCCAGTTTCCAGAGGTATGTGGTGAACCTTAGAACCTGCACTTTCATAAGTGTAACAGGAACCTCGGTGTGGAGGTCACACCTCACAGGAAACAGACGTTAGGCTGTATTCCCACCTCCTGGTGAGCCCCAGCTAGCTAAGGGGCATCAATGAAAACTCAGCTATTCTCAGACGCAGTAAGCTTGCCCCATTCCAACTGTCTGTCCAGCACTGCAGTTTAGTAAGCCTGAGGTGGTGGCCACACCTTTAATCCCAGCTTTTGGAGTCAAGAGGCAGATGGGGATCTGTGAGTTAGAGGCTAGCCTGGTCTATATAGAGTTCAGGTCAACCGGGACTATACAGAGGGACCCTGAGATAATACTCCTCGAACAACAAACTATACAGATATACAGAGTACAGGACCGACAGACAGCTGCCTCTGACAGTGGATAAATACGCTAGAGGAAGCACACTTCAGAGGTGTGCTGGGACTTACTACTTCTCCCCACAATCCCAACCTGAAAGAAACAGCAGGCAAGGTCCTTGAAGTTCAGGAGGCTACTCTCCTCACTCGGGGCTGACTCTTCACTTCTTACCTTGCTCCACGTTCTCCACTGTCCCATATTCAGCCAACAGCCCATCCAACACCTGTAAAGATACAGGAAGAAAGGGTCACAAAAACGACATCTGTTTCCCTCTGTAAGAGAAACAACCTACTACAGGAGTGATGTAACTAAGCCAGCACCTCAGGTCCTCCATAAAAAATGGAACTCAACGAATCTGAGGACCCAGGGCGGGCGGGCTGGCTGGCTGGCTGGCTGGCTCTCTCTCTCTCTCTCTCTCTCTCTCTCTCTCTCTCTCTCTCTCTCTCTCTCTCTCTTTTCTTCCTCCTCTAACTCTCTATTCACTAAGGTGATACCATAATGTTGGAGCCTTGGTAAATGAACAGCTATTATCCTAAGATAACCAGAACCAAGCTGCTGAAATGAGAAGCAGGAGAGGACAAAGCTCCTACTTCCTTCAGCTGCCCCAGGATCTCCTTATCTTCTAAGTAACATCTTGAGGATGGAGAGATAGAAGTAAGGAGGACACACTGCTCCTGCAGAGGTTCTGAGTTCCCTCCTAACACCCACCTGGCAGCTCACGACCTGTAACGTCTCCTGTGCCCCTGCACTAAAGCGCTGTACGGAGACCCATGCTGGCACACATAAGTACACATAAAAATGATACATCTTTTTAAAAGTTTGTTCTTTTTAAGATTTATTTTTGAGACAGGGTCTGGCTGTCAGAAGCTCTGGCTGCCCTGGAAATCCCTATGTAGATCAGGCTAGCCTCAGACTCAAGAGATCTGCCTGCCTCAGTCTCCTAAGTGCTAGAATTAAAGTCATACAGCACTATGCCTGGCTATTTTGTATTTTAAGAGTGGTGGGTGTGTGCACACATGTGTATGTGTGCATGTGTGTTTACATGAGGACACACACAAAAGGACAGGTGTCTGAAAAGTCCAGAAGTATTGGATCTGGGGTTATAGGTAATTGAAAGCTGCCTAATATGACCACTGGAAATTGAACTTGTGTCCTCCAAAAAGAGCCAACTCTCCAGCTTGGTCCTTTTTCTTCTTTCTTGTCTTTGTCTGTCTCCCTCCCTTCTCTCCCTCTCTCTCTTGGTTTCTTGTGGGCCAGGGCAGTTTGTTCTTAACAGTGAGGCCACTCTTTAAATTCTACTGTATTTTATATTAAGATAGCAATCTCAGAACTTTTAGTGCTCTGAAAATATATCTTAACTTTACTCATAGCAAATAACTCAAAACAAAACAAAACAAAAAATGTACTCTAACAAACAACTTTGTTTCTACAGGCCTCAACCAATCAGAATGGTAAAAGATAAAATGGTAAAAGATAAAAATCTGGTCATCAAACCACATGGCTGGTGTGCTGGTACTCAGTGGCCGGGTACCTGAGGGAGCCACCTGTGAGGGGTCAGAGTGCACTGGGCCAGGGAGGGACAGATAAAATCTTTAACTCACTTCACGTACCCTGTGACCCAGAGGTTTTGGGGGGAAGTCTGAAGGCCTTTAATTCCTAGAGTAAAAGAAAGGCGGGTCACGGAAGCACTCGCGCGCAGGCTTACCTCCCACTGCAGGTGAGGCGGGATGTTCCGAATCTGGATTCTTCTGCTCCTGTAAAGACAAGACCAGACCATTCTAAGATTTTTTTTCTCTACACACTCAAACATCAGCAAAAAACAAAGCCTCAGATGTGAGATCATAATCAAGTTCACTGTCCAACTGTAGCTACCAAAGCATATGCAGACATTCCTATTCTAAACAGCAGGCACCAAAAAATCCTGAAAGAATAACAAGTTAAAGAAACTACGATTCAAATACAGCCTTAAATTTCCAACTTTCTACCAAAGTAGTTAGAAGCTATGATCATTCTCTCAAAATATATATATAAAAAAGCTGGCAACTGACCCTATCCTAGGCTCAAGGACAACTGGTAAAGTCACAAATGCTATGGGCTTAAACAAAACCAGGCTTTGTTTCAATTTTCATTTAAAATTTTATTTCTGGTAGGTAATTTTTCATAATTCAATATTAAAACATCATTAAAAAAATCTCCCACCTCCCAATCCTCGCAGAAGTCAACACTTGTGTCCTCCAGCTCTCTGTAAATACAAGCTTATGTCTCTCCCAAATACACCTCACACTCTCCATATTGACTCTAACTCCATGCTTCACTAATAGCAGCGTACGGACAATCTTCCCACCTTAGACAGAACGCTTCCTACCCACCCACTTTCCTTATCACAGTCATTTAGACCTTTCGTTCCGTTTTATTCTTTAGATGCCTTTATTAGGACATCCTGCTAGTCTGATGGCTCTAAATGATTCCAGTATCTTCTGGTTTTTAATGTAAAAAAAACCAAAAAAACAAAAAGACAAAAAAACAACCCGGGCATGGGGATCCAGGTTTCTTACACTAACACTCATGACGCAGAAGGATCATAACTCACGGCCAGCCTGGGAAGCAAGCAAGCATGGTCTTTTTATTTCTATCTTCTGAAAGAATGTTAAACCCTGAGAAAGCCCATTAGTGCAGAGGTGCAAGCACTCATTTGGGGGAACGCTGGAGAAGAGATGTGGTGTTCACCGTGGACCCCCATTCTTTTCCCCTTCTTTCTTGTGCCAGTATTACACAAACAGTGGCTATACACAGTTACACACTCCCCCATGGCTTCAACCCAGGCAAGGCCTCAGGAAAATGCTGTGATTTAAGCAGAGAAGGGAGAGAAACAGAGAACACAGAATAGGGAAACCAGTGAGGTGGGGTCTCCCTCCCTCCATGCACATGCAGGGATGAGAAAGTACTGCTGGAGGTGCCGTTCCCTCAGACAGCAGTGGCCTTGACCCTCTGGACATGGATGGGTCTTCTTCCCAGGGTTTGACATGGTCTCAGAAGACAGGTCATTTGCTGGCTGGAAGCATCAACCGTGTTGGCTATGGTAAGATCACATGTTCAAACTGCTAGGTAATATATGGAGGGTGTTTGAGACACGGTTTCTCTATGTAGCCCTGGCTGTCCTGAAACACTCCTTGGAGACAAGGCTGACCTCAAAATCATGGAGGTCTGCTTGTCTCTGCCTCTTGAGTGCTGGGATTCAAGGCCTACGCCCCCAGGTCAGGTTGTTGTGTAACTTTTATAGTGTGAATATGCTTTGTTAATGACCAGGACAAAGCACCTTGTGTCTTGTGCCAGGATAGAAAAAGAAGCAAAAGACTCAAGAGCTACTTTCTGTCTCTGTGTTGGGAAGGCTAGTCTCTCACTTGTCAGCCATAGTTTTTAATAGGGGCATGCCTATGGTGACTACATAGAAATTCCCTGCATAAGCTGTTACCAAATTCATCTGTAGAAAAAGTCATCAAAATTTTCAAGAAAATAGAATATTTCTAAAGGAAAAAAATGTTATTTCCAAATATAAATATTAACTACTATAAGATAAATATAAAATCCAACTACTAATGAAGCTGATCCGGGTTTTGTAAATTATCTTTAATTATATGTGTATATGTATGTGTGTGGGGGTATATACACTAGTGTGGGTGCCCACGAAGGTCAGAATCAGAACCCTTGAAACTGAAATCACAGGTGGTTGTGAGCCAACTAACAAGGGTGTTATAGGACCTGGCAGCCTGTGCACTCAGCCACTGAGACTCAACACCAGCCCCAGAACTTTCGCAGGAAAAAACCTATAATGTACGAACTCTTATTTGGGGATACAAAGGACTCTACATACTACTACAGAAGACAATTTCTCACTGTGTACACTGTATTCATAATAGCCAGAAACTGAATCAAGCTAGATGAATGGATAAAGTGTGGTACACTTACACAACAAAATATGACTCAGCTTTTAAATTGAAATCATGAAAGTCAAGTATGACTCAGCTTTTAAATTGAAATCATGAAAGTCACAGGTAAATGGATGGAGATAGAAAAAAAAATCATCCTGAAGTAACTGACCACAAAAGGCAAATATTGTTAAGTATTTGCTTACATGTCAGCTGTTAAAAAGTCTTTGATAAGCAAGCTACAATCAATATAACTCCTGAAAGGCACTATGCTGACTAATGCTCCCCCCATCCCCCATTCTACACCTGTAGTTTAGGTTGCAGACTGATCGTCCCACCCACACCTTCACTCTGAGAGCGTGAAGGCTGCAGTGGGACCTTTCCTCGCTTTTGTTTTAACTGAAAGCAGAGTAGGACCTTAAGTTAGCAAATGGTGCCCTTAATAAAACTACAGTCACTTTTCCTATGGCTTTAAAACCCAGGAATTTCAGACTCAAAATGTAAGTCAACTGCTTGCAGTAGGGCAGAGCAGGAGGGCCACTTCCACACCAGGACAAGGGCAGTCCGTCCTGGGGTCATCAGATGGCTGACTCTGCATCCTGATCAACTGTAATCACGGCACCCTTGTAGATTCAAAATACACATGGCCCCACCTTAGCTTCCAGCACAAGGATGTCTCAGGGGATTCTCTATGAATGCCATTATTTCTGTACTCTAGATTCCCAAAGGTGATAAAAGGTGCAACTAGGTGAATTTCAGATGAAATAAATGTCGATGACAGATACCAAGAACTGGGAAATTTATTTTCTCCTGAGAGAATTTGTTAAAAGCGTTGATCATGCTGGGCCAGCTATTTCAGTTGAGAACGAGTTAACATGATTGTAGAACCTAGGTCATTGCTTCCCAGGTTCCATTTTAAATGTAGGCTCAGGGATCCCCAGGGAAACTGTAGAGCTACAGAGAAGCAGAGGAAGCCAAGAGCATCCTGTGGGATTCAATGAGAAATTCTACCCAACTACTTGTTTCTATAACAACTCTGAGATCCATCAGGTGAGATGGGGTCCTCATCTTGGGGGGAAATTAGAGCACTTTGGAAAACCTACTGTCTGCACAGCAGGGCAGGTGTGCTGACTGACTGTAGGGCTCAGGCAAGCTCACCTGCTCCAGTCACATAGGCAGGTTTTGTGCATCTCACAAACTCAGCATGATTGATCATTTCTTAAATGTTTCCTATTCCTTAGTTTTGAAAGTGCTCTTTAAAACTTCTGTGATCATCTGACCTATTAAGAGAGACAAGATCCCTGACAAGAGTCGAGTCCCACCCCAAACCTAGATCAATTACAGTTTGGCACTAACACATACGCTCCTACATGGTGAGCAGGAGCAATGTCATGGACAAATCATATAATGACTAAGTTAGATATCACAGTGATCCCTTGGCAGATCGCTGTCCGTGGACAACTGCAGTTACGAATGCAGTGACCCCTTACTCTTACAACTCACATCTGCATATCAGACAGAACTCCTGAAAGCCACGACTGGATGGAACAAAACAGTAAGCAGAAGTGTCTTGTCTGTGTGGTAACAAAGCACTGTGGACTGGGTGGCTGGCATACAGTTTCGAGGCCAGCCTTCAGCGTGGGTCCTTTGCCGAGTCATTGTGTAGCAAAGAGTCCCAGGGGCATCATCACTCTGAACCATTACTTCGAGGATCAGGATTTCAACATAGGGCCTTGGTGGAGGTGGGCACAGCGTAAACTTTCAGACGAAAGCATTAAGACAAGAAGGAGGAGGGGGAGATTAGGAGGCGGGGATACCTGCACAAGAAAATGCCAACTGTCTTCTGAATCTCCAGACACAACTTCCTATAGACACCACGTCCCATTGCTCTCCTCTACTCATACTTTATAAAGTGCAAAAGCTCTAGCTTTCCCATCTTCTCCACTGCCCCTGGAGTAGTGTAACAGGATGCAGACTAATAAAGTCTCAAAGGCACAGAGAAAGCATCCCTCAGTTTTTAGCAGGTAGGTTTCCCCAAACTACAAACTGCTGTTTATCTCAATGGTTCTGTGCATCTCACTGAGGTCGGACCACTCCCAGTGACGCTGCTATCAACGTCAAGACTTTTTGGATAAGTAACCAAGTCTCAGCTAGGGAGTGATAGGGCTTTTGCTTTCTATATTTAAATATTTGCTCTTAAGACACCACGTTGGCATTGTCAATCCAACAACAAAATTCTGTATTTCAAGAATGTACTTTGTTTCTTTCATTAGATCCCGTGTAGTGTGTATCCCTTTTAATAACAGGTCTTAGAAATAAAGCATGGCTTTCCCTCTGGACATTGACCTCACTGGAGATTTTTACCAAACTCTCCTACGGGAAAGGTTATACCAGAAACGTCCCTATAGGTGGGGACATGTGGGAAATCACCTGCTTTAGTTTTGACAGGCCTTGTCACGCACACTTCATGGACCAAGATCAATTTTGAGAGCCTCCCCCAGATATAGGTGGGACAAATTCCGAGAGCCCCCAGATAGGGGTAAGTAAGGGCACTCATGCATTGCCTGAAAGGCAGCATGCATTTGAATTCAGGCACATCAGGCATTTGATATAAAGGCTGCCATCTGTCTTTGTACATCCCAAAGATGCACGCTTGCTTTGGCTGTCCAGGGTTGAAACACAGGGGAAGAAGACACCGTGCCATCTAGCCTCTCTCTTTCTGCTGTGATGAAGTCCTGTTGTGTGGTGTGTTGTGTGGTGTTTTGTGTGGTGGTGTTGTGTGGTGTGTTGTGTGGTGGTGTTGTGTGGTGTGGTGGTGTGGTGTGGTGGTGTTGTGTGGTGGTGTTGTGTGGTGTGTTGTGTGGTGGTGTTGTGTGGTGTGTTGTGTGGTGGTGTTGTGTGGTGGTGTTGTGTGGTGTGGTGGTGTTGTGTGGTGTGTTGTGTGGTGGTGTTGTGTGGTGGTGTTGTGTGGTGGTGTTGTGTGGTGGTGGTGGTGGGTGCTGTCTGAGACGGTTTCGGAATGAATGTAGATCAGGCTAGTCTTGAACTAACTATGTTGCCTGGGATTGGCTGGCTCAAAGTCATGATCCTCCTGCCTCAGCTTCCTGAGTGCTGGGATTACAAGTATGTAGCACCACTTGTAATGAAGTTTCCACTTAACAAAACCTGTTTCTAGAAAAGCTATTTCTACGGGGGACTTTTGGGCTAGCATTGGAAATGTAATTGAGGAAAATACGTAATAAAAAAAAAAAAAAAGAAAAGAAAAACTAAAGAAAAGCGATTTCTAGAAAAGTGACCTTTATGTGGGCTCCGACTTCAAATCTACAATTACGACTAATCAGGATACAAACAAATATTTGCATGCGGCAGTGAGTTCAGATAAAAACCATAAAGAACCAAAGTTCTAATCTGAATGTATGAGGATGGCCTACTGTGGCACCTGGACGAGCTCACCAGTCACAGGAAGCACACATCATCAGCATCAGACCCAGGGATTTCTCTATGCCATCCCTGGATCTGCCCTGCACCAACTCTGTTATCTTCTCACCTTTCCTCAGCCCAGAAGGCAAGACCATAGCCGTGTTCAGCTGTCTGCAGCCACGGGAGTACCTGCTGCCAAGAGGTGACACTCCACTTTGTTGATGACAGTGGCTATTTTAAACAAGCCTCTTTCTCCCAACTCCACACTATAAACAATGAGCCAATACCATTTTACCCCCAAAGAAGAAACTATGCCCTCAGTCGTTTTCATTATAGTCGTGACGGCGACTATGACATGAATTCTCGATGGAGTCCTAACCCCCAAGGCAGTAGGAAGGCCATGCAAAGCAAACCATTACTCCGCCTTGTGAGCTCCTCTCATCAGCCAATCAGATCGTGTCTAGTGAAGAGGTTCCATCTCACCACACCGTGGGTTGGTGTCCTGAACAATCCGATCCAATATTCCTACCAGAGGCTAACAGCACTGTGAATGATTTTGCAGAACAGATGACCTTCAAGTTTTAACTAAAAGTGTTGCCAATCCATGTAACAAATACCACTGGGTACCTACCAGACTCTTTGCAAAGGCAAAGGGCAGCCAGGGAAAGCTGGGGTGGGCCTGTGCTAACCATTGGTGGGCCACCTTCTCTGTGGCACGGCCACGTGGAGGAAGCACTCTGTCCCTGTGCTTAGTTCTCTGAGTTTCCCCTGTCACACAAGGGAGAGATCTGGGGAAAGACCAGCAAAAACCCAGGACGCATGGGAGATGTGCTCCAGAAGAACAGGGAGGAGAACACTTTAAAGGCTCTTTATTATAATGAGCCACATAGGGATCTCTCATGGAGGGAGTGAGGAGGGGCAAACACCTGTAATCTCAGTTCTCTGGAACCCAAGGGAGAAAGACCCCACGTCTGAGGCTAGCCTTGGCCACAGAGAAAGTGCAAGAGCAGTCTGTTATCAAGGCAACACAAGCAGCACATCTGGAAGGCCAGGGGGAGATACCCATCAAAGACCATCTCTGACATCTCAGAGGATGCTGTGGCTTGGGAATCTCCAGGGATCTCTTATGATTACAGACTGGTCGGTCCAACAGGGTGGGAGGCAGAGCACACACTTACACAGAGGCAAGGGAACCTTTGGAAGTGAGGCCCAGTAGAAGGTCCTTGGGTAACTGGGGAAGTGAGGCATTTCCTTGTGACAACTTTGGCAGCTCAGCTCATACACTCCTTTTCCAAAACATAATCACATGGTTGGTGGTGCAACTCCCTTCAATACCATTCTCATGTGCTGAAGTTCTCACTAGAACCCAGCTGCTACAGACCCAAATTGAATCTGTATGGTAAGTAACCTTTAATCTTTATAAACTTAGCTGCATCAGGTATCTATTATAGCAATGAAAAGAGCATGTTGATTGATTGATTGATTGATTGATTGATTTATTTATTTATTTATTTATTTATTTATTTATTTATTTATTTTAGGTTTTTTGAGACAGGTTTTCTCTGTGTAGCCCTGGCTGTCCTGGAACTCACTCTGTGACCAGGCTGGCCTCGAACTCAGAAATCCGCCTGCCTCTGCCTCCCAAGTGCTGGGATTATAGGCGTGCGCCACCACTGCCCGGCTTGATTTTTTTTTTTAATTAGCTTCTAGAGCTCAAGTTACACAATTTGAATGCATAAAAATCTCCTGAGACTGAACAGCTCCAGACTGCCTGGTATGATCAAGGCCTTGGGATCAGTCTCCTAGCACCAAGACAAATATAGGGATTTAAATTCACCTTTAAAAAACAAAAAAAATCAGGGGATGGGGGGCTTTTGAGATAGCATTTGAAATGTAAATGAAGAAAATACCTAATTAAAAAAAAATCCCAGAGAATCTTTTTGAAAAATAGATGAGCAGACTATGGTAAGACAGAATAAAAATTGCTTTAAAAACAACAACAACTGAATTTGTTTTCTCCAAATTTCAAATATATCTACTGCCTTTAAACTGAGGAACATTAATTAGGGGTAACTTCCTAGATAAAAATGTGATTTATAACCAATTCGGAGGATTTTGTCAAGAACATTTTCTCAGACATGTGAAGGGCCTCACCTGCCTAGCACAGCCACACAGTACACTGACAATGGCTGCCCCTTATAGAAGGGCACACCTCTACAGAGTTACTAAAGTGTATGAGCACATGGTGTGTTAAAGTTAAATCAGAAAACCAGGCCTGAAGAGACATGAAGCTGGGGCAAGGGGGCAGCACCCTCACAAGGCTCCCATAAAATGGACACCTAGGGCCGGGCATGGTGGCACACACCTTTAATCCCAGCACTTGGGAGGTAGAGGCAGGAGGATTTCTGAGTTCGAGGCCAGCCTGGTCTACAGAGCGAGTTCCAGGACAGCCAGGGCTACACAGAGAAATCCTGTCACAAAAAACCAAAAAAAAAAAAAAAGAGCACCTAACATACAGGTGACAACCCAACCTAACAGACAGAGAGCTCCCAACCTCCCCACACACACCTCCCCCCCCACACACACCCCCAACCCCAGAAAGCCACTCTGTTGACTCTCAAACTGCTTTCCACTTGTCCAGGCCTTCAGTCACCTGAACCAGTCTGCTCTCAGCCTCTCTGGCCTCCACCACACTCACAGCTGCAGCTCAACCCTGCTCTGCAGCCTGCTCTGCCTCACGGGCAGCCATCTTAGCACTCCAGCCCAGGCGCTTTTCTCTGCTCCCACAATGATGACTTTGGGATTCCCATCTCAGGCATCTGAGAAGACGCTTGAGCTCCAGTAGCTTGAACCCCTTTGCAGCCATTCCAAAAGGAAGACACAGGTGTATTTACTGTGTGTCGCTTGATCCGAGAGCGAATGTCTAAGTAATCAAGAAAACCCTTCCTCTCCTCAGCCAGGGCCATCACAAGATGTAGGCAAATCAAATCAATGTCAATGATTTATTAGTATTCGAAAAATTCCATCTGTGTGCACCCACTAACAGGAAGTTGTACACAGGAAGTCAACACCTGATCCAACACTGGTGATTCATTTCCCCTTTCATCAAAGCTGTGCCGTGAGGCAGTGAGCTGAGAGGCAGGCAGCTAGACAAGACGATTCCAAACTGCAGTCAGAGCAAGCCTGCTGCAAAGAGAAGGCGGGGCAGAGGGCCAGCACAGGCCTCCTGTGGTTCAGGCTACAGATGGATCACAAAAACCCCAAACATCTCAATGAGCCTTACTCGAATTAGAATTTTAACAAACAGGGCAAACAGCCGAACTTAAGAGAAGTTTTAGAAATCCTTATCCAGCGCCAGTTATAAATTATCATCTGGGAGCCGAGAAGGATGAAGGATGAAATGTAGAAGCCTGCTGTGCAGAACTGCAGAAAAAAATATCAAGCAAAGCTTCCCAGGGAGCAGCTGCCAATCAAGGAGAGGGAGAACCCAAGGGCGAGTCCCACAAGCAAAACCAGAGGTGACTCAGGCCCAGGGAGGCCTGCACCTGGAAAAGGACACCATACTTAGTGGACACTGAAACCCACCAGAGTCCTACGGCGCAGCCCCTGGGTTGAGCTTCAGACAGAGAGGGTGAGCAGGAACAGGGTTCCATGCTCAATCTGCAGCGTAGCCTCTGCTGGGGCAGGCAGAGCTCCACACCCCAGCCTCTGCCTTCAGGGAACTAAGTCCACAGACTAGGAAGCTGGGTCACCAGACCAACACAAGTCTGAATCTTCCCAGCAGCTAGCCATGAAACGAAGTTTAACGATGGGCAGTATCAATGAGTTTTGGAGACTACCATGCCCAATTACCCCTGCCATTGAGTCTTCCCAGTAGAAATTCCAGACATAGGGCAAAGACAAAATCTCTTACTACACCATTCTTTTTTTTTTTTTTTAAGATTTATTTATTTATTATATGTAAGTACACTGTAGCTATCTTCAGACACTCCAGAAGAGGGCGTCAGATCTCATTACGGGTGGTTGTGAGCCACCATGTGGTTGCTGGGATTTGAACTCAGGACCTTCAGAAGAATAGTCAGTGCTTTTAACCGCTGAGTCATCTCTCCAGCTCAAAATGTAGACTGCTAGGATAGCTTTTTTGTTTGCTTATTTGTTTTGTTGTTTTGTTTTGTTTTTTGAGACAGGGTTTCTCTGTGTAGCCCTGGCTGTCCTGGAACTCACTATGTAGACCAGGTTGGCCTTGAACTCAGAAATCTGCCTGCCTCTGCCTTCCAAGTGCTGGGATTAAAGGCGTGGGCCATCACGCCCAGCACTTACTACACCATTCTTGACCCACAGAATCTGTACATATACAGAGTTTATATTTGAGCTAATTTGGGCTTGCTATGCAACCATAGATTCTACAAGTAGATATAGACTATTTTAAGGCAATGGAGGATCCTGAAAATTTGGGGGAGTAATTGAAAGTAAGCTGGAGGATTCCAGGAGGTTAATCTGAGTGTGGTCTCTGGAGGTGAGGTGAGCACAGTTACAGGAAACCATTGGTCCCGTGTGATGCAAACTCTGAACACCCCAGTTGTGAGCAGTTTATGGGGTATGCATTCGATTCTGAGGGCAAGGAAAAGTAAGATATTCAAATGACTCCAAGACCTGAACTGACAAAATTGAAAGAACCAGACATACTCAGAAGGGAGTTTCTTGCTAAAAATGAGTGGAGAAAGAAAGTGAATTCTATCTGTGATTGTGGGTGCTGCGGCCCCTTGGTGGGGCATGAGGACAGTGAGGGAGGCTTCCACACAGCCCTAATAGTGCAAGTGTCCATGTCCTATGGCATGCAGCCTTAGAATGGGCCCAGAGTAGGGTAGTGGCTGCTCCCCCCTCCCTTCAGTCCCCCCTCGTCCCCATCCTTATGGAAGTCCCCTGTGTGCTGGCAGCTGGCACCTCCCCATAGAGACAGTGGGGTCATTGGCTACTCCAGAGCTTATGTTGATTCTCCATCAGTCCAAAGGCCATATAAAAATACTTGTCACAGCATAATACTTTAGATCCGTACTCTGGAGTCTGTTTCCTGGGATGGTGACTCTGCCTCCCCCACCACCTCGGGATCATGGTTCCCACATGAGATAATTAATTCTCAGCTTGACAGAACTTTGATTCACCTGGGAGATGAGAATCTTGCCATGCCTGTGGGGCATTATCTTGATACATCAATTGATCTAAGATCCATGCTAACTGCAGATAAGACCCTTCCATCCCTGGGCAGGGGATTCTGGGCTGTATATACAATGGAGAAAGCAGCTGGGCAGTAGCGGCATTGGCATTCACCGCTTCCCACGTCTTGATTTTGAGATGATGTAACCACCTACTTCAAATCCTGCCACCTTGACCTTGCCACGAGGGTTGTACCCCTGACCCTGTAAACCAGAATAAACTCTTCCTCGGTTGAGTTGCTTTAGTCAGAGTATTTTTTTTCCCCCAGACAACAAAAAGAGTGAAACAGAAATTGGCACCAGGAGTGGGTTTTGTGGCTGTAATAACTAATCTGACCTCATGGTGGTGCAGAGGCCCTTGGAATTGTTTTGTGGATGAAATATGGCAGAGTTTGGTGCTTTATGCTACAAAAGCCCCAGCATGCTGTAAGTGAAGAGGTCAGCTCAGGGCCTTTGGAAAATTCCACCAGGCCCCAGAATATGAAGACCCCTCTCCTCCTGGAAGAGGGAGGTCATGGAACACATAGGCACCCCTCCCCTCCAGAAGGGGGAGGCTGATTACATGTCTCAGAAAAACAGAGGGGCAGATATGGGAAGCCCCTACTACCTCATTCCCTAAAGACCAATCAGTTTAAAGGGCGCACTGTTCCGCAAATCACATTGTGCCTAGTTGCTGATGCTCTATTCCACCCCTGGAAACTGTATAAAAACTCGCTGAACAAGCCACCTGGGGTTGTTGCCTCTCCTTCTGGTGCAGAACTGCCCCAGCGTGCAAATCCCTCTTGCTTTTGTATCGATCCCCGGCTCTACATGGTTCACTCAGGGGGTCCCCGGTAGTTAAGGCTCATCTGAGTCGTGCAGAAGCAGAGCTTAATGAGCTGTTCTGGTGAGCATTTAGGAGACAAGACTGCTTAAAGGACAGACAGTGAAGGCCGGTCAGCTCATGTGGTTTCAGAGGGAAGGAAGAACAGTTCTATCAGGAACTGGGCTACGGTGATCTGGCTTCATTCTGTCAGTGTCCTGAGAACTTGAGTCAAAAAGGAATGTATTGAGCTAATCTGTTTGGTAGGGAGAATCTCCACACGGGTCAGGTCAATGCCGAGAAAGTCGGTGCAATTGCTAAAAAGATCAGCACCGCTGAACAGATTTGCCTGTGCTGCACCGGGAGGGAGGGCAGCAGAGATTTCCCAAGGACGATACCTCACCAGGTGCATCAAAGGCTCCAGCTTGTGGAAACACAGAATATGTGAAGAAAGCTTGAACTAAGACTATGGCTGAAGGGGTGGATTTCCTATTCCTCCAAAGAGAGCATTTTCCAGGGGGCAGCATGCAGAAGCCAAAGCTATGGCCCATGGAGCCCAGGCACTATCTCAAGCTGGCAGCAGAACCTGGCAGGTCAGCCATGTGCTATTGGTTTGGGAGGTTTGGAAGATGTCAGACTGAGAGGCACATGACAGGGGTTTTGGTTTGTTTTTGTTTGTTTGTTTTTTGTCTTAGTCAGGGTTTCTATTCCTGCACAAACATCATGACCAAGAAGCAGTTGGAGAGGAAAGGGTTTATTCAGCTTACACTTCCATACTGCTGTTCATCACCAAGGAAGTCAGGATTGGAACTCAAGCAGGTCAAGAAGCAGGAGCTGATGCAGAGGCCATGGAGGGATGCTCATTACTGGCTTGCTCAGCCTGCTCTCTTATAGAACCCAAGACTACCAGCCCAGAGATGGTCCCACCCACAAGGGGCCTTTCCCCCTTGATCACTAATTGAGAAAATGCCTTACAGTTGGATCTCATGGAGGCATTTCCTCAACTGAAGCTCCTTTCTCTGTGATAACTCCACCTGTGTCAAGTTGACACAAAACTAGCCAGTACATTTTTCAAGACAGGGTTTCTCTGTGTAGCCCTGGCTGTCCTGGAATTTACCTGTATACCAGGCTGTCCTCGAACTCACAGAGATCTACTTACCTCTGCCTTCTGAGTGCTGGGATTGAAGGCTGTGTGCCATCATCACCCAGCTTGGATCATGGAGTCTTGCACCACGGCTTTGGAGAGCAACTGAGACATGACAGTGTGTGGCAGGGTCAGAGTTCCAAGCAAGCGAGCAAGCCTTCAGAACTCACTTTATGTTATGAAGGTAAAGCCTACAATGGAAACTTTAGGGTATCAGAGATGCCAGGACTGTGGGAGTCAAGGACAGCTCCAGGCATAGTGTAGACCTAGTTCAAAAGACAGGCTGTGTGTGCTGCAGATGGCAGAGAGGGAGAGGGGGTTACTCAAGCCCTTATGAGTCTATTCTGTTTTATCAGGAGCCTCGGATGCCACACATGGGGCTGCAGGATTTGGCGTTTGCCCTACTGGGTTTCGGTCTGATCATTTGTTGCTATACCCTGAATTTCCTCTTCTGGAATAAGAATGTTTACTCTGTTGGATTAAAGAAACTTAGATTTTTTTTTTTTTTAATGTATAAAAGCTCAGAGTTCAAAGACTGGGGAATTTTAAAGTTGGACAGAATCTATTTTACATTATAACACAGTCATGTGCCTATAGGAGCAAGGGATAGGAGATGATTGTGTGTGTGTGTGTGTGTGTGTGTGTGTGTGTGTGTGTGTTTGTGTGTGAAGTTGACGAGGAGTGGGTCTTGTGATGGTTAATGCTAATTGCTGACTTGACAGAGCCTAGAGTAACCTGAGAAATGGGTCTCTGGGTAAGCTTGAGGCATGGCACTGACTACATTAATTGATGTGGAAAAAAAAAATCAATCCTAACTGTAGGCAGAAGCATTCTCCGGTCAGAGGATTCTGGACTGTATAAAAAGGAGAAGGGTGTGGGAGATGAGGAAGTCAACCTGATGAAGGAAAAGGTGGGATGGAGAGCAAGGTACCCAGGCTCCTGAGACTCTTCGAAGAGTCCTAAGATGGCTTCCGGCTCCTGGAACACCCGTGAGATAGGGAAAGGAGCTGAGGTCAGGGTGGTGGCCGCTCCCCCCATCTTCACATCAGTCTAAACAAGTGATGATGCCCAGTGATAGTGTGGCAAGATATGATTGGCTGAGGATTTAGGGGCTTGGGATTGGCTGCACAAAAAGCGCAGATCTGCACCTTGATGCTGCTGGTCTCTTGAGTCCCATTCCAAAGATTCATCACCTGAATTTGTTACACTGTGACTGTTACCTCTCCTCAAGTTCTATTCTCACAGAAGGGTATGGAGCAGTGGCATGCATTCACTACTTTTGACTTAACTGCACACAATGTAACTAGCTGCTTCAAACTTGGCTTCCTCCTACGATGGACTCTACTCCTGAACTGTCAGAATAAGTCCTTTATCCTTTGAGTTACATTTGTTGGAGTATTTTATCACAGCAAATGGGGGGAAAATCTTAGACATCATCTTAAACATGTAAACATGTTGGGCCCACATAGATCTACATAATCTACGGAGTGCCTAGCAGGAAGTCAGACATGCATGACCAAAAGTTGACTAACGATTTTTGGCTGAAATCTTAGAAACAAATGAGACCATAGTAAGAGAACTCTTGGCCTCCAGGTGCCAACATTCAGTGGAACTGTCAAGTAAGAGGGAGCAGGGCTGCTCCATCAAAGAGTAAACGATTGATACACTGATTCAAAGAACTGGGGAGGAGACCGGAGGAGGCAAGGAAGGAATCCAAGGTCAGAGAAGAACCTCTTTGATCAAGAGCATTCTTCAAAAGTTTTGAAAGAGATTCTCTGAAGAGAGATATTCACTCAAAGTGGTATGGACAAGGGAAAGTGTAGACTCTGACTAGACGAACAATAGAAGTAATTCCAGAAAGGAGGGGTATTCTAGGAGCAGCAAGCCAGAGCACTTGGGAGGCAAGAGGTTGAGCAGGAGGAGCTGGCCTTACACTGACACCTTTCAGGCTACTTACTCTGCTTCTCCATGGTGGGCAGACACAACATGAAACACTGGACAGGGTCTCTGGGCCTCAGAGACAGAATAGCAATCAGTTTACCCACAAGCAGACTCAACAGAGAGGCGGCTCTGTCAAACAGAGCAGCTCTGAGTCCCCAGCAAGAGTGGAAGAAAGGATGTTACAGTTTTACAAAACCTTGTGAGTTCCAGGAAAGAGAACGTTAAAATTCTTCCGGTTCTACGTTTACTTTTTTTTCTTAAACACTGTTTTAAAGGACAGCAAGGACAACAGTGTCTGAACAGCATTTAGAGGCTTTATATAAATGAAGAGATGAGCTTTAAGAAAAATAAAGCTGGCATAAGGAAGGCAGTAGACATCTGGCTGCCTACTGTATACTATTTGGTTTAACACTTACAATACGCTCAGAAAATACTGGCAGTCCCAATTCCGACAGAGCAAATGCAAGCTTTAAGAAAGTATAGCTGTGCTGCCAAGGCTGTGTAGTTAGTCCATGCCAGGACAAGCTTGCTTCCAGAGCCCGTGGGCTGGACAGGTCAATCTCTGTTAAAAGCAACCTCTGAATAGTAACAAGTTCAATAGTAGTCAAGTGTTAACTAATGAGTGTTGTGGTTAGGCGCCAACAATAGCTATATCCTGCAACTGGGGGCTGTATGGAAGGGCATGTCTGGTTTTAGCTAAGATGTGTCTTATAATCATATGGGCACTATATGGGAACAATTGTAATGATGATGGATGTCTTGAGCATTCTAGAGGTCTGAAAAGAGGCAACTTATGGCAAGCGGATCTTTGGACATTTCTGCAGCCAATAACCTAAGTATGGAATGCTACTTAAACCCACTTGTGAGTTAACTATTGGGTAGGTCAATTCATTCAGGGAAGTGGCTGTTACTATCACACCCAGTTAGTGACAGGCAGTGTTAACAGCAAGGCCAAGCAGCCTCCTAACGTCACAGCCAATAGGAAGTAGAAGCAAGATTCAAACTCACACTCTAGAGACACCAATTACCTTTCATCAATAATTCCTGCAGTTCCGAGTAATCTGAAGGGAGCTGGGATCCCCATGACCCTTTTGGGAGTCCACACGGATAAAACTATTTCCTCATTATGCCAAGATGTCAAAATGTTTCCCACTTGCTGATATTTGCAAAGGTTGTACAAATAAACAGCGAATCCAACTACAGGTGCCACGACCTGATTGGAGACATGGGCACTGGGCTGTATGACGTGTCATAAAGTCCTGCTGTCATATGCTGTTGAAGCAGCAACAATTATTAAAGCTTAAATATGTAGACTCTGGAGTCAAATTCACACACAGAAAAAGGCAATGCAACAAAAGCATGGACACAGACCCCTGCTGTACAGGGAAGACGGCTCGGAGAGTGGGGACAATCGGAAGTTGGGAGCCGCTTTCTGTCTGAAAATCCAAATCTACTAACAGAGACTAGCAATGGTGGGCACTTAGAACTGGGTATGTGACAGGCATTTCTTGAAAATGAACAAAGCGAAGTTGTTACTCTGAGGAAACCAAAACACATGCATTTGCCTCCAATGCTGAAATCTGCCATCTCAAGTGGAACTTAGAATTTCAAATACACATGTATACTGTCACGAGCCTATAGCCTCCCCATACCTGGAGGTTTCGAGAGTGGTCACATAGCAGGAAGTGTGTAGTTTCATGACACTAACATAGTATGTCAACACTTGCAAGTTCTGAACTGCTCAGCCATCCATTATTTTTCAGCGGTAACATCCTGCAGTCAGTCATCAATGCTTTTAAAGCAGAAGTACATTAGGAGTTATTCATGGGGCTAGAAGGATGGCTCAGTGGTTTAGAGCACTTACTGCTTTGCAGAGGACGCTGGGTCACTTGTAGTTCAGTTCTAGGGGCTGCAGCGACCTCTGATCTCTAGGCACCTACATTCATGTGGTGCATATAAATGCATGTGTGTGTGTGCACACAAATGCCCTACCTTCCCAACTTCTGTATGTTTCGGGGAAAGTGGGACCCAACAACAATGGGGAAAGACACTAACCAGTTTAAATGAGGAAGAGTTAAAAGAGAAATGTCAGCACGTACCTAATCCCGCCTACATAACACACTGTGGACCAAGGGAGAGGCTGGACTGTTGGTGTTTTGCTCAGATTTAACAGATATTCAATCAGAACAAAATAAATGAAATAAACATAAATGTCTACCCCTTAAAAACATACAGACTCTGTATAGATGGAATGGGATGGAAAAAAAGGAACATTTGCAAACTTGGCGATAAGTAACATGTCCATGTTGCAGTTTAAGGATTTGTTCAGTTACTGAGAAAAGAGTCAAGTATTCGAGCATCACAAGAACTTTAGGACTGTCTGACTCTTAACATCTTTGTCACAAGGGGGCACAACTCTCCTTACAGATTCTGCAGCCAGAGGAAAGCCCTCTCTTTGCCAGAGTCTCTCTGGCCCTGGGCAATCGGCATCTGTCGGTGTGCAGGCTAATGTCTTCACTCAGTATGTATTAGTAAATTCTACCAACAGACAAAAAGTATCAACTCCTTCCAGCCAGGATCACATAAGTAAACCCTATCTTAAAAATCATAAGTAAGGGCTGGTGAGATGGCTCAGTGGGTAAGAGCACTGACTGCTCTTCCAAAGGTCCAGAGTTCAAATCCCAGCAACCACATGGTGGCTCACAACCATCCGTAAGTCAGAAGATCTGACGCCCTCTGCTGGAGTGTCTGAAGACAGCTACAGTGTACTATAATAAATAAATAAATCTTTTTAAAAAAGTCATAAGTAAGAGGCCAGGCGTGGTGGCGCACGCCTTTAATCCCAGCACTCGGGAGGCAGAGGCAGGTGGATTTCTGAGTTCGAGGCCAGCCTGGTCTACAGCGTGAGTTCCAGGACAGCCAGGGCTATACAGAGAAACCCTGTCTCGAAAAACCAAACCAAACCAAACAACAACAACAAAAATCAAAAGTATCAACTCCTTTTAGAAGAAGGAAGAAGGAAAAAGACTGATCTGCCCAAGGCCAGGGAGATCATGTTCTCTTGGGTTTTATGATATTTCTTTATCTCTGTTATCACGTGTATGTCTAATTTGAAGCCAAGACCTTGGTAAAGAGCTTAATTACAGGGCTCTTTTGGGAAAATACAATAGGTATGAGGTCAAAAAAGCTGAAGACTCTTGGTCACTAAACACTCATAACATTGCTTCGGAGCTGTAAGTCTCAGAAACCTGCTTCATCCCCAGGTCTACCTCCATGGTCATCACCAGATTCCAAACATGTCCCCAAATTGACACTCAAAAAGTGAGTGACTAAGGAAGCACTAGAGGTGAACAGTGTGGGAACAGATGAATCTAAGCCACGGGCACACACATCCTTAACTCCACCCTGACCACACTACACTGCTCACACCAAAAAGACTCCTCTGAAAACTAGCTGGCTTGCTCGCACCCAGAAGTTTTACTCAGTGGACCCTCAGGTCACCTATTAAAATACTGTTGTTAGATCAAAATAACCAGATTATAAAGTAGGTTGCCCCCACATCTGGTTGGATCCAGAACAGTCCTCATTAGGACTGGCATGCCAGCTAAGTTCCTTCCAAGAGCAGCAGTGGGCTCCCGATGGCTCCCTCCCGACAGGTACCACATGCCCTTCAGGTTTCTGCTGAGTTGATGGGTACCTCCCTTGCCTGACTGCCACAAAGCAGAGACAATGCCAAGGTGACCGTGCAATTGTCCAGGCAGGAATAAAGGTATCCTACAAGACACTTCTGCCTCCTGTCCCTGGCTATAAGACTGTTGTCACAATAGACCCAAGACATCGGGGTTCCCAGGAGTCCCATGCTAGGAAATGCAAAGACTCGGACTCTGGTTCCAGCCACAGGGTGAGCTGATTTCAGTCTGACAGACTGGTGCTCTAACTGCAGCGATGGGGTGGGTCACGCCTTTCCTAGGACTGATAGTTATTCATTCATGCCTCCTGCCTGCTATTTAAACCTAAATTGCATGTTAGGACAGGGAGATGGCCGGAGGGAGAGTTCTCTCTCTGGATCTCTGTTCTTCCTCCTAATGTGGCCACACTGAATAAACCTCTTTTTCTACTTTTCATAATTATTTGTTTAATTGGCCTATAGAGGTGGTTGGGTGGCTAAAGCTGGCTTAATAAGGCTGCCAGAGCCAAGGCTCTGATCCTGTATGCTCTTCTCTTGGCAGCTTTAACCTAAGGTTTTATGTGTCAGCCCTGGTGTCTGTCCCCTCCGCTGGCAGTATGTACAAGATTGTTCCATACCCATGCAGGGACGATTCAAGGGCAACTGAACTGCGTAAGCAACCTACTGCTGCACTTCACCAAGTGTGGCAGTTTATCTATCGCTACACTCCTATCTTGTTTATAATCTGAGATCCCAGCAGGGGGCACCATGAGAGAGACGCTGATAGAATTAAAACACCCAAATGCTCATGACATTCTCTGTGACATCGTGCTGAGTCAGCCTGGCTTCCCCCCAACTGCAACCAGACTCCACCTTCTGACCCTGATATGCAAAACTGTGTAATCAGAACTAGGTGACAAATCCATGCTGGGAAGAGCAGGCATGACCTCAGCCTTCAAAATTAGAACTACAAGAGCCCTCAGCAGCTCAGAGCGGCTCCTACACAGCTTTTCCCACTTCCTTTAGGACTTTAATTCTCAAGCTAATAAATTTTACCATAAAAATAAGATGATTTTTTTTTTACATTGAACACTGTTTTTTCTTTTAGAGGTTTTTAAAAATTAATTTTAGGAGCTAAGTTTTAGTTGGCTTGGTGGTTAAAAGCACTGGTCGCCTCTTGTAGAGGACCTGGGTTCAGTTCCCAGCACCCACACAGCAGCCCACAGCTAACTCCAGTTCTAGGGGATCCAATGCCGTTTTCTGACTTCTGCCAGCAGCCAACAAAACTCTCAGACATACATGATTTTTTTTTAATTAGTATTTTAGGTTAGTGCGTGAAGTCTTGGGTTATGTTATAGCATTTTCATGTGCAGCATTCATTTTTAATTCCTGTTTTGATAACTGCAAAGATGTGGTGCTTGTGTCCTTCACATTCATTTTTTTAAGATTTATTTACTTATTTTATGTATATGAGTACACTGTAGCTGTACAGATGGTTGTGAGCCATATGCGGTTGCAGGGAATTGAACTCAGGATCTCTGCTCCCTCCGGTCCAAAGATTTATTTATTGTTATGGGTAAGTACACTGTAGCTGTCTTCAGACACCCCAGAAGAGAGCATCATATCTTATTACAGGTGGTTGTGAGCCACCATGTGATTGCTGGTATTTGAACTCAGGACCTTCAGAAGAGCAGTCAGTGC
This sequence comes from Mus musculus, assembly GCF_000001635.26. NCBI lineage: Eukaryota > Metazoa > Chordata > Mammalia > Rodentia > Muridae > Mus > Mus musculus. The sequence continues at coordinate 22,109,171 of NC_000082.6, forward strand.
TTTTACCCACTGAGCCATCTGTCTCACCAGCCCCCTTCACATTCATTCTTAACGGCCATCAAACATCTCTTTCAGTGCCCTTTGGCTATACTTTCCAACAGTGCCAGCTCCTCTTTAAATTCCTTCTGATCTGTCAACATCTTTCTGTAACCAATGCACGCCCTTACCCTGAAGGAAACACTCTAGGTAGTGCGGTTTCCCAAGAGGTCAGGAGTCCAAGGGTAGCTCAAATCCGTGATCAACTCCAAGTGTTGACATAAAAGTCTACAACACCATGCATGAACATGTGCATGCCTTAATAGTGTAATTAAAACAAACAAAAATATGGGAGGAGATACACTAAATTATAACAGCAGTTAAATTGGGAGTTTCTGATGTCCTGATAAGAGGAACTATTCTAAAGAGAGGAATCTGTAGCCTGCCCCACTGCTTCCATTGAAATAAGAGACAGCAAAGAATGAAGGTTTCTCCAGGAATCCTGTTTATGGGGAGGGGAAAGACCTCTCTCTCTCTCTCTCTCTCTCTCTCTCTCTCTCTCTCTCTCTCTCTCTCTCTCTCTCTCTCTCTCTCTTGTGTGTGTGTGTGTGTGTGTGTAGGGGTTGAGTAAAAGGTAGTAACTTCCCACTGTAAGAAGTGAGAGAAGGCAGTGAGGAGGGAGGAAGCTGTGCTCTGCAGGCTGCAGGCTGCCAGTCACTGTTTCTAAGAGATGGGATCAGTTTCCATCTTTTCATCAAACGCAGGGTACTAAACTTTTCATCCAGCAAAAAATAAATAAATAAATAAAAATAAAAAAAAATAAAAATTCTACTTCTTAATAAAGTAACCTAGGTTTACTGAGACGCCTGTGCTCTGCACCCTCAGCGTGCATCTCGATAGACTTACAGGGAGGACTAGTGGAAGGCAATCTTCTCTGACCTTTTCCCATGAACTATGACCCAAAAAGGGTAGGATTCAGTTCCAGGTTAGGATCAGGCAAGATAGATGAGCTTCCAGGGAGGGGGCCTAAGGAACAGAGCCACCACTGTTCTTTCTAAAGTGCACTGCCAGGACAAGAAAGTTGCCCTGCAGGCCTGAGAAGAAAAGCAGACTTCAAAGGTATAAGGTTACAGGGTTCAAGGTTAGGGAGAGCCTTCTGCAAACTATTCTGCATGTGACTCTGTGTGTGTGTGTGTGTGTGTGTGTGTGTGTGTGTGTGTGTGTTGTATGCATGTGTGTACATGCTTGAGTATGTGTGCTCTCACACATGTATGTCTGGAAGCTGAGGTCAGGTCCTCCTCATTCTCTCAAGGACGGTGGGACTTGCCATTTCCAGCCAGTCTAAGCTAGCTAGCTTGCCCTGAGCTGCTGGGCTGGGCTCATGGGCGGCTGTCAGGCCCACCTGCTTTATGTGGGTTCTGGGGTTGCTACTCCAGTTCTCATACTTGCTCAGATTTATCCACAAGCCACGGCCCCAGCCTAAAGGAGAAGTTCTATGAACATCTACTGAGCAAAACTGCCTTCACCTGCCTGACCTTCCCACCCCCAAAGAAAGCTAGCTAGTAAATTAAGAAATCTAGATTTTTAGGGGCTGAAGAAATGGCTCAGCTGTTAAGAGCACTGGCTGCTCTTTCAGAGGTTCTGAGTTCAATTCCCAGCAACCACTTTGTGGCTCACAACCATCTTTAATTGAATCTGATGCTCTCTTCTGTCACGCAGACATACATGCAAATAGAGCACTTATATACATAAATAAATCCTTAATTAAACACGTAGATTGTAAAGCTGTTGTTTATGTAAAAGCTCTCTAAACTGTTAATACTCTGATCCCTCACCTCTCTCTGACCTTGTGTTACAGTACTGTCACAAACCCTAGGATTGAAGACTGGCTAAATAGAGTATTATATCATGTTTTTACAAGGTCTTCGCTATTGTTTCAAACTCTGGACAGAGACTAGTTCAGTTTCTTTAGCAGGTAAGGAGGTCCCCAGTTTTGACAAAAGTTCTTTCTGTCTTTATCAAGGGGATTTTACAGGGGATTAAGGGCACTTGTCAAACAAGCCTGGAGAATGAAGTTCAAACCCTGACCCAAGTGAGGGTGTATAGAAGTGGACGTCCAAAGCTGCCCTCTGCACACAGGTCATGGCCCGGCACACTCAAACACACATGGCACATTAAAAACTGAACAAATAAAAGGTATCCTCTAGCGGGTGGTAGCTCATGACTGCACCAGCACACTCAGGGATAGAAACACAACTGCCCCACATCTGAGGGCACTGTCCACACATGTTCCAGGTCAAGCCTCCAGTGGAAGACCCTGTCTCAACAGAACAAAACCTGTTCTCCACACTACCGCACGGCCCACTTCTTCTCAAGTCTTTTCACGTAGAAGAAAACTTTTGACTACTTCTTTGGGAATTCTGTACCATGCGTTTCTCCCTCAACCCTCCTCACAGCCATCCCTTCCCAATTCATCCAACGCTGTGTCCTTCTCTCTCCAGGTTCTTCATGCAAAGACAAGCTCAGAAATCTCACAACCCCTGGGGTCAGCCACCAAAGCAATTTAAGAATAGGTGTTATAACCTAAGAACTTCTCTTTCCCCAGCCTGAGCTCATTGAGAAATTTATCATTGCTTTATATGGGCCTGTGCACACCTGTCCTGTGGTGCAGGCCCGATGGTTAGGTCTGAGGATACCCAGGGAACTGGGAGTCTATGCTTTCCTTCCAGCACACAGGCTATAGGGCTCAAACTCAGGTCTCCAGGCACCTTCACCCACTGAGCTATCTTGCCAAACCAAGATCAGCAATTTACTCTAAACATTTATATATCAAGTCCAGGTTGGTCTATTGTCTATTGGTCTATTTATGAGTTGTCTGAACTTAAGATAGATCATAGAGGAAAAAAAAAAACACTAAGAAGCTGAGGTCCTTGGTTGAATAGGGAGTTAAATGCATAATCCCCACTATTTAGACACTCGCAATGATAATGAACTCCAGAGTTCAAACAAGCTATTAGCATGGAGACAGATGTAAGGAGTGAATGAAGACTGGCCAGAGGTCCTCCCTCTGACAGGCTAGCCTCCGACTTTATGGTGACTCCTGGCTGGCTACCTCCTCCCAGGCCCCGCAGCCTTACGGCAAGCCTATTTCTTGTGGGCATCTCTTCTGTCTCAGGGAAAATCTTCAAGTCCTTTTCCTACCCAGCCAGAGATCAGATGCAGAGTAAGTCTGTATGTGGGCTTCCACTAAAAGGCAAATGCTCTACTGCAATGAAAAGCCATGGTATGTCCAAAGGTTCCTGATAGCAAGCCAAGAAAATAAACTAGTTTAGTTCAGAGGGAAGCAACCTGTTCCTGAGATAAACCAGGACAAGTATACAGACCTACAGAAAGCTGAAAGTATACCCAAAGCAGCATGCCTGGGCTCTCGGTCACTAGCTGACTCAATATAGAAAACTCAAGAGTTCCTGCCTCCACTGAGCATGTGAAAGGACACAACTACTGGATGACAAGGCTAAAGTGACAATGACTTAATACACTTGATTTTATCAAAGAATTTACACTGCTGAATTAAAGAGACCACCTCCAGTAGATAGGCATGACCCCCAAGTAGAGAGATGAGGCCATCCACCCATCTTCAAAATTTCTGACCCAGAACTGTTCCTGTCTAAAGGAAATGCAGGAACAAAAATGGAGCAGAGACTGAAGTGAATTCACCTTGAATTCACCTAGTCACCGGCCCACCGTGGAATTCATCCCATGTGCAGGCACCAAACCCCAACACTATTACTGATGCCATGTTGTGCTTGCAGACAGGAGCCTGGCATGACTGTCCTCTGAGAGACTCTACCAGCAGCTGACTGAGACAGAGACAGAAACTTACAATCAATCAAGCATTGGTCTGAGGTCGGGGACCCCTACGGAAGAGTTGGGGGAAGGATTGAAGGAGCTGAAGGGGTTGGCAACCCCTTAAGAAAAACAACAGTGTCAATCAACCCTGGACCCCTCTGAACTCCCCCAGATGAAGCCACCAACCAAAGAGCATACAAGGGCTGCTTCGTGGCCCCTAGCACATATGTAGCAGAAGACTGCCTTGTTGGCCTCAGTGAGAGAGATGTGGATAATCCTGTAGAAACTTGATGCCCCAGGGAAAGGGGATGCTGGCAGGCGTGAGGTAGGGGTTGGGGGTGGATAGGGGAACACCCTCTCAGAAGCAAAGAGGAGGAGGGAGGGGGTAAAGAACTTGGGGATGGGGGACCAGGAAGTGGGGGGCAACATTTGGAATGCAAATAAATAAAAAAAAATTTTTTTTTTAAAAAGCACCTCTAGGGTCGGTGAGAAAAAAGTAAAATTGTTGCCACCAAGCCTAATCAATGGGTTGGACTCCATCCTGATCCTAGACCCACACAGTGTAAGGAGAGTCCTGACACCCACAATTGTCCTGATCTTCACATGTGCACACATAAAGATATAAAATAAATGAAACTTTAAACATTTTACAAAGCACTTCTATTCATTGTTCTGCATATGCCACAATAGTCGTTGTTAAACTCCTTGTTCATACTCCAAAACAGCGGAAGTTACTTCCTGCCATTTTTTGTTTGTTTGTTTGTTTTGTTTTTCGAGACAGGGTTTCTCTGTGAAGCCCTGGCTGTCCTGGAACTCACTCTGTAGACCAGGCTGGCCTCCAACTCAGAAATCTACCTGCCTCTATTTCCTGTCATTTTTAATGGAAAACTTAACTTTGTTAGTAAAATCTAATTAAAAAGCAAAATGCATTGTCTCCCTGTGGAGGCTTGAGTATGCTTGGCCCATAGGAAATGGCTCTATTGGGAGGTGTGGCCTTGTTGGAGGAAGTGTGTCACTTTGTAAGCAGACTTCAAGGGCTCCTAGTGCTCAAGGTTCGCCTATCGAGAAAGAGACAAACTCTCTTCCTGGCTACGTCAGATCAAGATGTAGCAGCCTCAGCTCCTTCTCTAGCACCATGTCTGCCTAGACACTGCCATGTTTCCTACTATGATGATAATGGACTGAACTTATAAGCCAGCCAGTTAAATGTTGTCCCTTATAAGAGTTGTCTTGGGGCTGGTGAGATGGCTCAGTGGGTAAGAGCACCCGACTGCTCTTCTGAAGGTCTGGAGTTCAAATCCCAGCAACCACATGGTGGCTCACAACCATCTGTAACAAGATCTGACGCCCTCTTCTGGATTGTCTGAAGTCAGCTACAGTGTACTTACATATAATAAATAAATAAATTAAAAAAAAAAAAAGAGTTGTCTTGGTCGTGGTGTCTCTTCACAGCAATAAAACTCTAACTAAGATACCACATATTTCCTATAGACTGAATCTAGTAAGAACATATTGTAAAGCCTTCCTTTTCAGTAAAGAAGGGACAGGGATATAAGATCTCTCATTCACCTGAGAAAGTGTAGGGCTGAGGCTCGTGAGAGGGAATGCACTTAAGCATTATGCTGTGTGACCTATTAGTCACTATCACCAAAATACCCAAGGCCACGAGAAAAGGGACACTTTCCGCTTCACCGTGCTGCTCAGAGGTTTCTCACCAAACTGAACACTGTCAGTGGAGGGACTACCTTTCCAACATTTGAGCTCCTGGGCTAACATGGCATCCCTAGTGCCAGCTGTGACTGGTGGAGACAGCCAGCTTCCTCAGGAACTCTCTCCCTCTCTCCAAGTCTAACCCCTATTTCTATCTTCTACTGTCTCTAGGTATCAGGCCTTGTGTTAGGAAAATCAATGACACTGGGTAAGATATAGAAAAGACAGTACAAAACTATCTCTGGAGAAAAGTCAATTCACATATCCCTTGTTTAAAAAAAATTAATTATCATCTCCCAAAATAAACTGTTCTGGGGAGCTCACTGAGCCATGGTGTCAAGAAAACTCAGGCAGCTGTCTAGTCCAAATCTAGCAGGGCACAGCCATTGTCTCCAGCACCTCAATTTAAAATCCTGTCTTCTAAAGACCAATACCCCCATTACATGTAATCAAACAGCAGCAGAATCTTTTTCCCACCATCCCCAGCTCAGGACCAGGGAGCCATCTTGATTATCCTCCTAACTTTTGTCAAACTTCTAAGTGCCTACTCACACTAACTCAACTCCTGGCCTCTCTTCACGACCTTTATCTGCCTCCTTTGAGCTTTTTCAATTTTCTGGTACAGACCTTCTTACTCAGCCCCTTCTTGGTCATACCTTGTCTCCCCCACCTGCTATCCATTTCACCCATGGGCACCTGCTCCACACCTCTCTGCTGACCAGAGGCAGAAGCATCTGTGGAATGAATTCTACCTGCCTTGTCCAGCACACAGAATTCTCTATGGTTCCAGCCAGTGATCCAAATACATTCCAAAACCACCTGGCCACCAAGCACCATCGTTCCCACAGAGAATGTGACCAGTTTATGTTTGGCGCTGTAAGTCCTCCATGCCACCCTGATCCATGGAAATAAAAGGCACACTTCTGAGTGGCAAAATAGGGCACTGAGGCCTTCTTTATGTGGCTGGACAACCAAACTCCACTCAACATCTTCCACATGCTACAGAGACTCACACTAACTCATATAACCTTACTCAAAGTCTTTCGAGTACCCAGAGTGTCCATCAACTCAAACACTTTTCAAACACCAAAAAAATAACACAACACTCAAGGAAAGTCATGGGCTTCGGACTAAGACCTCAGGAGTGACCACTGGTTGGTTATGTGGAAAGACAGTCTGACTTTGCCCCACTTTGGTTTCCTTCTCTGTAAAACAAGGACAGGCCGGCCTAGTAGGGTTTGCTTTGAGAATTAAGCAAGGTGATTCATACTGGTCACATTCTACCACTGAGGGAGCTCAGGCAGGTACTCCAGGGGGAAGCTAGCTACAGGAACTGAAGCAGAAGCCATTGAGGGGTGCCACTTACTGGTGTACTCTGCCTGCTTTCTAATAGAACCCAGGCCCACCTGCTAAGGAGGGGTTCCACCCCATCCCCCAAGATGTTCATGAAATGACCTATAGAGTTGCCTACAGGCTAATCTGATGAGGCATTCTTTCCTTAATTAAAGACTTCCTCTTTCTCAGTCTTGAATTTGCAGGCATTGATTCCACTACAAAAGCAGCTGCCTTGCCCTTTACCGTCAGCGGGGGCAGGAATCATGGCGTTACACATGGTTTCTAGTGCCAGCTTCTGTGATACCCCACCACCACCACCAAAGCAGCAGCCGAAACAGGAAGCCGTTAAAGAGAAGTCATAAAAGTTGTGATAGGGATGCTGAAATGTAGCTGCCCACAGCTGATGGCTCCTGGCGGGATGCAGGTAGGGAAGGACTGTTTTCTTTGGGGTTAGGATTGGGAGTTTGACCATGCTCCAGTGAATATTGATCAACACAAACTAGGCTTAGGGTTCCTTTCTTTTTTGGAGGGAGGGCGGTGTCGTAAAGGTTGGGGTAGGACCTGGGAGGACTGGGAAGTGAGTATGATCAGGGTGCGTTTTGTGAAATTCCCAAATAATCAATAAAAGCATTATGTTGGGAAGGGGCTCTCTTCCAGTCAAGGATAAAAACCAACCAGTGCACACCAAGAACAGAGAGATAAGAAAGTGTAATAGGCAAAAGCACCCTTAAGAGGTCAGGCCACCCTGCCCTCTGGCTTCTGCAGAGAAGTTTCCCTCCTGTGATCCCATGCAGTAGTCTCCAGAGCCACAAGCCAGGGCTGGAAAAGATGTGGATGGCTTACTAGAATGTCACACTTACACATGTAACTAAGAGTCCACACCCGGGCTGCCAGTCTTTCAGAAGCCACCAGTCGGCAATGAGGTCAGGGCTGCAAATAGCAGTGTTTCTCATGGGCAAGAACTCTAGCTGTGATGTTAGAGTCTTTCTGTACCGATAACATAATCATAAATCGGACTAAACACTTTCTGTATATTTTCTAACTTACATAAAATGGAGAAATTGTATAATGACCTCAGCTTTAACAATGAATCACCCTATGGCAATCTCACATCATATGTCTCCTAACTCACACAGGCCACTTGACTGAATGGTTCTCACGTGTGAACTCTGCAGATGGCAATGTCAAAAAGTAGAACATTCCCATGGGTAAACCAGATTTTCTATATATTTTACTTAGACATATGTCAGTCTTATTAAAGATATTACTATGTCTTATTAAAAGATAATTTTTTAAAGATTTATTTATTATTCTGAACCAAAATAACCCGCTCCTCCCTTAGGCTGCCTCTGCCTAATACTCTGTCACAATGACAAGTCACTACCACAGGGAGATTAGAGGGATCTCAGAAACAGCAAGGCCAGGCCTATCTCAGCCACATGAGAGAGGCTGAGGTAGAAGGATCCTTCAGGCTTAGACGTTCACGCACAGCCAGGATGGCACTGAAGCGACTTAACCCTAAGAAACAAAAACAGCAAAAACCTACAGAAACAGCAGCGAATTTATAATCAACAGTTGACAGTAACTGAAGGTCTTTAAATGGTACTTTTTATTATTATAAAAATAGTATCGCCGGGCGTGGTGGCGCACGCCTTTAGTTCTAGCACTCAGGAGGCAGAGGCAGGCGGATTTCTGAGTTCAAGGCCAGCCTGGTCTACAAAGTGAGTTCCAGGACAGCAGGGCTACACAGAGAAACCCTGTCTCGAAAAAAATAGTATCTTTCTGGGGCTAGGAATGGAGTGAATCAGAAGAACACCTGTCTACCATACACCGAAGCCCTTGGTGTGGTCCCAGCACCATATAAACAGCGGATGCTGATCATCTCAGCTCTCAGGAGGTACAGGCAAGGAAGACTGAAATACAAGGGCATCAATGCATGGTTTTGAGGTCAAATCTGAGCTTCTTGAGGCTCTGTCTCAAACAAACAAACAAACAAACAAACAAACAAAACCCCCCACAAACACCTTTTGGGAGGATGCATTAGACCCGCCCACCTTACAGAGAGTAAGTAGCAGGGTTTACTTAAAGCCTAACAATTAAAATACAGATCATAAGCAAGACAGGCTTTGCCAGACAACACAACTGTGTCACACCAAACATCCATGCATCTTCGCCTTTCCAGAAGGGTCACATGAAATTATCTAGTGAAACAAGTAATTGCCTAAGTTCTTCCCACCATGCACTCCGCTCCTAAATAAGACTACAGAGTAAGCAATCAGGAGGGGGTGGGTCTGGAGTTATCCCAAAGGAGGCGGCGCTCAAGCAGTAACAAGGGCCAGAGGCTAAGCTGTATTCACTGAGCAGCTCTGAGTGGCTTGTGGACACCCTGCTTGCTTCCCTTGAGACCTGCCCACTACATGAACCTAGGCTATCAGTCTTAAAGAAAAAAAAAAAAAAAATCCTATTGATCAAGCAATTGAAACAGACTGAAAAATGTAACATAGACAAGTTATTAGCAGGAAAAGCCTCAATCATTTAAATATCATCCTTGGTGTTTTGGCAGGCTTCTGTCTTCTCTCAATGTAGGGAGCTAAGAGAGGCCTCTAAGCGGTAAGGACTCTAAGCAGGGCCTCAGCTCCAGTGCCTGACTTACTGCACACCCCAGGGACAAAGTAGACTTTCAGAAAATGGAACAACCATGTGAGGTCTCCATTCACATCTGTAGCAACTTCTGCTGCTGGGTTCATAGCTAGGACCTGGTTATTTCATTCAGGTATATAAATACCTGTAACTCTTGAACAATTCAGATCTCAAGTATGTGGAGGGTGTGATCTCGGAGCACCCATAGTTCGCCAGGAGGTGGCTCTGTCTTGGGAGGTCTACAACACAGGCCCGGAAGTGGTTTTCTGCAGACCACGTTCACCATGATTCCCAGAAGGAAGATCCCTAAAAATAGGTAGTGACCGCCTCTCCTGTGTGTCATTATGTTACGATAAAGCAGCTGACATGACAAGCCATTAGTCACAAGCCTTACTGACTCAGGTTCCAGCCTACACGAGGGGTGACCTGGGTTACAACTCACTGAGGGTTCTACTTGACAGGTCTCACAGTGCTACCCGGAGACGGTGTGGCTGTACTGGCAGGAACTATCTATGTATGTCTCCCCTCCCACCATGAGGTGTCTACTCTTTGGCTTCCGGATCACTTGAGTCCAATGATTTATTTCTTCCCCCTCCTTCCCCTTGCTAATTTTAAACTCAAGTCCAAATTAATATTTTTTTGAGAGATAGCGTCATGCTGAGCCCCTCCTACGACTTCTCATGACCGAGGAATCAACTGCAGCACAAAACATCTTGTGGCGGCCTCAGAATAGAAAGCACACTTAGAGAGTTTTAGTTTCTTTTTTTGGCCCAAAGCTGCCAAAGCAGTGATTTGCTCTAACTTCTGCTCTAAACACACACGCTTCCCCCATTTAGCTATCTATTTAGTGATACAAGGGATACACACAAAATAAAATTGAGACACATATTCTTTGGACCGGTAAGCTCAAGTTTACGTGGCAGCAGTGGGAGAGGGGCTTGCTGTGGACACCAGTGAGAAGCAGCGAGCGCAGGTCAGCAGAGGAGCAGGCGAGGCATGGTGAGGCGAGGCGCGGCGAGGCGTGAGCACGTGAGCATGGCGAGGCGCACAGGCCCCCTCCCTGCTCGGGCTCTGACCACTCGCTTCCTTCCTGTTCTCTCTGCCCTCTTGTCAGTGTCCTAGATGCTGATGTATGATATGATGCACCATGCCCTCCTCACTGTGGGTGCCTGAAGGATAGGGACCCATGGAGAAGATGCTTCCAAAAGCAAGGAAGCATGGAGCAGGGCTGGGAGACTGGGGAAGCTGAGCCACGCTTCCCACAGTCGGGGCTTCAACAACAAGTTCACGGCCAGATCCTGATTTCACCCTTAACTTAAACTTGTTGACTATAGAAGTCCTGTGGAACCCGAGAACAGAAAACATGCTGGTTCTAGATTTCTAGACAGATGAGACTACAATGGTAACAGATCTCTTGGGTGAAATTCCTGTCCATCAGGAAGTGACGCTGTGAGCCTAAATGCAGACTATTCCTAAAGGCAGGCTCTTTGTAAGGAGCAACCGTAATGGGTACAGATACATGAGCTTCAGTTCTGTAAAAACATCACCTGCTTGCTCCACTTCTTCCCCCAAACCAAAGGCAGAGACACATGGAGAAAATGTGCATTTTGGGGGCTGGAGAGATGACTCAGCGGTTAAGAGCACCAACTTCTCTTCCAGAAGTCCTGAGTTCAATTCCCAGCAATCACATGGTGGCTCACAGCCATCTGTAATGGGATCTGATGCCTTCTTCTGGTGTGTCTGAAAAGAGTAAGAGTGTACTCATTTACATAAAATAAATAAATCTTAAAAGGAAGGAAGGAAGGAAGGAAGGAAGGAAGGAAGGAAGGAAGGAAGAAAGATGCAGGAAGGAAGGAAGAAAGATGCAGGCAAGGAAAGGAAAGGAAAGGAAAGGAAAGGAAAGGAAAGGAAAGGAAAGGAAAGGAAAGGAAAGGAAAGGAAAGGAAGATGCAGTTTCTTATAGTTGGGTAACGAACTTACTGTCCACAGCTGTTGACCACTGCAATGGGGCCCACATTTTCAGCTACTATCAAATAGGAGCTCTTATCAAGTGCAATTTAAATAGCAATAAACATCAAAATAATTCGTCTGTGTGGCTAATCAGATCTGCTCTGCCACTGTTCTCCTTTTATCTACTGATGGCTCCTCTTCTCCCATCAGACAGTCCTCTCTTTCACACTCTCTCTCTCTCTCTCTCTCTCTCTCACACACACACACACACTCTTATTCCTCTCCCCTTTCTTGTCCCTGGCTCTCCCCTCCAGTTAGACCCTTCTCTCTCCTTACACAGTCCCCCTTCCATGACCTTCCTATATTTTAGAGTCTAGCGTAGACATAGGAGAGAAAACCCCTGGTCTTTGTCTTTCTGAGCCCAGCTTGTCTCACTTGACATGATCTCCTGCTCCTTCATTCCCCTGGTATGGCATTTCACTCCTCTTTACGGCTGAGGAGTATTTTGTGCATATGTGCTATGTGTATCCACTGAGCATATTTGCCAAAGCTTTTAATCCACTCACCTGCTGAAGGGCTTCCCTGCGGCCCCATACCTTGGCCACTGTGAAGGATGCATGCGCTGCGCTGCTATCTTGGCCACTGTGAAGGACGCATGCGCTGCGCTGCTATCTCTTTGGCACACTGACTTAGATTCACCCCAGCCTAAGTGGTTCGCTGAGTCATTCCATTCTATTTTCAGCATTTCTTGAGGAACCTCCACACTGATTTCCATGGTGGCTACACTCAGTTCCAAACAGCAGTGTCTTGAGAGGCCTCCCTTCCCCACAGGTAGTATAATAACATCCTAAATTATTTACTACTAAATTAAAATCAAATCAAACAACTGCACATTTCTCCCACTGGCATTTCTTATGTTTTGAGTTTATGTTTTAGAGAAGAGAATCTTACTATATAACACCACAGCCTGAAATTCGGAGATCACAGGCATATGCTACTATGGTCAGTCCTTGCAATAAAAGTACTTTAAGTATACCAGTGCAGAAAATGTGTCAGCAAACAGGGCTGGGAGGCCAAACTCAACCAGCCAGCCACCTGTCTTTGTCTTAGGGTTTTGTTTTAATATTAAACAAACTAAGAATACCTTTTGGTTTTTTTTAAATTACATTGGTTGATGCATTTATTGGTTGTATATAAATGTATGGAAGTCAGGCAGCAAACCCCAAGAATGATTTTAACTTTTTTTTTAAAAAAAGTTTGAAAGAGCTGGCATCATCAGGGCTACTTCAGTAAAGGCACTGCCACCAAGTCTTATGACCAGAGCCCAATTCCCAGGATCCACGTGGTGGAAGGAGAAGCAACTTTGACAACCTGTCCTCAGCCCTCCACTTGTATACACCCCACACACAGACCACACACACCAAATAAATGAATGTAATATAAACATGTAAATAACTCTTTTCATTGTGTCATGATTCATAGATGGCTTGGTAGGTTCTGATTATTGCTTTTATTTTCCAAGTCTGAAAGAAGAGTCAATGTCAACCACAGTATCTTCTTAGACATCAGACAGAGAAGTTTGACGTTGGATTTGATCAAGGTCGCAGCCCTGATGAACACCAAGACCAGGAATATACCATTTCCTACCTATGCTCTGAGGTTTTCCCATCACACAACTGTCCTCCTGGAGTCTTCCAAGTATGGCTGCCCAAAGTATCTTAAACATTCTCTACAGATTTGATAGCTCACCATAGTATCAAACTCATCCTTCCTAAAATAGATGGAGAGTAGACAGCACCACAGGCTCAGTGGTACCCTGCCCGATGACGAGATCGACCATCCTTGGCAAACCACTTCCAACCAGTTCCCAGAAGCTCTGCCTGGGGTTGTGTCTTCAGACCTGCCTATCTGTTCCTTCAGGCTTTTCTATGGAGTCTCACTACTGCAGATCCTTTACTGTATAAACATGATCACAAGCTCCAGAAGAAACTTGACGATGCTTTATTACATGCATTTATTTATATGGAGCTGGGAACACGAGTCTGCAGGTCAGAGGGCAGCTGGTTGGAGCTGGTTCCTACTCCACCATGTTATGGTCAGGCTTGGCAGCAAGTGCCTTTCTTTACTTGCTGAGCCATTTCACCAGCCCTAATAGACTACTTTCTAAAAACTCCCAATACATCTTACCACCATCACCTTCCAAACCACAGTCCTGTTTCCACCAGCTAGCACCACCATGTCGTCGTTAAAAAGGACCCTGTGATTAAGCAAACTGTTGTAGATGCCAAGCTAAACAGATCTCCTTCTTGCCACGCTTCTTGGGGCCTTACCAGACACACGTGCCTCACACATTTCCAACAGAGGAATAAAGAACACCCATTTGAAACATTACCTGGTTGAGCCATTTCCTAATATACGTCACCGACTAGGAATGTACTTCTGAAGTAGAAATAAAAGGATCCACTACTTAGAAAACTGTTTGTAATTATAAAATACCATGAAGATGAAGACGTTGAAATGGGGAGTGTAGTCCTGGAATATATGTTAGGGCAAAAATGTTTTCCTATACTCTTTTGGGAAACTGATTTGGTAGTAACTATCAAGTCCCTTTATGATTACACTCTTCCACACAATAATCCCACATCCAGGAATTTACACATTAAAGATGTAAAATGTGGACAAAATCAGATTCCCTACCCCTTAAAGGACACCAGTGCCTTCATGGGAAAAAGGGAAAGTATTATTTCTTGAGAGAAACACATCTCTCTACTCATCTGCAAAGTACAGGAAACAAAAGGGTGTTTACAAGCTTGGGGGCATCAAAACAGTATAAACTGTACTTAACCCCCTGTTCCCAAGAGAATGCTGCTGTTACAGATCCCCACAGGCCCACAAGAAGCCAGTAAGAAGACTCCCCAGGGAGAGATGTCCTGAGGCACAAAAGGGGGTGTGGGGAGGGCCTTCACTCCTCGAGCCCTGATGTGAAGGCTTCCTCAGGACTCATGAACTTAGAACAAAACATGATAATGAGGATAAATGACTGCATGTTAAACCCTTTTAGAAAGCTAACAATTTAGCTATTTCAAGAGATCATTTGATATTAAATACTTTTTGTTTACATTATATTTTAAGGGATGCATATAGCAATCCCTTAGGAAGGGAATACAGAAGAGAAGGAAGCTTCCAGCAAAGCGACAGGTTCAGATCATGTGACTAAGGCCGCGCTGCCCTCTAGTGGTGGAGGGCCACACTCTGAGGCTTCTCGCAGATCAATAAGCCCTTTTTATTTAAAGCTTTAAACTCACAAAGTTATGAAGGGGCAACAAAGGTTCTCAAAGCATGAACTCTTAAATGCTGGAGCCAACTGACCAAAGGAGGACATTCAGTTTTAAAGCCACTGCTTCGTTATTTATTCTCCAGTTCTCTGTATGCATAGACAAAGCCAGGTCTCAAGAGATACGAAATAAGCCGGGCATGGAGGCCACAAGTTTTTAAAGTCAGCACTGGGGGTGTGTGTGTGTGTGGGGGGTCATGCTTACATACAGCCTAGTAGACATTGACCAAACTGTGAATGAATGAATGAACGAATGAACTATTTTTTCAGACTTTCCTTCAATGGTGGCTACTACATTCTTCCCTCTGTAAGGTCAGCCCTAGTGATTTGTGCCAGGTCCATGAACATGGCTTCTGATGGTCTCCTTCCTAGCCTCATTCATCCACAATGCTGTCTCAGCAGAAGGGAGATTGTGGGTGTACAGCTCACTCAGAAATGAAGCTGCTACTCCTGCCTACCAGGCACCACTACACAGTTAAGAGGAAGCCTGGCTAGGGGAAACCCTACTTCTTGGGGCTTCTCTGGGGATTCACCCTGACCTGGGAAAACAGGCTTTGTCATGATAGGCAAAATCAAAGGACACAGGCTCACCATACTGTGTAAGGAAAGCAACAGGGTCCACCCGCACAGCATTTTAAGTGTTACAGTGTTTCCTTTGCATCTTGAGTTACAAGCCTGCAGGCTCTCACTCCAAGGAAACTTGACAGGAAGATAAATGCCTGACTGTGGAGCCAGGGTGTGGAGGCAGAGGTGATCGGAGCTGGCTGACCAGTGAGTGGCCGACTCAGGTCAGCACTACTTATCTTCCTCAGGACCCGTGAGTCACACCGGAGGGGCTACCCATCCAGCAAACGCACACGAGGAGAAGTTTCTACAGCTGTGTTGTTCTTACTATAACAGGTGACAAGGGCTTTTTAAAACCTGACAGACTGCACAGAACAGAAAAAAGCAAAGAAGCCTGAAAGGATTTTAAGTAGCCATCAACTGAGGCACCATCAGTCCTAGGCTTGAGAGGTCACGGTAGGGAGCTCACCACGAGTTGGAGGCCAGCTTGGACTACACAGTAAGACTTGACACAATCCCCTCCAAGAAAAGAAGTTAAAAATTTACAAGAGACACACCAGACTGCAAAGCTTGGAAAAAGCATAAGGTAACCAACCAGTCTATGCTTCAAGTATGCTGTTAGACTCTTTATGAAGCAGGGAGCTAGGGGCAGGGGCTTGCAGGCAATCCTGGCAACCTTGGTCCCAGCCTCAGAACCCAAATAAAAAGAGAGAGACAACCCCAGCACTTGGGAGGTAGAAGCAGGACGATCTCTGTGAGTTAGAGGCCAGCCTGGTCTACACAGTGAGTTCCAAAACAGCTAAGGCTTCACAGAGAATCCCCGTCTCAAAAGAAAGAAAGGGGAAGGAAAGGAAGAAAAAAGAAAGAAAAGAGAGAGAACCAACTGCACAGATGAAAGGTGTGTGGTTTTACCCATCTGCTTACTGACTCATTGAAAAGTAATGTTTCATGTATCCTCATGATAGTATTTTAAAGCAGCTATTCAGTTTCGTATTCCAACTGTATTTGTGTACAGAAAATATAGCCAGGGCAAAGCTACAGAAAGCAAGTTAGAACTGGCAAAATGGCTCGGCAGGTAAATGTTTTTGTCTCTGAGCCTGATGACCCGAACTGATCTCTGAGATCCTCATGGTAGAAGATGCAAATCAAGTTGCCCAAGTTGTTCTCCGACCTCCACACATGTGTGTGCACACATGGACACACACACAAGTAAATGACTGTAAAGAGCAAAGTATACAAAATGCCTCTGGTGAGGTGGGACTAAAGAGAAGGCTCAGCAGTTAAGAGCACTGACTGCTGTTCCAGAGGTCCCAGGTTCAATCCCCAGCACACACATGGCAGCCCACAACTGTAACTCCAAGATCTGACACCCTCACACAGACATACATCCAGGCAAAACACCAACACACATAAGGTGAAAATAAGTAGTTTTTAAAAATTGACAAACCATGAGCATTTTAAAATTAACTATGCTGTGGATCTCTATAGTGAATTTTTTTTTAATAAAATGTTTAGACTTATTGAATGTGTTTGAGTTTTCGGCTGCATGTAAGTATGTATACCACATTAGGCCTGGTGCTCTTGGAGATCAGAAAAGGAGTTAACCCCCTAGAGCAGGAATTACAAATAGCTGTGAACCATCAGGTGGTGCTGGGAGCACTAACCTAGGTCCTCTGCAAGAGCAACAGGTACTCTTAACCACTGAGCCGCCTCTCTAGCTCCAAACACTTAAAATGCTCTGAATGTCTGTTGCGTACACTTGGAGGCCAGGGACCAACTTGCAGTGTCCTCCCCGGGAACAACGCCCACCTCCTCTGGGGCAGGATCTCACACTGGCCCGAACTTACCAATTAGGCTAGCCCGACCAGTCAGCAGCCCCCAGGGAGCCTGTGCCTCGCCTCCCCAGTGCTGAGATTACAAGTGCATGCTACTGTGCCAAGCAATTTTATACAGATTCTGGAGGTTAAATTCAGATCTCTGTGCTTTACTGACTGAGCCATGTTCCCAAAAGCCCTTATCTACATTTATAGGCAGTCTTAGGTAATCCTCAAGTTAGAAATTCTCAGGAAAAAATATTTGAATACGCATTTGAGATCTCAAACATAAAAATTTGTTTTAAGCCTTTGAGTATTTTCTACACACATACACACACACACATACACACAAAACCTTGCCATTTATTAACAGCCCAAGAGATCAAATGGAGGGTTGGTATACAACCACTCTATCCTCGTCATAATGGCCAAAAAAAACCAGGCCAATGTTGATGATCCAAGTCCAAGCCCTGGAACCCACATGACGGAAGGAGATAACACATTCCCCCCAAGTTGTCCTCTGACTTCTAAAGGAGCTGTGGTACACATAAGAACACAAACATACATGCACATGCACACACCACATAAAGAGAGAGTAAATAAATACAATAAATAGTTAAATTCCAGCTATTCTAAGTTTCTTTGTATAACTTATGAATTTGTTATGGAAAACATAAGCAAACACAGGAGTGAATAGATACTATGTACCCATCTCTCTGCAAATTAAAAATGTGATCGGCAGCGTAAGCAGTCTCTGGGGAGTTGGGGGAAGAGAATCTAATTATCCGTCTTTAAAATGCAGAGAAGATCCTCTCCTGGGGGAAAACACCAGCAAACATGCAAGCTCTTCATGTAAAATACTCCCTAGCATACCTTAAAGTTTGCTGCTTAAGAGGCTAAAAGATTACAATAGACCTCAGATAGTAACAGTGCAACCCGCTAGCTCCCTGCAGGGAATTCATGGGAACTGCACCTGCAAAGGAACAGCCACAGGCACGGATGTACACCCCTATGTGTAACAGCAAGCGCTAAGTCTTGTGAGAAAGCTGTTTGGTCACTGAAGAGCAAAGTATGCTAAGCATCTCACAAGTTTCTAAGATTGTTTTCATACTGTTCTCATAGGCTCATAGGGTCATAGGCTGTGTATGTGTACACAGGTGCATGCTTTCATTTGCAAAATAAGGCCAGTGGGTTAAAGCATTAAGAATCCCATGGACAGCCCCACTAAGGTTCCAGGATCATGTTGTGGGGGCTCACAGTATGTCTGAGAAATTAATTACCTTGTGTTTTTGGGTTTGTTTAGAATTTAGCAGAATCCATATATTGTCTTTAAAAAGAATCAGGGGGCTGGTGAGATGGCTCAGTGGGTAAGAGCACCCGACTGCTCTTCCGAAGGTCAGGAGTTCAAATCCCAGCAACCACATGGTGGCTCACAACCATCCGTACGAGATCTGACTCCCTCTTCTGGAGTGTCTGAAGACAGCTACAGTGTACTTACATAGAATAAATAAATAAATCTTAAAAAAAAAAAAAAAAAAAAAAATCAGGAAGCCGGGTGGTAGTGGCGCACACCTTTAATCCCAGAACTTGGGAGGCAGAGGCGAATGGATTTCTGAGTTTGAGGCCAGCCTGCCCACATGGTGGCACAACCACCTTTAACTATAGAATGCTCCAGGGGATCTGCTGCCCTCTTCTGCCCTCTTCTGGCACTGCACTTACACGTTGCACACACATACACTTAGGAACTCACACATATGCATAGATATTTTTAAAATAAGAGTCACATGCAATTTGATCAAATGGAAGGCATAGTTCTCATAACCATGAATATAGGCATTGCCCCGAGATCTTGGTATATTTAATCCCTGACTCAGCCAAGTAAAACAAGCCCTTCTTTGGGGGTTGGGGTAGAGGAACTGCTAAAAACACCTTCTGGGTGTCAGGAACAACTGAATCAGAACTATTTAACACTGTAGTAGACTACCAAAGTTATATGGTTATAGTTAATCACCTGACTATAGTCCAGTGTTATCAAGTTACAGGCTTTCTCGATTTGTACTAATAATTTTTAGTACAAATTTACTTCCATTAAGATGTCATAGTAATGGGGCTGGTGAGATGGCTCAGTGGGTAAGAGCACCCAACTGCTCTTCCAAAGGTCGGAAGTTCAAATCCCAGCAACCACATGGTGGCTCACAACCATCCGTAACAAGATCTGACTCCCTCTTCTGGAGTGTCTGAGGACAGCTACAGTGTACTTACATATAATAAATAAATAAATCTTAAAAAAAAAAAAAAAAAAGATGTCATAGTAAGGGGCTGGAGAGACAGTTCAGTGGTTAAAAGCACTTCCAGAGGTTCTGAGTTCAATTTCCAGCAACCACATGGTAACTCACAACCATCTATAATGGGCTCTGATGCCCTCTTCTGGAATGCAGGTGTATATGCAGAGACTGTTCATATACATAAAATAATTCTCTCTCTCTCTCTTTTTTTTTTTTTTTTTCCGAGGCAGGGTTTTTCTGTGTAGCCCTGGCTATCCTGGAACTCACTTTGTAGACCAGGCTGGCCTCCCCAGTGCTGGGATTAAAGGTGTGCGCCTTTAAAAGCCAAGCCTGGCTTTTTTTTTTTTTTTTTTTTTTTTTTGACCTGGCCTACAAAGTGAGTTCCAGGACAGCCAGGGCTATACAGAGAAACCCTGTCTCGAAAAACCAAAACCAAAACCAAAACCAACCAACCAAACAAACAAACCAAAAATATGTCACAGAAAAACTAGGTAAAGTATGACAGTTTATGGACAAAAAGGTAGCAATAAAAGGTATCGTTTATTTAGATTTAAGGCACATTTATCATGGTCACAGTGGAGGGAGCTGCAGCTACAGGAAGGAGCATGTGAAAAACCAGGTAATAGGAACACTGGGGTACTATGGGGCAAGTGGACCATGCCACCAGACAGAGGAACTGCTAAGGCTGAGAGAGCTCAGACCTCGGGAGTCTCGGGAACTTGAGATCAGCAGGAGTGGAGCCGCTCCGTATCCATTTCTGTACCTGCTCTGGAACCATGACGCTCCACTGAGGGGATCTCGTCAGTCACATAGGGAAAACACCTGGAGTCCTTCCCCATGCAAACTGAGCATCACTAACATCTCAAACAGAGCCAATAGGAAACATCTACTCCCTAAACCCCACCCCACTCCTCAATGTTTATATAGTCCCTAACCACAAAGCAGAAAGCACTCAAGTTATTTCACCAAGGATCAGTCACTCTTGGGGAAGAGTTCTCTCTCCTGAAGCGTTCGCCGCTGGACCTTGGATCAGGCTGACAGGTCAGGTTCACACCCCTGCCACTGGTGCTGTTGAGGGACCTCTGCTAACGGCCCGGTGCCAGCTGCCCAAACCTCCTCGATTGTCTTCAGAAACAGCTTTCCTGGCTGGACTTGAGACCCATGGAACTATTCGTCCTGGCTTTGCTTTACCCTTTGAATGGATAGAGGACAACAGGATACAGACAGGCAATGGAATTATGACTAGTCCCAGAATCCTGTCCCCTGGGGGTACAAAGGTGTATTAGACACAGGCCATGCCTGTGAGGCCCCAGGAATCCTAATAGCAGCCTGTTATGAAATTTGTATGTTCTAAACCTGACACTACTAGGAAAAATGATGTACTTGCGCTTTCTTTTTAAGTTAAAAATTCTTTATACCCTCACACCTAAACTCACTTTATTGAATTAATAACAGAAGAAAAAAATAAGCCAATACTATATGTGTAATCCCAGACTTAGGAAAGCTGAGGCAGGAGGATCTTGGAGGGCAGCCTGGGGTTACATGGCAATACGTTATTTCATAGGAAAGAAAGGGCTGGAGAGATGGCTCAGAAGCTAAGAGCACTTGCTGCTCTTCCAAAGGACTTGGTTCACTTCCCAGCATCCACATGGTGGCTCACAGCCATCTTTTAACTCCAATCCCAGAGGTTCCAATACCTGTCCTGACCTCCAAGGGTCATACGCATGCGGCTATAAACATGCACATATAATATATTTCACCAGGATTTTTCCCTAAGTATTTATTTTGATTTCCCTGTGTATGTAACTGTCCATCCATCTGTCTGTGTGTATGAACACATGCGTGTGGTTACTTCAAAGGCCAGAAGAATCATCAGGTCCTCTCTCTGGCCTCTGCAGGCACCATGCACACAGTAAGGCAAAATGCGGATACATAACCAAAATAAATCTTAAAAAAATATACAGTAGATATTTTTAAAGATGAAGACTAGGAAGCAAAAAGAGCCCTGATAACCTGCCCATGTTATAAAACCATGGAGTTGAGGCTCGACGCTCAAACCATCTGACCACTGCAGATAACTCCTAAGCATGATGCAATGCCTCTAATCCCAGCAACAAACAAATGGATCCCCACTCTAGCTGCTGTGCAGACCCCGGGTTTGCAGAATCCCCACTACCAGGGACCCCTTTCACTATTTCCTCTTACAGAGATCATATTCTAAAACACTTTACTGTTGGCCTGGGGAGATGGGTAAGGGCTTTTGGTAAAGTACCTACCATGAGAGCTCATGGGCGTACAGAGATTGAACTGAAATTCAAGAAGCCTCGCATGGGTCTAACCCAGACCCTCTGCATTTATGTTATAGTTGTGTTGCTTGGTGCTTTTATGCGACTCCTAACAGAGGGAGGCTGTTTCTGACACTTCTGCCTGCTTGTGGTACCCTTATTCCCCTACTGGGCTGTGGAGATGTCTGGTCTCCCTGCAACTTGATGTGCCAGTGTTTGGGTGATAGCCCTGGGACACCTGCCCTTTTCTGAAGGAAAGGGGGAGTGGATAGAGATGGGCTAAGAGGAGAGGAAGGAGCAGAAACTGTGGTTGCGATGTAATAGATGAGGGAATAAATTCATTTAAAAAGTGAGATAGGAAAGAAATAGCAGAAACAAAACAAAACAAAACAAAACCCCAGCCAACCAAGCCTCACAGCCCTCTTTGCTTAAGCTAGTCTATGTGAACTTCCATTCGTAGGTAAAAAGGAAACCAGTTTCGAGGCTACCCGACATGGAAGGATAAAGAGTATCATCCCTGACCAAGTATGCCAAAGGTCACCAGCACCCAGCTCACGCTGGGCTTGCTCCTGGCCCTTCCTGCCCTCTAGTTCTCATCTAGGAAACTAGGTTAAACCTCTTTGCTGCCAGGTGTTCAGGAGTCCCACAGACAGGCAAGCTGAATCATGTGTGCTTAGTCACTTCTTGCAGCCACGGCTACCCCTGCACCAAACACAGAAACTCCAACGTCTTTACCTCTAGAGCAGTCCCCCTCAGCCAAGTGTCATAGACTAGGCTTCTGGCTCCACATGGCATGGAGCTTGGAGTGGTACCTAAAGCATAGTTTCTTTAAATGCAACTAGTGTAAATGATGCCCATCTACAGAAAGAAAGCTTTTATCACAAATAGAGAGACAAGGAAGAAAACCTACTTTCTTCCCACTGACCAATCATTCTACCTGGCTAATTTTGTACTATAATTCTCTTTAATTTTTTCAGTTTTGTGGTATTCTACTTTTTTTTTTTTTTTTTTTTTGGTTTTTCGAGACAGGGTTTCTCTGTGTAGCCCTGGCTGTCCTGGAACTCACCAGGCTGGCCTCGAACTCAGAAATCCTCCTGCCTCTGCCTCCCAAGTGCTGGGATTAAAGGCGTGCGCCACCACGCCCGGCTTCTACTTTCTATCCATTAAAGACTCATGTTTAAAAACATTTACAATATTCACTGAAGTCACCCTAAAAGTTCATGTTTTTGTATCCCAACACTGGGGATTCAGAAGAGAAGACAGGCAACATAATCACGAGGAACATCTCTCAGTTCAAACCTTGAAAAGCAGGGCTGGCGAGATGGCTCAGTGGGTAAGAGCACTGACTGCTCTTCCAAAGGTTCTGAGTTCAAATCCCAACAACCACATGAAGGCTCACAACCATCTGTACAGCTACAGCGTACTCACATATATAAAATAAATAAATAAGGGCTGGGATTGAGATGTAAAGTGAATTAATTAATTAATTAATGGGAAATAAGAAAAATAAATAAAATAAATAAATAAATAAATAAATCTTTAAAAAAAAACTGAGAAGGTTTGGTCCTAGGGCATTTGCACACAACTTGGGTTTAGTTGTAAAGTCCTTTGTTTTTAAGAAAGAGCATTCTGTTTACTTCACTATTAGGAATACTTCTTAATGCTGGACAGCACCTTTTTGGTAGGTGGTTGTTCTTAATTTTTAGCTGTTGTCTGACTGCTTGAACTTAAGTAGAGAGGAACTCACTGAGTAAGAGCATGTAACTAATTATGATAGAAAGGGGGTGGGGGAGGCAGGGCTCAGTGGCCTCGAGACCAATAACTAAGATGGTCAGGCAAGATTCAGGAGTGGAAGTCCAAATGAGGGAAAGTATGAAGCCAGGCTGGGAGCTGACAGAGGAGACACACACACATGTACACACACACACACACACACACACACACACACACACACCACAGGGACAGACTCACATGGACACAGACACACACAAAACTCAGGTACACAGTCACATATTCATACTGAATGAAAAGGGGAAAAGAAGCATGCCTAGTCCTGGGTATAGAGGTGGAGAAGGCTGATTGTACATATGTGGGAGAGCAGAGCCAGAGGCAGGGGCATCTGAGAGAGTCCAGAGTGGCCATTGGCCCTAAGCCGTGTGGGGAGATGGGGGGAGGGAGAAAGAGGAACCAGGTGCAGCAATCAGGCCTAAGGTAGAATTATTATGGGAGGGGCAGTTCAAGCCCTGAGCTGGAGAGTTTAGGGTAGGGGTAGGGTATACCAGCCAGGAGAGCTCTGTGACAGGTGGGGACTGAGGGAGAACCTGGTGGCCAGTGTCCGCCTTGATATGTTAAATAGGCACCTCAGCCACTTGTCCCAGGCTTGAAAGCTAACACAGAGAAATACACACATGCACAAAGACACACAGAAATAAACAGACACACACTTTTAAGAGACAAGAGAGAGACAAATGCCATACACTGCTCTTTCTGGCTTGCTGAATTTCCCACCATTTCACGGGGGCTTTAGACACTCCGGACCCCATTCTCACCGGGGACTCTTCTTTTGGTTTTATTTTCTTCCATGTAAAACTACAGTTTAACTGCTCATTGCTGCCTATGCTATGAATAGAACCGGTTCGTGACCGTGAGTCACCAGCTATGAGAAACTCAGGAAATTAATTAATTAATAGGACACTTGAAAAGTGTTCAGAAGAAGGGGAAAAAGTGGGTGGGTGGGCAGGCTAATCTGTCTTAACTGAGTGGTGTCTCCGCGGGCTGAGACAGAACTGATGTGTGCTTGAAGTCAGGGCTACACATAAGCTCCAGGCTAGCCTGGGCTACATGATGAGATCCTGTCAGAAGAAGGGGAAGAGAGAGAAGAAATCACAGGCTTCTGTGTTAAGATTGTGTTTGAAGAGCAGAGACGTAAGAGCTACGTTCTAACTGAGTAATACACAGAGGGTGAGGCTCACTTCCCTTGTTCTACCAACTTAATATTATTATTAAATTACTGCATATTATTATATGTTTATATTATTTATATAATTTATAATACACGATACATTATTTGTAATAATATAAATATATTATATAAACATTGTATATTATATTATTAATTATAATTAATATTAAGGATAAGTTTTGAATAATTATAAAACTTTTTTTTTTTTGCCATTAGTTTTGAGGAAAAGAAAAGACAGTTTTGCCATCAGAAACGCGAGCTAACTCTGGGCATGCGCGCGCGCCCAGGTATTTGTAAAGCAGTAGCAGTTCCTAGCATCGCTCGTGTACACTGGGGTCCAGATGCTGCTGTCTGGGGCTGGACCACAGCCTAAGTCACCAAGGCAAGTGGTGGGCGTGAACTTGTCTGGACCTTATCACAGGTGGGCAGAAAATATCCAGCAAACAGAAGTAAATAACAGGGCCAATAAATAAAACCAACTTCCAAAATGACTAAAGGGATGGGGTCAAATGTTCTCTTCCCTCAATTCAACCACATCTAACAGGAATGGCTAGCAGTTGCCAACAGATGTCAACAGATGTCAATCAAGCAGCTTGCCTGAGGTGTTCATCTCAGAGGACTCTGTCACCCACTCTCCTCAGGCCCTAGTCACTCATCAATACGGCTATAAAAAAGCTGGGAGAATGGAAGGCAGACCATGAAACAGTTCAGAAAACATGACTTTTAAACGTACTTAAGTATCCTAATGAGAAGCGTATAGTAGCGCATGGCCTTTGACTCCAATAATGATACTTCCACAGAAAAATATATTCCAACAGGTATGCTGTGGTTCTAGTGACAGCCACACATTTCTAATTCCTCCAGTGAGAATGTTGGCCAGTCAGACATAGAGGGAGGTAGAAGGAACAAACTCTCCAAGGATGGGAAACATTTAGAAGAGAAGTAGACAGTACAGTATCTGTGGATACGACATGGGTAAGTGGAGCATTTCACAGCGGGAAAGACCCTGCATCGTTATTTCCATGCAACATTAAACCGGTGCAGGTTTCATACTGAGACCCATCTTCATGGAAGCCATTTCAGCCATCTGCTTGAACGCATGATTACGGCAAAGTCACTTATCAAATTCTAACAAGTCCTGTTAAAAGCAGATGATTTTTTAAGGGAATTCAGACATCACCAAATTAATGTCAAAGAGAAAAAGAAAGGAAGAAAGAAAGAAAGAAAGAAAGAAAGAAAGGTAAAGGGAAAAAAAAAAAGAGATGAAATTGCCAATATATTTCTTTACCACAGACACTACCAAGGCTATGACCAAGGATTTGGAGGTAGGATGTGACTCTGTGACAGAATGTTTACCATGAATGCGGGCCCTGGCCTGGATCCCAAACACAGGGGATTCAAAGACAGAAACTAAGCTCTTTCACCGATCTATCCATCCATCCATGGACCACATCCTACACTAGCCTCAGCAGAAAGAAGACAGAGTGGGGGCACACGAAAGTGGCATGTCCTCTGCCAGTCACTGCAAGTAGCATTCTTTGCTCCTTGAGCTGTTCAAGCCTTACTGAAGGGCCAACTGAAACAGGAAGGTAAGAAAAGCTCTCAAACCTATCAGATGATAGTAGCTGTTAAAAATAGAAAGGAGCCGCTGCTCTTTAGAAACACACAGGTGCAAACAAAAAACAAGAAGAGCTTTTGGTCACAACCACTGGCATTCCTAAAGACACCATAAACAGGCCCACAAGAAACAGTTAATGTCAGACTCCCAACAGCTCCAAGTCAAGAACTGCCCTTCTCCCATAAGGAGACTAGGCTCTTCTCCCTCAACCTCAGCCTCTCACTGCCTCCCACAGAGTGGTACCAAGTAGTGCTCAATGATGCTCCAGATGACCAGTGTTATCGGAAGTTAAACAAAGCCCTCCCGGTTTTCTTAAAGCCTTCTTGAACTGGAGGCTATCTGCTCTAGACTACCCAAGCTGCGTAACTGTATGCCTTCCTATATTAAGAAACTTTGTACAGCAGAAAGAATGCAGGCTTTACAGTCAGACAAATGTAGATTGCCTCTGAAGATTTTTCTTTTCTCCTTTCTTTCTTTTTTTTTAAAGATTTATTTATTTATTTATTTATTTATTTATTATATGTAAGTACACTGTAGCTGTCTTCAGATGCACCAGAAGAGGGCATCAGATCTCATTATGGGTGGTTGTGAGCCACCATGTGGTTGCTGGGATTTGAACTTCAGACCTTCGGAAGAGCAGTCGGGTGCTCTTACCCACTGAGCCATCTCACCAGCCCCTCTTTTCTCCTTTCTTAATGGTGGACTTAAGTCTGCTCTTGTGGGGTTCAAATAAGGCTGGCACCACGGCAACAGTCCTTGTTAAATGGCCTCTGTTTTCCATACTAAGCCAACTATACCTCATCCTTCCCATCATAAATCTATACGCTAACCACACATAGCCATGGACTCCTGTTCAAAAGAGCTCTGGCTGTCAATCAGCGGATGCTTCACAAAGGCAGAAGTCAGCTGACATAAGCCCACATGACAGCTATAGTACAAGATTAACAAGTCTTGTCTCCAACTAAGCCTGCTCGGCACACAATACAGACTAGGGTGCCTCCTGGCTTCACCGAAGCCTTCTAAGTGAAGGCACTGACCCCCAGTCTCTCCTCCTGGCCTTGCTTTCTATCAGCTGAGTGAAGATGGGAACCCAGAACAAAACACTCATTTTGAGGTGCTGTTAGGAAAAAAGAGCTTTCAAATAAAATTCTGTCGAAGTGGCCAAGTTGGAACAGTTTGTGAGTGTGGGCAAACACTGAGTGGAAAATAGGCCAGAAGACCTGGTCCAACCTGGCCGTGGGCCTTACTGCTCTCCAGCCCAGGCCAGCAGTCCCAGCTTCTGCTGCCGCTTGTGCTACCTGCCTGCCTTGTGACACCCACCTGCCTTGCCCGAAAGGTTGTAAGGGCTGGGGAAGTTGCTGCCTCTCAGTGTACCAGCTAGGACACACTCAATTAAATGATCGCAAGCAGCTGGAGTATTGCTGAGACATAGGAATCCTACCTGCCCTTCTTGCTCCTGCAGCAGATAGATGCTTAAACAGAAAAAGGTTCCAAGGGAGCCTCAGGAAACAGGGGGAAGGTGGGTTTTT
Organism: Mus musculus; assembly: GCF_000001635.26. Lineage (NCBI taxonomy): Eukaryota > Metazoa > Chordata > Mammalia > Rodentia > Muridae > Mus > Mus musculus. The sequence continues at coordinate 22,137,022 of NC_000082.6, forward strand.
CCTCTATGAAAACCCTTCCTCGGGAGAGAGTAACGTCTCCAGCCTGGGCAGTTAGGAACGGTCCTGAGGGTGAGTGCCAAGCATCTGGAGTGTGGTGTTGTCTCTTACCTGGAACTCCGTCTGCATTTAACTCAGAACACACTGTCAATTAGGGACCTTGATGATAATGGCATGTTGCTCAGTAAGGGAAGTATTGTTTGAATCAAACTATTGTAGCAACGGTTTCGTGGCAGGTGTGCCCTATTGATACAGAGCCAGATACAGATACACACTGACAGTCTTAGAGCCACTGCTACAAAATTGCCACAATTCAGTGCTTCAGTTTAAACTGTAACTCAGGTTATGCAAAGTGCTGTAGACATTCCAAGGCAATTACCAAATAGATTACCACTAGAGAAAACCATTATCATCTAGCTTGGTCTTTGTGATGTTCTTCTAGCTCAGAAGCTCTGCTTCTGAAACTTGATGTGAGGAGCATAAATTCCTTAACCAGAAACCGTTCTTTTGGCTTTCTGAGATGTCCCACTATTTAGCACAGGCTGGTCTCCACAAGCTGTAATTGCCCTGCCTCAGCCTCTTCTTACAAGTGCTGGGATTAGAGGTATGAAGTCAGCCACCGTGTCTGGTAAAAACAGTGGTTTCCCCCACTTACACTTTATTTACTTTATATGTGTGCATGCGCCACAATTCAGGTATAAAGTCAGAGGAACAATATGGTTCTCATCCTCTACCATGTGGGGCCAGGGGCTGGAACTCAGGTTCAGGTTATCAGCATGATTTCAAATGCCAGTCGCCTACTAAACCATCTCATTGGCCCAGAGGAAGGAAGCTAGCCTAAGCCCTAATTCTAGGTCTGTCAGCAGCCAGCTTTGTGGGCAACCCATCTGACATTTGTTTTCTCTCTCACCAAGTACAAGCACACACACCTGCTGGGCTCTAGTCTTCCAGCTCTGTTAGTCTGTGACAAATCCCCTTGCCTATACACATGCACAGAGGTCATTTGAGTGCGTCCTAGATGGTACAGTGAGAGGCAGTAACTTCCCCAGCCCTTACAACCTTTCGGGCAAGGCAGGTAGGTGTCATAAGGCAGGCAGGTATCGCGAGCACACACACACACACACACTCTCTCTCTCTCTCTCTCTCTCTCTCTCTCTCTCTCACACACACACACACACACACACACACGATATGTGTAATCTTTAAATACTAAGAAAAAAAAAAGCCTAAAGAAGACACTTCACATCAACCCAACCTCTGGCCTCCACACACACTCATGTCACACACACTTTCCAGAAACCCCTTGTTCTTCCTGTCTCTAGCAGCCACTGCTGGATCCCCCACCCAGAAGTAAACTGTGGAGAAGCCATTCTTCCAGACCTCCTGAGACAGTCTGAGAAGCCCAGGCTCTCCAAATCTTTCCTATCCAAATTCTCCAAGCACAGTATATTAAACACTAGACTCAGAATCTGTTGCTGAGATGACCCACATTTTTTCCCTCACTGCTGAGACCTCTGTGTGTGTGTGTGTGTGTGGGGGGGGGGGGTGTTCTGAGGGGTGGTGCAACATTCATATTGTAAATTACTGCAGATGCCTACAATTACTGTGGCGTTTACTTCATCACATGTTCCAGGCCCACTCTATGATTTACTCTATGTTGGAGCCTTAATAAGGAAGTTAGCACTGAAATGTGACCCTGTGACTATGGGGAAATACCACTGCTTTACAATACCTGTATAATTCATTCTCTCTCTCTCTCTCTACCTCTCTCTCTCTCTGTGTCTCTCTCTCTCTGTCTCTCTCTCTCTCTCTCCCTTCCTCCTTCCCTCCCTCCCTTCCTCCCAGGCACACCTGCATCCCAGCATACATATGGAAATCAGGGACAACCTCAGGTGTCAGCCCTAGCTTTCCACCTTGAGCCCGGCCAGGTTCTCTGTTGTCTTCCCACTCTGTACACCACAGTAGAAGCCAGCAAATTCCCATAAAGTCTCCTGTCTCTGCCTCCCATCTGCCTCCCAGGAGCACTGGGGTTACAGCTCCCAGTAGGCATCTGACTATCTGTGTGGATTCTGGGTTTAATCTCAGGTCCTCAGGCCTTTAAGACAAATGTGTTTACCCACTGAGCAATCTCTCTACCCCTGCTTTGGGGCTGGGGACATGGCTCACTAAATAAAAGTGTGAGGAGCTGAGTTCCAATCCATCACCCCACATAAAAGCTGGGCAGGGCAACCTCAGTTGTACCCTCAGATCCCCAGAGTTTGCTGGCCAGCCATTCTATCCTGCTAGATCACTGAGCACCAGGTTTCCTGAGAAAGCCTGTCTCAAAAAATGAGGGAAGGAAGCAACAGAGGAAGACACCCAACGTTGACCCCTCACCTCTGTACACTCACACACAAGGGGGGGGGGGGGTGTCTCTGTGTGTGTGTGCACGCACGAGCACTCCCAGATATATACCCACATACACTTAACTATTTCTAAGATTCCTATGTTTCTGTTAGTACTTTGCCTACAGAGATGTCTGTGCACTACGTTCATGCCTGGTGCCCAGAAGCGGGTGTGAAATCCCCTATAGCTGGAGTTTCAGATAGTCATGAGATTCCATGTGAGTCCTGGGAACCAAACTGGGTCCTTGGTAACCACTGAGCCATCACTCCAGTCCCCACCCCAAGCTACTTTTCTAGGGTGCTTTCTCTTGGGGTATGTTTATAGTGTGATATTATGCCTGCTCAGCAAGACCCAACTAAACAAACAACTTTAAGCTTTTCTTTACTAAACTTTCAGGAGGTGGACACTTCAGAGGACAACTGGAAGTGTGTTCTAAACTTCTGGCCACCCATATCAGTACTGGCTGTTACCTACACAAAGCTGTGCCAGAGCCCAGCCCCCCAAGATCAGGTGGGCTAAGGTCACTCCCTACATACTTAGGATGTCCGTCCAGATGCACTTATACGCCATCAGCAGCTCTGATTCAGTATACTCTTTGCATTTATATTTTCCACCCCAACTCCAACTTTACAATTCTAAGGAATCCCCCGCCGCCGCCTAGTACAGATGTGCCTGGCCCACAGGCCACACTGAGAACCTTCAACTCAGCCTTCTCTGTTTAAAGAGCATCATTGTTATCCTAATTTACCTCCTTAAAAGATTAACCTACACCCCTGGAGCTCCTGGGGACTGGGCCACCAAGCAAAGAGGTTCCATGGAGGGACCCTTGGCTCCAGCTGCATTTGTGGCAGAGGATGGCCTTGTTGGACATCAGTGAGAGGAATGGCCCTTGGGCCTGAGGGTGTTCGATGTCCCAGTGTAGGGGAATGCCAAGGCAGGAAGACGGGAGTGGGTGGGTGGGTGGGTGAGCACCCTCATAGAGGCAGGGGGAGGAGGAATGGGATAGGGAGTTTCTGAAAGGGAGACCTGGAAAGGTGAAAACATTTGAAATGTAAATAAAGGAAATATCCAATAAAAAAATTAACCTACACTTTGGAAAGGCGTGCTAAGGTTTCAGATTGGTTTTCAGCAGTGTTGGCAGAGAAATGGGGTTTTCCCTGTGTGGTGATTGATGCAAGCCTGCAATCCCAGCAATGGGGAAGTAGAGGCTTGAGTTCAAGGTTCTTCTCTGAAACTATACAGAAAAGTCAAGGCTAGCCTGGGCTACAAGAGACTAAAACTGAACAAAAGCATTTTCTGCTTACCTGTCAATTTAAAAGGGTAACAGCTTTATTAGAGTATACTTTTCCCTAAGAATGGTACCAAAATTAAACTGTAATAAAGCAGATACAATGTATTTCCATCCTTGGGGATCCCCGCCCACAGCCAGTCTTGAGGAACACACACCATGAGTGCCTCATTCCTTCCTGCTCGGGCTGTAAACAGACACATAGGCCTATGACTGAGAGCATAACTGAGATCTGGAGAGAGCCACTCAGGGCCAGAAGACACTTGATGTAGGACAAGACCTTTTAGATGGGCGTTCAAGGAGACTATGGGGCTGAAGGGAGCTGCCAATTTCCCTGCGTTCACAACGACTTTTACAATGCCTCTGCAATTTACTGCCTGCCCCACGAGCTGACTGGACCTTGTCCCCAGCCATTTCGGGAATGATCATGCTAATGATGCATGCTAGTTTGAATTCTAGGCTGACAGGCTCTCTGTTTTTCCTACCTTTGGACTTTCCAGTACTAATCCAATGCTTCCCATTCAGAAATCCCTTGCTGAAGGTTTGGCAGTAAATGATGAAGAGGATGTATGTGGGAAACAGGAACTGCATCCTGGGGGTATCCACAGGTTTTGAGTATCTTTTGTTCTGAACAGTGTCCCATCCCAGCCTTAACGGGCTACAGGCATTTAGAAGCGTTCCAGAGGGGGAGTTCTGTTCCCCAGTGGTGTAGCCTCTGCAAGCTGCACAAGAGACTACCAAACACAGTGGAGCACACACAGAGACGTGAAAACAGGAGGGGGCCCAGTGGGGATGAATGGGTTATTTCAACACAATACAACATCACCATGAGGTAGAGAAGCCCCTTTATTCCCACCAGCAGACTAAAGCACCAGCCACAATGTTTGAGTCTCTAAAAGAAATGACCTGGCTGAGACTCGATGCCTAGAATGAAACTGTTTCCCAAGGAAAGCACTCATAAATACCTCTGTGGTGGTTTGAATGAAAAAGGCCCCCATAGACACCTATGCTTCAATACTTGGTCTCCAGTTGGTAGAACTGTTTGGGAAGGATTAAGCTGCTAGGGCTTGCTGAAGGAGGCGTGCCACTGGTTTCAAACAACTCCTACCATCCCCAGTGAGCTCTCTGCGTGCTGTGTGTGGTTTGAGATGTGAGCAATCAGCTATTCCTGTTGTGATGTCTTTGATCCACCACCATGGACTCCCAACGCTCTGAAACCACAAGCCCAAGTAAATATTCTTTCATAAATTGCCTTGGTCATAATGTTTTTAATCATAGCAACAACAACAAAAAAAGCAACTAATACAACCTCTCCATTAGAGCTCAAATAACTTTAGATGTTAACTGGTATAACGCTTGCTCTAGCAAGCTGATGTGGAGGATACAGACTAAGATTTCAAGCCCTGCAAGCCTCTCTTGCCATAAGGTCATCTTAGTCCCATGAATGCAAACCTTTAGACTCAATCTCACAGAGTGGGGCTGGTGGCTCATACTTGACACCCCAGCACTCAGGAGCCTGAGGCAGGACACCGACACAATGAGAAAATCAATATCCCACCATCACAAAGAAGGCACTTTAAACCACACCAGAGAACAAGCTAACTAAACACATTTCCAGAGCATTTGTACAGCACTCACACCAGAAACACGTCATATTTTTACTCAAAGAGAAAGCGTGGTAGGAGTTTAACACAGCCAAGTCTGACAAACACCCGGGCTGGAGTATGTCATTGAAAGTAGTGTTTTAATGCATCTGAACAGGAATTATCACTGCCTTCCTTTTCAACTAGTTTCAACTGACGATGCAAACTGTATAAGTGAACCGTATCCATCCAACTCAGGGAAACCTAACTTTCTTGAATTGCTTATGTTTTCAGAGTGGTGGTTCAGATATTTGTGCTGAAGGACACATGGGAAATGGAACCTACTTCCTGTGGCTCCTAGGAGCTGGGAACACAAACTGAGGCTCAAGTATTAGCTGGTCCTAACGCAAAGGCATTTCTCAAAGTCCACACTTAGGTTACTTCACAGAGGGCCACCTTGTACAAGTCTAAGTGTAGTGGTGAGTGCTTGTAACTCCCGGGCTAGAGAGTAAAGCAAACTGCTTTCCGGAGGCTCAGTGGCCACCAGTCCAGCCCTCTCAGAGCTGCAGACCAGAAGAGACTATCTTCCATCCAAGGTTGCCCTCCTACTTACAGTTGCAGGCACAAACATATGCAGGCATTCAGACTAACATGTGACAAGCCCTATCTCAAAAGGCAAAATGCACAGCTCTTGAGGAATGACATCCAAGGCTGACCTCTGGTCTTGATCACGCACACACATAGTCAACATTTTAAACTGTAGAGGAATCAGCAAACTACTCAGATCACAGGCCAGAAGCCGGGCCTGATGATGCAGAGATTTGATGCCAGCACTTAGCAGCAGAGGCAGGAGGATCTACAAGCCTCAAGGCCAGGTTGGTTGGTCTAGATAGTGAACTCCTGTCCAGTCTCAAACAAGGAGAGAAGGGAGTAAGAAGAACGATTGGGAATATACACTGGTTCAGTGGAATACGTAAACTTTGCAGAAAATTTAGCATTGCATTTTTTAAAATAAATTTTAAAAAGTACCTTTCTTTCTGAAGTAGATAACACTAAAGGGACTAGGATTCTAAGACCCACTCTACACACAATGGAAAGGACCAGGGCTGAAGACCGTTCAGTAGTTAAAAGCAATCATTTCTCTCTTAGGGGACAGAGGCTTGGTTCCCAGAACCCACATGAGGTTGTCATGAATTCTCATTAACTCCAGGTCCAGAGGACCTGACATACACACAGGCACGCGCGCGCACACACACACACACACACACACACACACACACACAGGCTCCCAGAGATACTTGGAGCACCTGATACACAAAAACTCACATGTGTACACATATATACATACATGTGCTGGCCAGTTTTATGCCAACTTAACATACTCTAAAGTCATATGAGAGGAGGGAGCCTCAGTTGAGAAAATCCTCTGTAAGATCAGGTCATAGACAAATCTGTAGGACCTTTTCCTAATTAGTGATTGATGGGGTAGGGACCAGACCATTGTGGATGGTACCAACCTGGGTTGGTGGTCCTGGGTTCTGTAAGAAAGCAGGCTGAGTAAGCCATGAGGAGCAAGCCAGTAAGCAGCATCCCTCCATGGCCTCTGCATCAGCTCCTGCCCAGGACCCTGCCCTGCTTGAGCTCTTGTTCTGACTTCCTTCAACGATGAACTGTGATATGGGAGAGTGAGATAAATCCTTTTCTCTCCAAGTTGCTTTTGGTCATGGTGCCTCCCCACAGCAATGGGAACCATAACTAAGACAATAAATAAGTAACTTTTATTTTTAAAAGGAAGAAAAAACTTCCCATGCCACATAACTTATGTCCCCAGAAACGTTTTTCTTACGTTACATGTATTCCAGGAATAAGCACATTGCAGATAGCCAGGGATGAGCTTAAAGAGGAGTTTTAATCATGACTGTTATTATACTCACTGAGTAAGGCAAGTAGCTCAGAGCAGCCTAAATGCAAAGCTGAGAAACTGGCGTCCGTTTGGTAAAATACAGAACAAGCCACCTGATATGCTTATACTAGAGATACGGCTCGGTGGCTACATTTGCTTAGAATGCTGTAGGCCCTGGCTTCCACTGCCTAACAGAGACATGCTCGACATGAAAGACAATCTCTAAATACTCTCAAATCTCTTCAAACACGACAGGTCCCAATAGACGTGTCTGCAGTGTGTTTCTAGTGTGTGATAAAGGTAGGGGCCAAAGATCTACGGACCCATGGCTTTCGATTTCTAGGGGGTGGAGAGAACTGCATGTGTCTAATATCACAGTGACCACTGTGTTCTGCTGGAGAAAGATGCTCGTGTTTGGATAGTAAATGGCACATTTCTTAGAAAACCCATGATTTTAAAGAGTAAATCTATTTCCCTCTTGTAGGCCACGGCTAACCACAGTATGGCGTAATTCTGGAGAAATCAGACCTCACCCAGTTACAAAAATAGCAAAAAGGGCTCTCTGCTGCTGGCAGAAATGTAGCAAACATCTGTATTGATAGTAGAAAAGTGTTTTTTGTGTCTTCAATTAGGTATTTAAAAACTTTAGCTCTTTCAGGCGAGGCAGGGAGGGAACAGTTGTGTCTACCAAGAGTTGTCTGACTGAAATTACTCTTCAGAGAAGAGAAAGAGGTTAAAACAGTAACAACAACAAAAATCTAAAACTGAGGTTGAGAGAGTAAAAATGTATCCTCACCAGAGGCACTAAAATCCTGTGCTTCACTCTGTAGTCTCCGAAATGGAGAGAGTGGATGGCTTCCTTAACCTGTAGGTGTACGGAGTCAACACCACTCAGTAGCCAACAACAGGTTCGACCATCATTCTCCAGAGTCCAGTTTCACTCTGAAAGGCGCTAACTGTGAAGCTACTGTGTTGGCATCCTTGCCTGTCAGTGAAAGTCACACAGAAAGCCCGCATCTACTTGTTGCTTCCTGATTGACTTCAACATCCACCACAGCTCCCAAAGTTGTCCAACATCCCGAGTGTGTGGCCTAGACTTAGTGTCTCATGTCTAATAAAGGGAGGGTATGCAAAAACAACACCAAGGTCATGGAAGGCAGCTGGTGACATCACTCTCCTCTGTCCTCATGTTGGGGAAGCCTGCTGTCATGATCCCAACAGAACTAAAAAGCAGGATGTGCTGTCAGGAGCCACCACCAAGCCTTCCAATGACAGCAGCAGCAGCAGCTCGAGCTGCTGTCAATTTGTCTGTCTGTGTGGACCTTTAAGAGTGCACGCTGCCCTGTAAAACTAGGGAGGCTGATGCAGGTCAATCTTATGAGTTCAAGGCTAGCCCGGTCTACATGCCTTCTAGGCCAGCTTGGTCTGCACAGTGATAAAAAAAAGTGTTTCTGTTTAGAAGACCAGCCCAGGCTGGGAATGGTGATATATGTGCATTAAATCCCATCATTTGCTCTGGCAAACAAAAAACTCCAACATTCCAGAGGCAGATTTCCATGAGCTCTAGGCCAGCCTGATTTACGCAGGCCAGCCAGGATAACATAGTGAGACCCTGTCTTTAAGAAAAAGAAATGTGGGCCAGAGAGATAGCTTGGAGGTTAAGAGCACTGGCTGCTCTTCCAGAGGTCCTGAGTTCAATCCCTAGGAACCACATGGTGGCTCACAACCATCTGTATTGTGACCTGATGCCCTCTCCTGGTGTGTCTGAAGTACAGCAACAGTGTACTCACATATATAAAATAAATAAAATCTTAAAAATCAAAAACAAAAACAAGAAGAGGAGGAGGAAGAAAAATGTAGCCAAAGACCAGTCCTCTCCAGTCCCCCCTCTCTTCATCACCCTGCCCTGCAAATCAGGGTTGGCCATCTTTGTGAAACCACTTGGATCCTGAAATTCCAAACTGGTATCTGACCTATGCTGGCTGGAGACTGTGACCAGCTCTTTCATGCTTGTGAATTATAGTACAAGACACCGTTTTAAAGTGGTACTTCTAGTTGTCAGAGTAGTATCTGCATTGACACAAACAGGCTGGCTCTGACTCACTACACGGAGGATCAACTTCTGATGGCTCCCCATGCAATGCTGGGATGACAGGGGACCCACTGCACCAGGTTTACGCAGTACTGGAGACTGAATCAGAGCTTCCTGACGCCGGGCAAGCACCCTACCAACGAGCTACATCCTAGCCCTCAGAGCGGTTTTTATTTTTATTTTTTTTAAATGTCTCTTAAGTCAACAATTTCTACTTTGGCTTTAATGCGTATTTATTGCACCCAGAGCCAAAGATCAGAATCTAAACAGTCTTCAAATGCCTCAATTTAAACACACAAAAAGTAACAACCCTAACCAGAACACTTTCAAACCTATTTAAACACCCTGCTTTTCATTAACATATTTCTTTACTGGTCTATTTTACTTTCAAACCCATCTGCCTTTTCAAGGAGTGGGGAGCACAACTGTTACCCCAGCACACAGGAAAGCAGGGGCGGGGTAATTACACATCTCAGGCCAGTCATTCTAAGAAAAAAATTAAAACGTTCTACGTCGCCTTATAGTAGACATTTACCTGAAACATATTTTCAGAAGTGTTTATCTGAGCTAGCAAGATGGCTCAATGGTTATAGCAGCTACTTTTCTGCTGCTGTGCTAAAACACCATGACCAAAAGCAAGTTAAAGAAGGGCTTATCTTGGTTTGTAGTTCCAGGGGGTTAAGAATCCATCACGGTGGGGACACATGGAAGTAGGTGGCAGGCAGGTGGGACACATGGAAGTAGGTGACAGGCATTGCAGTGGGGACGGGGTGCTAAGCTCTCGCACCCTCAGCCACAAGCACAAAGCAGAGGCAGCAAACTAGAAGTCAGCAAGCACAAACTAGAAGTCAGCAAGCACAAACTAGAAGTCAGCAAGCACAAACTAGAAGTCAGCAAGCACAAACTAGAAGTCTGCAAGCTTTTTTCATCTCAAAGATCAGCCCCAGGTAGCAAAGGCTTTTTATCCTGAAGCAAGCAAGGCTCTAGCACCTACACCTTTTCAGAGGATGCCACCATCTGGGGAAGTGTCCATGTGCCCGACTGTGGAGGGCATTCCTTATTCAAAGCACACTGTAAAGGCTTGCCAGCCAGCCCAATGTCCTGAGTTCCATCCTCAGAACCTAGGTAGGAGGAGGAGAGAAAGCACTCCTGAAGGCTGTCCCCTGACCTCTACTGCATGCCCACATACACACACTCACAAAGAAATGTAAAACAAAAGTGTAAAGTGCTTGCCAGACACAGAGACTCACCTTTCCCTAGCACATGAATTACAGCACTTGCTAGGGTTGCCTTGTCTGGATCAGAAAGTGGAATCAAATTATTTTGCCGATTAAGTGGAAATAGAGGGCTATATTTTATCATATGAGCCTGCATTGTGTAATACATGCACTTAAGACAATATACATAGTCAGTATATATACTTCCTATATTTAAAAAGATTTTAGATGGCTCCACAAAACAGGTATTCAATAAGCCCGGCAGTGAGCAGACAGGCAGTATGGCAGGCTTCAGGTTTAATGAAACACTCTGTCTCAAGACAAAGTGACAGGAGGGGGAGTGGTTGAGGAAACGGCCGATGTCAACCGCTGGTCCCCACAGGCACACACAGAGGAATGTGGAGGACACAACACATCCAGCCCTTTGAGAGAAGGATTTTCCTCTTATTTATCACTCGTGGACGAAGAATGATAGTGGGCAGTGGGTAGGGTGTGGTGCTGCACACCAGCACTCAGGGAAGCAGAGGCAGGCAGACCTTTGTGTGAGTTTCAGGACAGCTGGGGCCACACAGAGACTGTCTTGTCTCAGAACCCCTTCCTTCACTCACTCACTCTCACAGTCAGACATACACAGCCACTCACACACATAACTCACACATACACAGTCAGTCACACTCACTCACAGAGACACACACACTCATGTATTCACTCACACACACACACAGTCACTCTTACTCTCACTCACACATGCTTGCATACTCACATACACTCACACACTCCATCACTCACTCACTCACAGTCACACACACAGACACACACTCACACACACTCTCTCTCTCCACAGTGTCTTCAGCTCCTGTGTATGCATTCACTTTATGGATACAGACACTCACATGGTAGAGAGTAGCAAATGTTATTAACCCCTGAGTCTTCTTTAACCTCTACCTGTGTCTTTCTGGATCCTCAATGTTTACAAACATTTTTTGAACTGTTAGCAAAATTTAAAGATTCGGGGTTTAGAAGCTAAAGAGATGCTCAACAGATAAGAGCACCAGCTGCTCTGCCAGAGGATTGCAGGTTCAGGTCCCAGCACCCACAGAGTGGCTCACAACCAACTGTAACTCCAACTTTCAGGGGATCCAATGCCCTATTTGAACCTCCATGAGCATCAGGCATGCCCGTGGTACACATACATATATACAGGCAAAATACATATAAAATATAACTATAAATAAGGATTCTGCATTAAAAACTGTTTAATCTTTCTCTTGGAAATTGTATTTGCAAACACTGGCCCTACACTTCCCAGTGGCCACAGGCGGCTGGAGCTCTCTTCTGCACAGTCTAGAAACCCCCCTGCCGCCACCACCTGCTGCTGCTGCTGCTGCAGTTGTCTAGAGATACCTGAGAATGGAACCTGTGAGCTCTCATCTTATTGCAAAAGGTGGATGTATATATGTATGAGGTCACTGATCCTGGAAGGCAAGAGGCAGCAGGAAGAAGCAGAGCACCATGCTGGGCATCACCCATGGGGTTCCTAAGCCCTGCAGGCTCCCTAACAGTCCCTAGCTTCAGGTAAAAGTAACTAAAGAATTGGTGGTTTTAATTATTTTTTTTCTCCTTCCAGGTTTTGCCAATAGACAAAGCCAATAGGAGAAACTAGAATTTACATACCCCAGAAGATTCAGAGAGGGTTTATAAGCAGGGTAGCACAGGGTAGATCATGAGCTCACAGCTGAGCTTGCCTGCTAAGATCAAACCAATGAACATTCCAGCATGGAGTGGAGGAGAGGGGTGCAAGCTCCCATCCCACCTAGCTCACCCACTAGGGAGCTGCTGCCAGCCAATGGCTGCTGGAGGAGGAGTCTCACGCTGATGAAGGGGGGGGGAGTGCAAACTGGGTTTGAAGATTTTATTTAGCTGTACGTTTTTAAAAACTGAAAGGAGGACAGGGAGAAAGGGAGGTGGATCTGAGGAGTTTGGAAGAGTATGTGCAAAATCCTCAAAGAGTTAAAAATAAGGAGAACCGACAAATGTTTCAAAAATTCGTATTTGACCTATAATTACTCTCAGGTAATTAGTTATTACTGGGACCTATAAAATAAGTGATTAGAAAAAAGAACGGTGTAAGAAAGGGGGGATTATTTTACACGGTATGACCACTGATATCTTGCCACCACTATGATTTAAAGGCTACTTTATAGTTTATTCAAAACATTTTAGTCATCAATAATATAATCATGGGCCAATAACATGGCTCAGGAGTGAAGGTGCACGCCTGGTAGCCTGAGTTTAACACTCCAACCCACAAGGCAGAAGGAAGCCCTTCCAGTCTCACCCACATGCTGGGGTGCACTCGACTCCCCAAGGATAAAATAAAATTTACATGATAAATGTAACCATGACTTCCTTTGTACTCTGTTTGCAATCTTTAATTAGGTTTTAAACTTGTTTTTATTTAATTCTTTGTGTTTGTGTGAGTCTGAGCACGGGTGTGCCACAGCAGGCACAAGGAGGCCGGAGGACAGCGTGCAGGAGTTGATTCTCGAGGCTGAGTTCAGACTATCAGGCTTGATTGACACGTGCTTTTGCCTGCTGAGCCTTCTTGCTGGCCTTTCTTAAGAGAATGCTTTTATTAACAGATATTAGTTACACATAACACATGGATTTCATTAGGACGCTTTCCTGTTCTTACATACGTGGATGTAATGGACTTTGTTTACATTCACCCAACTGTCCTCCACACACCCCCACAATCCCCTTCCACTTGCTAAGCAGCTACCTTATTATTTTTAGCCGTTTTTAAGGGTAATACCCTTTTTCTGAATAAACTCCATGTGATATGGAAAGAGTATGACAACTCCCACCCCATCTGACTGGCTGTCAATCTAACCCGTTTAATGTTTTCAAGATTATGTTACTCCTGTGCAGCTTCAACTGGTAAGAGAGCATGAAAGCCTAAAGTGAAAGCTTGTCCCTTTTAGGTAAGGGTCCCATGTCACCACACATAGGTGACTCCAGTGGATCTGTAAAGGGCTGCTTGCCTAGAAGTTCCTAAAGGAAACTATTGTCGACTACAGGAAAATCCATAGATTTGGAAGCCTGCCATGCAACTGGCAAAGCAGTTTCTAAAGTGAAAGTGACAGAGGCCAGAGGGCCACTACACAAGAGGGAAGGTGCCCAGGGGACCAGGAGAAGGGCTGGGTGCTCTGTAAACCAATCAAAACCTGGCTTAAGATCATCCAGACCTCACACACCGGTAGGCTTTTTTCTTAATACCACACCTCTTTCTAAACCAAATTTGAGAGGCAACTACAGAGTCTACAGCAGCCCTGAGCACAGCCGCAAGCATGGAGTTGTCCAGAACACACAGCTACTCCTTGGCCCCATAAACAAACTCAGCGATCCTCAGTCACAGGCTCTGTGCGTGGGGCAGTGCTACAAACCACTGCCATGGAAAGTCAAACTCAGAGCTTAGCCTTGAAATCTGTCAGGTAGGCAGAAATAACACTGTGACCTTATCATCACAAGTAAGCTAACCCACACACCTGCAGCAGTAGCAGCCTTTAATCCCAGCACTGGGGAGGCAGAGGCAGGCGGATCTCTGAGTTCGAGGCCAGCCTGGTCTACAGAGTGAGTTCAGAACACTCAGGGCTACACAGAGAAACCCTGTCTACAAAAATAAAAACAAACAACAAACACCACCACCAAAAACCCTACTAAAGCTACAAATCAATTTTGGTAGCATTACTGAAATAGTAATAAAACATGTCAAACCATTTATATGAAAATCAATGGACAAAAGAACTAACTTTTCCAGGTCAAAAGTCTAAGATGCAACCAGATGTTCCCAGGCCTCTTTAACACCAAAAACAAAATGCCCTTTTACAAACTCTCAGTCCTATTTCTGTCATCTTGGGTATTTCATGAGGAACAGACAAAATGTATAAAATTTTAAGAATAAAAGCAGCTAAAATGTAAAAATCTTAAGCCATTAGCCTTTTTTTTTTTAATTCCCTAAAAGGGAGAATAGGGTGTGTACTTCTAAAGATACTCGATTCCCTCCTTCTCAGGTGTCCCATCAAGCACATCGTCAGAGTCCAGGCTTCAAGGCATTAGCTGGATGCAGAAGTCAGATGAGTTCTAGGTCCAGATTCTTTTCTATCCTTCAATAATTAAGAAGGAAATGAGAGAGATGTCTTCCTTTTGCAAAGAATGCAGACAACTGCACTTAATGAGGAAAAACCTTCACCAGGGAGAAGAAACTCTTTCCCCCAATCTTTCAACCATTTACAGAAACTCTGCAGTGCGTGGCCCCACACCCATAGAAGCTGGTGTGTCAGCTGCACAGGTCAGGGAAGTGTGTGCCACAGAGATCATGCATTCCAACACACTGAGCAAGCACACACGTGCCTCCTGGGCTGCCCCAAACCTTAGCTGGCGGGGGGGGGGGGGGGGGGGGGGGGGCACTGAGGCTAGCATACACACCAGGCCTGCGAGCCGGCTTCCTTAGCACCACTGCAAAGGGAAAGCAGGGGGAGAGGACACGGTCAGTGCAGGGGCTTAAAGAACAAAATGCATGAGCAGACCAGTCACACCAGGAGGTTTCCATCGTCAAGGAAAGAAAGGTTACAGAGCTGCCCAGCCCTGGCTGTGCTCTGGAAATCCCAGAGGACTCAGCGGCACCCCAGGCTTCAGCCACCCAGGGGCTGCTTCTGTGGCATCTCCTCCCTCCCTCCTTTCTTTCTTAATCGATGAGAGGACTAAACGCTCTTTCTCTGTTAATCTTTCATCATCGACAGCTGACAAAGAAATACACAGAGAACTGCACTTCGGAACTCTGAGCATATACAATATGAAGAAAAACATCCATTTTTCAAAGTAGGGTTGTTAACATCAGAGACAAGGAGCTAAAGGAAAAGGTTCCAAGGGGAGACAAAGACCCACACAGCAGTGCAGCACGGCCAGCATCTCATTCAATAGTGGCTGATAGGAAGCTACCTGCACACAGGAAGGCCACTCCGTTTTTTTGCTTTCTCAATAAGAAAAGGGTAAAAGAAGATATGTATTAAAAATGCATCCTCTAAGCCAGGTGTGGTGATGCACACCTTTAATGCCAGGCAGGCTTCTTGAGTTCTAGACCAGCCTGATCTATGAACTGAGTCTAGGATAACCAGGGCTGCACTAAGAAACCCTGCCTTGAAAACACACAGACACACACACAAACACACACACACACACACACACACACACACACACACACACACACACACACAGAGAGAGTCTCTTCTGATACCTTAAGCTACCTTCAGGAGCTTGACTGAGGAAAGAAATTATCCTTTACAATTTAACACATTTCATAATATTATCTTACGGTTAAAAATGTACCACCACCAGGCGTGGTGGCACACGCCTTTAATCCCAGCACTCGGGAGGCAGAGGCAGGCGGATTTCCGAGTTCGAGGCCAGCCTGGTCTACAAAGTGAGTTCCAGGACAACCAGGGCTATACAGAGAAACCCTGTCTCGAAAAACCAAAAACAACAACAACAACAACAAAAACCCAAAAAACAAAAAAACAGTACCACCTCCACTGTTGGGGCTGTGAGAGGGCGGGGCCTGTGAGAGGGCTGTCCTGACGGTCCTGCTGAAGGATATACGTGACACAGCGCACGCAACAAAGGGATAACCCGGAAGAGACCAGGTGAGGATCCAATACTGATAGCATCACAGAAGCCAGAGACCTCAAACCAGACTAGTGACTCATTGCAACAGCATCTGCTGTGAACAGAGGGCTATACTGTGGGGACACACTGTGACATACTATGGCGTCCATGATGACATGTTTTCTATGCTTTGTTTTGCTTATTTTTTGTTTATTTTTTATGGGGGGAGGTTTGCAAGGGGGGGAGATGAGTCAGAGTGGGGTACGTATTGTGAAACTCTCAAAGAATCAATAAAAAGTTAATTTTAAAAAAAGTACCACCTCCCTCTATAGAAGAAAATGAGTTTCATGTTACTAAAGAAACAGCCACAAATGCACAAGATGCAGCTACCACTCTGTAATTATTAGTTACTCTCTTCCTGTCCCATCCTCTGAGTCACAACTACACAGAAAATGCCACATCAAGCCCTGAGCTGTACAACTTGAAGACCCGCATAAGAAGTTAGAAATTAACCCTTCACCTACTTTTTTTTTTCTCGATAATTCCACCCTCTGTCCCACCACCACTACCATGAGAGTCAACAAAAGGAAACCAAATGGTGAGTTCAGGAGAACATTACAGTTCAGAGATGAAGGGCACTGCACACCAGCTCAGTTCCTGAGTATGTCATTAAGAACTTGACTCCATTCATGGCATACCTTCATTTATACTCAAAGCAGGGGTCAAAGTCCTTCTTCACACAGAAAATGAAGCAGAGGAAGAAAGACTGGCAGCTCCCACCAAGGAAACAAGTCAAAACACAGCACTGCCTCCTGCAACAGGCTGAGCTTGGAGAAGCCCACCAGGTGAATTCTTCAACTTTGCAGAAAGGTGATACAACGTTGACCAGAACCAAAGTCAGTGCCTAATTTGTGGCTCAAATGTTGAGCCCGCTGTCCTATTTTGGTTTTATGGCCTACTGAGACAGACAGGGTCTCTCTATGTAGCCCTGGCTCCCCTTAAATTTGCTATGTAGACCAGGCTAGCCTGGGATCAAAGGTGTGTGTGCCACTGTCCCCAGTGAGGAATGTCCTTTTTAGCACTGTCTATTTCTTAATACAAAGAATGTAACCACTAAAAAACAAAACAGTATAAGTAGCAGCCAAACAAAACCACCAAACACCTCCCTGGATAAATGCCCCACTCTCTTGTCTACGGCAAGCAGAAATAAAGCAAGGATCAATGCTGCTTTTAAAATGACTTGCTTGTCTCTATGCCTTTAATCCCAGCACTCAGAGGCAGAGGTGGGTGGATCTCAGTGAGTTTGAGGCCAGCCTGGTGTACAAAGTGAGTTCCAGGACACTCAGTGCTGTCACACACAGGAACCCTGCCTTGAAAAACCAAAAAATAAAATAATAAAAAATTGTGCCTATCTCTAATTATGTTTCTTATAAAAATAGTGTAGCGCAGAAGATCAGATCATTTGGACCAGGGTAAGAATGAAGCAGTTGCAAGTTTGGGCACTTGACAAACAAGTTCTATCATTCCTGATGGGATCTGGGCCCTCCCTGATTAAGTGTGAATTGTGATGGACCTCTGGCCTGGGTTCTTCCCTGCTAGTGAATCTATTTATCTGCCTTAGACAAATGACTCCATTTCTCTAAGACTAAGCTTCCTCAGATGAGAAAAGAACTCATCCCCCCCCCCTTTCCAAATCTCACTTTAAAAAAGTAAAATTTCTGTCGTAGAGGCCATAATAGCTTTATTACTGTATGAACTTAAGATGCAGTCACAAGAGCTACACCTTACCACAATGCTCTCTAGTACCGTGTTCATAACAGTACCAGATCACAAAAAAATCTTTAAGAATTGTTAAGTCAATTCACACTTCCATATGTATTAAGTAAATACACAGCAATGAGATAAATTGCAAACATCCCTTTGGTTGCAAAAGTTCACACAAGTGTTTCTATTTGCTAGGTAAAGCACTGAACTTAAAACGCCCACTTTAACAGACCAGGAAAACTGTAACTAAGTGTTTGCATTTTAGGAAATAAAAACATAAGAGACCTAAACAATTAGAAGGTGCAAGAATAAGCAACAATACAAAATTATTGCTTGGGGGTCGGGGTAGGGGTGGAGGAAGGGGGCTGGCTATCACTATTCGGGAGGCGATGTCTAACCATGGACTTAGGGTTGGCTTGTGGACATGATGGCCCTTTCCACAGAAGCACCTGTTTCTGCTCTCCTTATCCAGCATCAACATGCCACCCAACTCTGAACTAGATTGAAGACACATTATTATAATTTTTTTCTCTTCTTTGACAGTGAAAGCGACAGAACCTAAGGTTTTCTGTAATAAAAAAAAAATAATTTCTTTCCCGTATTTTGTGAAGCAACCAGACTAAAATCCATAATCAAAACAGGACAAGTAAAACCTTAAAAATAATTCAGGACACTCCGCCATTTGCTGCCTAAAATAGAACCCACGCCATCAAACGAAAATTATAAGTTTGTAAGCACCAAGTCAAATTATAGAGCAAAAAGCTTCAAATGGTTTAATGCAATAAATAAGAAGAAGGGGAGAGTTGTCTTTACTGGTAGATATATGCTATTTGCTTGCTTTTATGTGTTTATTATATTGTTGAATATTCCCCCAGACTAATTTGTACTTCCCAGTGACTGCAAAAACAAAACAAAACAAAACAGACCAATCAATTATTTAGGCATGCCTTCTTAAGCACAACTCTTCTGTCCCTCAAATTAAGAAGTCAGACGTAGTTTTTGAGATACTACGCTTTTGACTAGAAGTTTCAAAGCAACACATTTTTTTAAAAGTTAGTTTAGCCAAGGCTCAACAGTCTCAAAAAAAAAAAAAAGAAACCAACTGAAAATACACTCACGATGTTTAAATGCATTCTTTAAATTTATATCTTAAATTATATTTATAATTTTCTAAGCAGCTTCCAATTCTACGCCTCTTCTAATAAAAACTGATCCATAATTAGTTGTACAAAAATAACAAAGCATCCTCCCAAGTACAGCATTTCTAAGCGAACATTCACATGCAGTAACACACTTTAAAAGCTGGGCACAGAAGTGTGTGCCTATGATCCCAGCACTCAGGAGTGTGTGCCTATGATCCCAGCACTCAGGAGGCTGAAGCAAAGAGGTTCATGGGTTCGGTAACAGCTGGGGCTCCACAGAGAGAGGCTGTGTCTTAAAAATAAAATGAAAGTGTGTGTGTGTGTGTGTGTGTGTGTGTGTGTAGGGGTGTTGGGGAGAGCAAAGCCTTCATGGAATTGAATTTGAGAGAACTCTAAGAAGGTAGTTTTGGCACTGAAGAGTCTTCTGCAGGTGTCTGTGTCCTCGCTGGCACCTGTAAAAGCTGGGCATCACTCGGGGAAGATGGCATTATGTGTGCCTTCCTTTGTGAGTTTCAATCATCTAGTGATTTTGTCTGAACTGAAACTCAGAGTAACAGTTGCTCAATTAAAGATCTCCTCTTTGTCTTGCTACTTGATCTGTGTAAAACTACTGCCCCCCCAGAACGCACACACACTGCTCAATCAGAGGGATGACAATTTAGTTTGGTAACAAGTGACCAACTGAGACATAGAATAGTGATTCAGTTGTAGATAGCAAATATTTAGAAAATATCAAACATTTATAAATAGTTCTAAAAGTTTTGTTTTTGTTTTGGTTTGGTTTGGTTTTTTTTTTTGTTTGTTTTTTTACTGCTTTTCTGTCTTGTGACAAATTTGCCCTGGTCTCTGTTCTTTTATACACAATACAACATCATTAACATTCTTCTTGAATGCACTAAGAAACTTAAAGCAATCTACACACAAACCACACACACATTTAAAAAGATGAAATAATTTTCACATGTAATTAGTTTTGAATCTTCTAATCTTTTAAATGTATTTTAAAAGGTAAAATCATTTCTTAAAGAAAATATACTTCAGACCATGATATATAAAAAGCTTTCTCCAAATATTATTAATTTCCCCTCATCTATGAAATGACAACCTCAGCTTAACACAACAAGACACATAACTCTTAAGGGACTTCTTAGTGGCCATTTTATTATCTATTGTTGCAAATAAATGTTATTATTAGAAAGCACAATGTAGCAAATGGACTATGTATCAATTCTCTTTTATTTTATTTGTAGACCTCATTTGTTTCTAATGTTTAACAATATATAAAAAGTTAAGTGCTAGCCTCTTACAAACATTTCAAGACTACATTGTTGTCTAAATACCAAGTAATTTTTTTCTTTAGCATTTCTATTCTAACCCAAACACTTATTTCTAGAGATCAGGAAAATGTGTGTTCTTTAGAAAATAAGGGAAAAAAAAGTTATCTTTTTTAAAATGTGCTACTGCCATTTTAAAGCTAAATCTGTGACTTTACAGTTTAATATTCATGTGACATTGTATTAATCTATCCACATATATAATGAATTATTTTCTAATTCAACAAAGTCTTGAAATAGAAGGCTACTAAATAAGATTTAAATTTCTAGAGATCAGGAAAATGTGTGTTCTTTAGAAAATAAGGGGAAAAAAAGTTATCTTTTTTAAAATGTGCTACTGCCATTTTAAAGCTAAATCTGTGACTTTACAGTTTAATATTCATGTGACATTGTATTAATCTATCCACATATATAATGAATTATTTTCTAATTCA